>NC_040085.1:24155125-24500125 GCF_003369695.1 Bos indicus x Bos taurus
GTCATTCACATGTTCAGCTCCCTGGTTGCAGTGTTTGGATAGGCAGCCAAGGGTTTGTCAAGGCAACTCTCCCACTTGTCCATTGAATTTGGTTCACAGTCTTCTCTGACCTTCAGAATCTCACACAAAGATTTATCTTTTTGGTCTAGACTCATCCTTCCCTCTTGCCTATAGACTGCCTTTGGTCATATCCCCCAGCCCTGGAACTCACCCTGAATCCACATCCTATTGACCTTTGAGCTTCCCACCATCATGCTTCACTCATTCCCTGCCCCCTGATTCCCCCACCATTAAGGAAAGTAATCCGATAAACAGGCACACCAGGGTGTTAATAACTGATAACCACTTAATGTATTATCCTTCTCAGAGGAATTATCCTCATTTAAGTTGCAAAGCCTTCATTCAAAGAAATGAATTTTTCTAGGGAGTTTTCCAAACACTGAAGGAGAGAATAGCTATTCGAGGGCCAGAGATGTTCTGTGCTGTCCCAAATCATACCATGCAAGAACTGGCTTCTTTTATTGATCTATGAAGTGGGCTTATTTGTATAAATACAGGAATTACACTAATGCAATGGTTCTTAAATTTTACTGCACCTTTGAATCACTGGGGGAGCTTTGAAAAATTCCGGTGCCTGGGCTGGACCCCAGACCAATTAAACCAGCATCTCTGGAGATGAGCCCCAAGCATTGGTATTTTTTTTAAAGAACTCTCCAAGTGATTCTAATATGCAGTTAAGTTTGAGCACGAGCGCACTAGTGCAATTATAACCACCATCAACTACTTATACACAATTGCCCCATAGGACTCCCATAAGATGGGCTTTCTCCTTGTGCTGGGAATGGTGCTTCTGGAGACAAAGCCAGAATTTCATTCTGAAAATGTGTTCCTGTGATTCTGTAAGGACTTAGTATAATCCATACAGGCTAAGTAGTTAGTTGCTAAACTGCAAGCACCCATCTCATTTCATCTCAGTCCATTCCTGGCCATCTGGTCCCCTGTCTTCCCATTACAGAGCCATGTGTGTATTAATGAAATGATTGCATCCGATTACATCTTTTATTCAGAGCACAAGAAGAGTCCGTGTGTTTTCTCCAGCATCACCGTTTCTGTCATGATGTCACTAATTAAGTTATCCTTTCTACTTCAGGCAGAGGTGGCGTGGTCTTCCATTAAGGTAAGAGTATAAATCAAATAATGTTGTTGCTTTCAATAAACTTTTAATTTTGCTGCCTGGTATCTGTGATATAGATATTTCAGTGAAGAGCATAAACCACTTGTTAGTAGTCTCTGTTTTTAAATATCCATCATATATTTCATATTAATAACCAACTTGTGACAGTTGGTACACAAGAAGGATCACCTCAGAGCTAAGTTAATAACTTTTTCTTAGTTTGTTTAGGCTTTGCCTCTGCAACAGTACAGGTGGTCAGAAAGTCACATGCTTAGACTATATTTTTTTGCCTTCTCAGTTGAGGAGGAAAGGGTTGCAGGTTGTGGAGGGTAGGGGGGACCAACTTAACCTGAATACTTACCATAGTCTTTTGTGTAACAAGCAATCAAGACACTTCTTTTCCAAAGGGAAATTTGAGTGCCAACTGTTCAAATAAAAAGGAAGTCTTTCCATATTGTGACATCTGAATGAACAAAAATGAGTGAAATATGAATGAATGGATTAATTAACATGCTATTCACTCTTTATTGGTGGCTCAGTCAGTAAAGAATCTGACCGCAATGCAGGAGACTCAAGGTTGATGCCTGTGTTGGAAAGATCCTCTGGATGACTAGTCATTCCAGTATTCTTGCCTGGAGAATTCCATGGACAGAGGAACCTGCTAGGCTACAGTCCATGGGGTCGCAAAGAGTTGCTCCTGACTGAGCAACTAACACTTTTACTCTTCACTTCATTCTGTATTAACTAGTCATGTCCTCGCCTGCCCCTTTACCTTCCTAGAACATACATTTAAAAAATTGACAGAGATGCAAGTGTATCTACCATGTAGCAATATATGCTATGCTACAACCAAATTCTACCAACCCATTACATTTCATCTTTGCACATAGATTCCTTTTTTATTTGCACATAGATTCTTGGCCCTGTCATTTGAGTGAAGATTTATTCATTTCCTGCTCTGTGCCAGGGGGATACAAAAGTGAGTAGAACAACACAGACTTTGACCTCATGGAATTTAAAGTTTATTAGGAGAGACAAACTAATTAATCAAATAATCTCAAATACTAATGTATAATTTTAAAATTGAGCTAAGTGCTACTAGATAACTCTGAGATAGATCTGTAGCCCTGAGTAAAGAATGGGGCAAGGGGTCTTCCCTGGTGGTCCAGTGGTTAAGAATCCACCTTGCAATGCGTAGGACACAGGTTCAATCCCTGATTGGGGAACTGAGATCCTACAGGCCACAGAACAACTGAGCTGGAGCGTAGAAATGAAGATCCCGTGTGCCTCAACAAAGATCTGAAATAGTCAAATAGATAAATAATTTTTTAAAAAAAGAATGGAGCAGGGAGGGGCTGACCTACTTTGTGGTAAAAGGTAGGGGTAGAAGGTAGTCTATAGCTGAGATCTAAAGAAGGAGGAGTAAACCAAGGGCAAAGGGTGAAAGCGTTGCTTCTCGGCTGGGGGAACAGGAGTGAACAGGCCCTGGGGCAGGAGAAAAGTAGCATCTTCAAAGAACTGCAAGAGCTAATATGGTGGTCCATGAAGCAAGAGGGTAGGGAGTGGGGAGGCTGGAGATACTGGCAGGAATCGGATCAAGCAGAACCTTACAGGCCAGAGTAAGGTTGTTGTTAGTTACTCAGTCGTGTCCGACTCTTTGTGACCCCATGTACTGTAGCCCACCAGGCTCCTTTGTCCATGGAATTTCCCAAGCAAGAAGACTGGAGTGGGTTGCCATTTCCTTCTCCAGGTGATCTTCCTGACCCAGGGATCAAACTCAGGTCTCCTGCATTGCAGACAGATTGTTTACTCTCTGAGCCACCAAGAAAGACCCACAGGCCAGGGTAACAGGCCAGGGTAAAGCAGTTGCCTTTTTCCATAAAAATAATGTGCCACTTTTGAAGGCTTTAGAGGAGATTGACATAATTAGGCTTGTTTTTGAAAGCTCAGTCTATTTGCATTGTAGACATAATAGTTTGGAGGGGCTGGGCAAGGCTGGATGCAGGGAAACCAGTGACCACACCACCACTGCTGATGGGCTACACTCAGTAAAACCCATATGCATTTGCCTGCCTTCCTGTGGGAGTGGGTAGCTATACCAGGGAAGTGCCTCCAGTATATAAGCCTGTCTGCTCTCAGTGAAATGATCTAGGGCAGGGGACCCCAACCTCCAGGATCTAATGCCTGATGATCTGAGGTGGAGCTGAAGTAATAATAAAAGTGCACAATAAACATAATGCACTTGAATCATCCCCTTGTTAACATGTAAGAAAATCATATTTGAAAAATCACCCCTTGTTTTATACTACAAGGTATATGAGCCACTTAGATTACCCAATTTATTTTCATTAGTAGCTTCTAAAATACATACTTTAATGAGTGAAATTTAAAAGAGGGAGACAAAATGATTTGCACCTGCATCATATAGAGTTTCTTGCCAACTGTGAGCTGGGATTCAGGTTCCTTCTGCTTCTTCAGCATTCAGGTTTGGAAGGTTTCCTTGTGTTGTCCATTAATGACTTTCAGCTATTTACAAAATCAAACTCCCCTTCGAAGTGTGGGTTTGCCATCTCTGAAAATATTCATACACACATTTGCCAGCTCCAGAGCAAATAACATCAAGCAAGTTCCTGAAATATTCTGTGTACTGGGGCATGCTGTGAAGCATACTTGGGACCTTCCAAGTAGTAGACAGAGGAGCTACTTTGAAATACGTCATGGTTCACACTGTCAAGTCTGTGTGTTGATAATATGCGGTGAGAGACTGCGTAGCTTTTCTTGATGAATGGATAGGTCATACTGGATAGATTAACCTTTGACTCAAAGTGTGTTTACTGGGAATATTATTACAGTAACAAGCCAACTACAGTTCTACAGTGCTTCCTGTGGCCTTCTGGGTAGGTCAGACTCTTTAGCAAACTCTTGGGTTCCACCCTGTAGGGCTGCACGCCTTGCAGTCACCCAGCCTCAAGTCCCATGGAAAAGCCTGGATATGGTGATGGTGACATAAGTGGTGCATCAGAGGGGATTTTACATGTCTGAAACAGGGTCCTGGAGTGACACCCCACCATGTACGGCAAATGCAGGCAGGACATGACAACAGTCTTCACTCCTTGGAGAGAATGCAGCAACTGTTTTTAGCGGGACTTGACTTCAGGTTGGGCTTCCCAGCAGGAGCTAGTAGTAAAGAACCCGCCTGCCAGTGCAGGAGACAAAAGAGATGCAAGTTCGATCTCTGGGTTAAGAAGAGCCCCTGGAGGAGGACACGGCAACCCACTCCAGTATCCTTGCCTGGAGAATCCCATGGACAGAGGAGCCTGGCGGGCTACAGTCTGTAGCATCGCAAAGAGTCGGACACGACTGAAGCCTCTGAGCATGTAGTACGACCTCAGATTGGCTTATCCGTTACCAGGGAAACCAGCAGCTGGGGCAGGGAAACCTGCACAGCCCCTCAGATTAACGATCATCACAAGGGCAGATATTTCCCTTTAATAAATTAGCTGGTGGAACCATTCTGGCCTAAGGATTAGAACAATCACTGGCTGGAGCTGGGGGTAAACACATTCATGTGAATAGGATGCAGGTAAAGAAGGCACTGGTCAAGTAGGGGATGTACAGAGAGCAAGAGAACAGCCGTCTTAGTGGCCTGACCATACACAAACCCATAAGAGTTCCTCAGATCTGGTTTGTACCTGCCTCTCTGGTGGCTCAGAGGTTAAAGCATCTGCCTGCAGTGCAGGAGACCTGGGTTCAATCCCTGGTCAGGAAGATACCCTGGAGAAGGAAATGGCAACCCACTCCAGTATTCTTGCCTGGAGAATCCCATGGACAGAGGGGCCTGGTGGGCTACAGTCCACGGGGTCGCAAAGAGTCAGATGCAACTGAGTGACTTCACTTCACTTCACTTCTCTAGTTTAAAGGCCTGTCCTCTTCCCACACAATGTCCGAACTCCAGCCCTGCAGATCTCTGTGCACTTCCCCAATCCACCATCCTCCAATGGAAAAACATTTCCATTGTTTTCATGTCTATATTTCACATTAAAGGCTTTCCTCTTCAGGTGTCTTCTGACTTTTGAGTGTCAGCTCACATTGGAAAGTGAATGAAGCACTAAGGAAGTGATTGAAGACCAAGTGCATGAGTTGGGCCCTCTAACTGTGGGCTTCAGTGCAGAGTGGTGCATTTAGCATATAGTGGGTAGAGGCCAGGGATGCTGTTAAACATCCTATAAAGCACAGGACTGCCTCCACAACAAAGAGTTACCCTGTCCCGAATGTCTAGTTTTGGTTGAGAAATCCTAATATAGAGTATCTCATTGGACCAGTTAGTTAGGAAAATTCCTGATTGTTTTTTTTTTTTTTCCTCTTGGTCTGGTCAGATTCTGCAGACAAGAACCTACCAGCCTCCTGCATGGTGGGGATAGTCCAATCTTCCAGTATTCCAAAAACCAGGAATAGTGGGCTTATGGTTTTAACAGTTGGTGGGCAATCACTCTGTTGACAATATTGTCTCCTTATCATCAACTATAGCCACTGTTCCCCCAGTCCAGAGAAACCCCCCTCCAGAGGCTAAGCATCCAGTTTTCTTCTAGGCTGGAGGAAAGGGAGTCACTTGGCTGTATGAAATGGGAAATGGAAACATAGAATTTTAGTTTCTTAAATAGATTTTTAAGCAATCATCCTGATTTTAGCTACGTTCTTACCTCCCCTTCATGCCCAGTTTCTAAACCTTCATTGTGGGCAGAGGTGGGTTTCTACTAAACAAAATACTTGTTGCTCAGCTTTTTCTATATCTGAGCTTAATTATTATCACTGTGTATCTATCTGCTTTCCAGTTTCCTTTTCTCTTTGCCTGTATAGACTATGACTTCTTAAAAGTCCTTTTAGTATCTTATTCGTGAGACTTCTGAAGGGACAGAGAGCAAATGAAAGTAAATGCATGTGGTTTCTTTCTTAAATAAATCTACTGACTAAATGTGAGGAGAAGCTAATTTGGAGCCCATTTAATCTGTAGGATGCAGTGTGATAGGAGCCAGGAAAAAACATTTTTTTAAACCTAAACCCAAGAGAAAACAAGAATCCAAACATAATTTACTAAAAATAAAATAGCAGTGTAGACTAATTGACTAACTGAAGTTCTGTGTGAAAAGAATTCAGATTTCTCCAGCTGACCAGCTCCTTGAGCAGCTGGAAAATGATCTTAGCTCAAGGTCACTCAAGATCTGTTGCTCTCTAGAAATCTAATTTTCACTTTTGTCCTTTGAAATTCGGTGACTTTGGAGAGGACCTGGATTGTGCTCTGGATTTCCATCTCATGCACAGATGCTGCTCTCAAGGCCAAATGGAGCATCATTTGCATTTTAAAAAAAGAGAAAAAAAGCGCCTGCTTTGAAAGCAGAGAGGGCATGTAGCCACACTTTCCAGGTATAGTGGGTGCTGGTCTGAATTCTTTTACACTCTAGCTTCAAGTCTTGCATGAAGACAGACATTACATTCCATCACTGTGAAGAAGAATTTCTAATGTCAAGTAGAAAGCAAGATTAAAGGCACATTTGCATTGAAGGTATGCAAATAAAACCAGCCTAGAGCAGCTGAAACCTGAGCCTAGAATGAGGAGACTCCTCCATTTCAATATCTCAGGGGACTACTTCTATGGTGCCATGGCAACAGCATCACCTTCAATGGCTCCCCTGAAGAAAATCTTGCAGAAACAGGATCAGAATACTTGAAGATTTGGCATTGATTGGATGAGGCACCAATCAAAGGATTTTCACACCCTACTGCATCTTGGTGTGTATTTTTTAACTTTTGAGAAATTACACAAATATTCAACCTAGAAAAATTAGAATGCGCAAGTAACTGAAGAAAACTGCCAGTGGTTTTTCCATTTAGATATAAGCACTACCTTGCAGTTATTTTTCTTCGCCTATATGCCCAACTATCTTAAAGAGGGAGAGCAAGATATTTTTTTCAGACAAAGAATGAGTTTCTGATACACACATCTGCACTGAAAGAATAGTGAAGAACTAACAGTCAAGAAAGAAATTAAACCTAGAGCGGGGTATGAGAAAAAAAAATATGAAAGATAGTCTTGTTTATAAAGGTAAGTATCTACTGTAAATACTTAATGTGGGCAGAATGGGGATAAATCAAGGCGGGAGGGGCTTCCCTGGTGGCTTTACCCCTGATGGTAAAGAAACTGCCTGAAATGCAGGAGACCTGGATTTGATCCCTGGGTTGGGAAGATCCCCTGGAGGAAGGCAGGACAACCCACTCCAGTATTCATGCCTGGAGAATTCCAGGGCCAGAGGAGCCTGGTGGGCTATAGTCCACGGGGTTTCAAAGAGTCGGACACAGTTGAGTGACTAAGAATGCCCACATAATAGGAGAGGCATAGAAATTAATTTTAGGTTGTGTTTATTTTAATGTATATTAAGAGCTTTAGATAAAATTTAAGAAAGAATAGAAATGGAATGTAAAAAACTTCCAGACTAGTAGAGAAAACATCAACTCAGTAGAGGTCAGTGTTTTAGTCTGCTCAAACTGCCGAAATAAAATATGATCAACTGGGTGGCTTAAACAACAGAAATATATTTTCTCACAGTTTTTGAAAGTCTAAGATCAAAATGCCAGCTGCTTTGTCTGAGGGATCTTTTCCTGCAGTCCAGGAATTGCAGATGGCCACCTTCTTGCCATGTCCTCAAATGGAGAAAAGAGAAAGCAAGTTTTCTGGTGTCTCTTCTTGAAAGTGAAAGTGTTAATCATTCAGTCGTGTCTGATTCTTTGCAAGCCCATGGACTGTAGCTACCAGGCTCCTCTGTCCATGGGATTTGTGGGCAATAATACTTGAGTGGGTTGTCATTTCCTTCTAAAGAGAATCTTCCTAACCTATGGATCAAACTGGTGTCTCCTGCATTGCAGGCAGATTCTTTACTGTCTGAGTCAATCTTATCATAAAGGTCCCACTCTCATGAGCTCATCTAACTCTAATTACTCACAAAGGCCCAGCCTCCATCACAGTGAAGTTAAAGGCTTCAACATATGAATTTTGTGAGGATACATTCAACCCATAACTGTCAGTAAAAGAAGAAAAGGAAACAAAGCAAAGCAAAAAACATAGTAAGTGAAAAACACAAAACTCAGTGATAGAAGTATCCAACTGTGATTTAGTCATCTCACAACATAATACTCAGAAGTGAGGAATGAATGAAATTGATCTATATATCTCAACAAAGATAGATTTCAAAAACTAAATATTGAGTGAAAAAAGCAAGATGCTGTATAGTAAGTAGACTATAACTCCATTTGTATAAATGTAAAACATAGGAAGCAGTAGCCTATACTTTGTACAGGAATATTTAGTAGGTATATAGATAGTTGGCAGATGTATCAGTTCAGTTCAGTTCAGTTGCTCAGTCATGTCCGACTCTTTGCGACCCCATGAACCGCAGCACGCCAGGCCTCCCTGTCCATCACCAACTCCCGGAGTTCACTCAAACTCACATCCTTCGAGTCGGTGATGCCATCCAGCCATCTCATCCTCTGTCGTCCCCTTCTCCTCCTGCCCCCAATCCCTCCCAGCAGCAGAGTCTTTTCCAATGAGTCAACTCTTTGCATGAGGTGGCCAAAGTACTGGAGTTTCAGCTTCAGCATCATTCCCTCCAAAGAAATCCCAGGGCTGATCTCCTTCAGAATGGACTGGTTGGATCTCCTTGCAGTCCAAGGGACTCTCAAGAGTCTTCTCCAACACCACAGTTCAAAAGCATCAATTCTTCGGCACTCAGCCTTCTTCACAGTCCAACTCTCCCATCCATACATGACCACAGGAAAAACCATAGCCTTGACTAGACAGACCTTTGTTGGCAAAATAATGTCTCTGCTTTTCAATATGGTGTCTAGGTTTGTCATAACTTTTCTTTCAAGGAGTAAGCGTCTTTGAATTTCATGGCTGCAGTCACCATCTGTAGTGATTTTGGAGCCCAAAAAAATAAAGTCTGACACTGTTTTCACTGTTTCCCCATCTATTTCCCATGAAGTGATGGGACCGGATGCCATGATCTTCGTTTTCTGAATGTTGAGCTTTAAGCCAACTTTTTCACTCTCCTCTTTCACTTTCATCAAGAGGCTTTTGAGTTCCTCTTCACTTTCTGCCATAAGGGTGGTGTCATCTGCATATCTGAGGTTATTGATATTTCTCCTGTCAATCTTGATTCCAGCTTGTGCTTCTTCCAGCCCAGCATTTCTCATGATGTACTCTGTATATAAGTTAAATAAGCAGGGTGACAATATACAGCCTTGACGTACTCCTTTTCCTATTTGGAACCAGTTTGTGGTTCCATGTCCAGTTCTAACTGTTGCTTCCTGACCTGGATATAGGTTTCTCAAGAGGCAGGTCAGGTGGTCTGGTATTCCCATCTCTTTCAGAATTTTCCACAGTTTGTTGTGATCCATACAGTCAAAGGCTTTGGCATAGTCAATAAAGCAGAAATAGATGTTTTTCTGGAACTCTCTTGCTTTTTCAATGATCCAGCAGATGTTGGCAGTTTGATCTCTGGTTCCTCTGCCTTTTCTAAAACCAGCTTGAATATCTGGAAGTTCATGGTTCAGGTAATGCTGAAGCCTGGCTTGGAGAATTTTGAGCATTACTTTACTAGCGTGTGAGATGAGTACAATTGTGCAGTAGTTTGAGCATTCTTTGGCATTGCCTTTCTTTGGGATTGGAATGAAAACTGACCTTTTCCAGTCCTGTGGCCACTGCTGAGTTTTCCAAATTTGCTGGCATATTGAGTGCAGCACTTTCACAGCATCATCTTTCAGGATTTGAAATAGCTCAATTGGAATTCCATCACCTCCACTAGCTTTGTTTGTAGTGATGCTTTCTAAGGCCCACTTGACTTCACATTCCAAGATGTCTGGCTCTAGGTCAGTGATCACACCATCGTGATTTCTGGGTCATGAAGATCTTTTTGTACAGTTTTCTGTGTATTCCTGCCACCTCTTCTTCATATCTTCTGCTTCTGTTAGGTCCATACCATTTCTGTCCTTTATCGAGCCCATCTTTGCATGAAATGTTCCGTTGGTATCTCTAATTTTCTTGAAGAGATCTCTAGTCTTTCCCATTCTGTTGTTTTCCTCTATTTCTTTGCACAAATATATAAAGAATACCAATTCGTGGATTAGAAGAGCAAGAGCCCATTTCAGGAGATTGGAGGAAAAACAGAGAAGGAGGTTAAGGCTGAGTATAAAAAAAAAAAACTTTTCACTGTATCTGAAATATACATGGCTCCTGGCATGGGGGATAAGGGCCTTGAGATGAGAGGCTCTCTTGGGTAATAACCCAGTTCCCACTCCTAGGGTTCAGTTTCTTCATCTATAAGACACAAAAGTTGGACTGAGTGTTCTCCAGTCCCACCCAGCTCTACTTTTCTCTATTCTGTAAGGGGGCTGGGGACAAAGGAGAACATCGAACTAAACCAGGAGACATCACTGACTCTAGGAAAAGCGCAGAGCCCTGGGTACAAGCAGCATCTGTGAGATTTGCCTCCATTTTTCTTCCAAACTTGTTTTCCCCAGTAATTAACCTCTCAGGAAGGCTCCTAATTGACTTGAAATAGTCACAGCTTGAACCTTTAGGAAAGATAACTTCAGTTCTACCTGAAACCTCCCCTGAATTTAGTAGTATGGAGAAAAAAAAAGTTTTAATTACTGAAGGAAATAAATAGAACTGTAGTATCTACAAAAGACAATTTGGAAACTAGATGATGATGTACAGGGTCTATCTTACTATATTGCTATTTTAGGTAAATTTGCTATTATTATTTATCTATATTTTCCTACTAAAAAGTTTTTAAATAATATATGAAAATTGATCATTGTAAACCATTGATTTTAAACTTTTTTTTTACCATGATCCACAAAATACATTCCATATTACAACTTAATACATACACATAGAGACTAAAACAGTTTCACAAAATATTATTTACTCTCACTACATACAGTATACTCTGATATTTTCTGTTCTCTGCCCTGCTTGTTTTGGGAGTGTATGTGCTAGCTGAAACCTACTCAACTGATTCAAAACTCATTTAATAGATCTTGATCCACAGTTTGAAGAACACAGGTCTAAATGGTATTAGATCATTCTGGAGGCAAATCAATATTTTCCTGTTGGCCTGAATTAAGAGACAAGTGGGAGCAATGGAAGAGAATGAATGAAAAATTTCCCAGTGTTCTTGGGAAAGCCTGACCCTCCTCTGGTGTCATCGGGCTTAGAAACGAAAGAGTTTGACAAGCTCCCACTTCTTTGTACATCAGCCCATTGCCCAACTTCTCTATTTGATTTTAGAAACTGTACTGCTAGCCAGAGGTCATGGCCTGGGCTGCTCTAAACAGCTTTTCATTCCACCTGTCTTCTGGTTTTGCCTTCTCTGAGGTTCAAGCCCATCCTCGGCATTCCTCTAACCTTGTCTGAGTTATGAATTTATATCCTGTCCCCTCTTGCCTCTTCCCCATCCCTGAATAATCATTACTGTCCTCCCCAAACTCAAGGGTCATCAACCAAAGCTGCATCTTCCATAGAGGAGGGATGAGGACATGGCTGAGATCTGCTCAGCACTCAAATCTCATTAAAGCAAAGGTCAGGCCCGGCAAATAGGGGACAGACGGAGCACCTGATGTCTGGCAAAGAAGAGGTCAAGGGAACATTGACTACAGTGTTTGAGAGAGAAATGTCAGCTCTTCTGTCCTGCAGCAGGTACCAGTTGAATATCCACTGGGAAGGAAGATGAGAATTTCAGGACAAAATTGTTAATTCAAAGGACATGAAGAAAACACAGAATAGACAGCATCTTGAGCTCCTCCAAAATCACCTCAGGGCTGCAATTTTACAAGGCTGTATCAAGGTGCCCACAAATCCAGAAATATCATCCATGTGAAATTATCAGTGACTGGATGCAAATGCGTGTGTGGGATGAACTACCACCTAAAAAACCCATCTCCTTGGCTCACACTGGTGCCACTATTTATGCTGAAAGGAAAGGCATTTTCACTTCTCCTACTGCAAAAGCTGTATTTCTTTCAATATTAAGGTTAATGAGGGCTGGGGCCCTGTAATCTACATGAGTAGGTTAATTCTCATGTGTCCTAGATAGTGAGAGAGAAAGAGATTTAGAACTTGGGCTGAAGGGGGATGCAGACACTGCCAAACCGGAAATGAATGCACGGAAAGAAGCAAGGAAAAGCAGCCCTTAGGAGTCTCTGCCTCAGCTCCTGCCTCTGTGAGGAAGAGACGCTGAGCATGACCCGTTCCTCTCCTGTGCTTGAATGAGAGAGGCCAGTTCACAGGTATGTGATGAGGCTTGATTACAATGCACTGAGAGAAATATCTTGCCAAAAATTCACAGAGCTGCTATGATTTTGCTGATAGAACACAAATCTCAGCTGTATTTTCAGAGACTGAGATCCCATTTGAGTGAATCTCGTATCTTATCAAGGGCACAGATTTAAAATGTCTTCATCAAGGAAATCGAAAGCTCAAAGTTGAAAGTTACAAAACAAATGAATGAAACTATTTCTACCTGTTCATTCAAAATGGTAACACATTTTGCCCAAAGGCAAAGGAATGTGACTCCTAACACAGCTTTCTCTCCCATCCGAGGCTTCCTTTGTCCTTGTTGTGATGAAAAGGGGAAAGGTAGGGAAAGAAAGAAAGCAAACAAGATGAATAAGACTCCTGTTCCCTAACCCTTGCAATCAAATCCTCACTGTTACACTGTTACTCTCAAATATTTAGCTGCTTCAATTTTTTAAGTTAAAGCTGATAAATAGAATGATTTGGCATTTATTCATTCTGGCATTGCCTGGCCTTGTGCTAGAAAATTGTGAGTAAAAAAATAATCTATGTTGTTAAGCAACTCTACTCTAATATCAATTTACAGAAAAAAATAGATAATCAACAAGGACCTACTGTGTAGCACAGATAACTATACTTAAAATTTTGCAATAAATTATAAGGGAAAAGGATCTGAAAAAGTATGTGTATATATATATATATATATATAAGAATATATATATATGTGTGTATATATCACCTGAATCACCTTGGTATACACTTGAAGCTAACACATTGTAAATCAACTATGCTTCAATAAAAAAGAATTGTATAAAAAGATCTAGTTGTAGAAACTGAAAAGAAATGAACAATTTAAATTATTATGATTATTATGAAATTTGAGAACAGACAAAACTAATCTATAGTGACAAAAAAGGTTCTCTGGCGTTGAGATGGAGAGGGTTAAATCTGGAAGAGGAGCAGTAATTTAGGGGCTGATGGAATGTACTATACTTTGATTGAGGTGGTTACTGGATTATAAGCATTTGGCAAAATGAATTGCATGCTTAGGATGGCACATTTTATTTTATTTAAATTACACGTTAATCAAGTTAAGTTGAAACAAACATAATATGAGATATAAAACAAGCAAACAAAGAGTGGAGGCGAAGCAGGAGTGCAACCAAGAAGGGTATCTCAAGAAGGCTTCTCTGCAGAGGAGGTTCTTGGCCACCAGGAGGAAAGAGGCTGATGCAGAAAGAATCACATGAGCAAAAACCTTGATCATTCTTTTTATGTCTCTTGCAATAGAGGACTTTATTAAGACAAGAATCCTAATTTTACTCTCCCATGGAGAGAAGATACATGCAAGCAGATCATCCCACTAATTCCTTGTGGAGGTGAGAGAAGAGGGGTGGGTTACGATGGAGTGAGAGCTATAGAGTCTGAGGCTTCTTCCTTTTCTTCTCTTTTCCCTTTTTAGTTTTTAGTATTGAGTCTTCTTTTTAAGGTGATGAAAACATTCTAAAGTTGGCTGTGGCCATGGTAGCACTTACATGTGAAACTACTAAAAAACAGTTGAATTGTATTTTTTTTTGTGGTTCAGTTGCTCAGTTGTGTCCAAATCTTAGTGAATTGTATATGTGGATGATATTTTGAAGCTGTAAAACAATAAGGTTATATAATTCCAAGATGAGGCCAGTTCAGGTGCAAACTTTAAACATAGATTAAGCAAAGTAACCTGGATGAAACTCTTCATTTTTAGCCTCCTACTCACATGTTGAACCAACAAGATGTATATGGGGTAACTTCAGATACATTTTCTATTTCATTCACATGCCAAAGAAAAACAAAATTCCATGCCCTCCCTCCAAACATGGAATAAAATTGCCCAACACTAAACTCATTTTTGACAAGTGTGGCACTTTGGACACCCTGAACAACCATCCTGACTGAAATAAAAACCGTGCAGGATTATGTTTGTTATTCGAAATGTATTGCTCATCATTGGCATTCAGTCACCTCAGAGCCCCAGCGCAAAGTGAAATCGTCTAGAGGTGAGTGAAAAGCTGGTGATAATAGCCAGAACTGGCTGAGTTGTGCAGTGGTAACAAGCACAGTCTCAGTGGTCAGTTTGTGTCTGACTCATGCTTTCAGTCTGCAGAGGGTGCTGCTCATTCTAATCTTGTGAGGACCCAGGCTGATGGAGGCTTCAATTTCAGCAAGTGAACATTACAGTAGATTTTTATTCCTTGTATCGTACTTTATTCTCAGAGTTTGGATGCATACTTTTATGTCCTCCAAGTTAAGATTTATGTTTGGAGTAAACACTAATCAAATTCTTCCTATTGAATCTCTTTTCCCTACCAACCTACACTTTTCTTTTTAAAGACTGGAATCCTCAGACTATATTTCAGTGCTGGAGTTTCCTTTTATGTATTAAAATCAAACCAGTTATTAGAACACAATGGAATTGACACTCTAGGGTAATGGGTATAAAAGAAAATATGGCTGCCCTTTGCTGTAGGATTTAAACAGTTTTAAAATAAATTCCTTCAACTTGAAAGGAGACTCAAAAGTGTATAAAAAGTTCTTCCTGCACTGAGCATTCAGGAAGCCAATTTAGATTTTCTTAACAGTTTCTATAATGGAAGGCCATGATGATTGTTAATCAAACTCTTTGTATTCTGTATCATGAAGCCATACTTTCCTGACTTTCTTCTTTGATAGATGAAGGAGAATCTAACTCCACAGTCTCAGTCTTTGGAATATGCGCTCCCTACTTTCTCTAGTTGCTCTTGGACTATTGGGTGGTTCATAAGGTTCTCTAATCACTAGACTGCTCTGGGCCCAGGTGCCAGAATTCAAATATCATTCAGTGAACCACTTCTCGGGAAGTGTCATCAGCAGAACCACGCACACTTTCTTATCAAATACAAATTTCTACATTTGTCTTTCAATTCTTCTACAACACACACACACATACATATGCATGTATATTAACATACAATATATATGTGCCAAATATAAATATATGCAAATACAACAATATCAATAACTATAATTATTGAGCATTAGTTAAACTCCCAGTATGTGCCAAGGCCTGAGCATAGTGCTGACTTTATCCCGTACCAGCAACTTCAAAGAACAGTTCTATCATCATTTGTGTGTTATAGGCAAGAACACAGCCCACCTGTGTCTGTAAAATCCATGCTGTGGCCCTTACCCTATCAGGTCCCAATCCAACACACACTCTCCGCTCGGTTCACCACCTCCCTGTCCCCAACACCACTCCCTGATCATTCAATCTCTCTCCCTTTCTCCCAGAAAGCAGTTCCAAGACCCAGAGCAGATCCCATTTTTGAGGTTTGAGAGAGCAAAACATTCCTTTCTAATGCTGGGCTGAAGCTGCATTTGAATTACCTTGAAATCTTAATTTCCCTGAAGACTCATTGTCCACTCAAGACCACAGCCTGGGCAGCCTCCGTGGCACTCTCTCTTCTTGCCTGGCCCTCTCTAGCCCACTAGTACATCCTGTCATGGCTTCTTAGGAGATCCATCTGGACCCTGTCCACACTGCGCTCCATCTTCACAGCTTCCTCTGGGTCTGAGACCCACAATATCCCACCTGCATCAAAGAGCTTCTCAGTGGTTTACTTGTCTCTATTCTTGCTTCTCAAATCCTGTCTCCACTTGGTACCTAGAACAAGCTTTTAAAATATATGGTTCCTATTTCTATGTTTTAAACCTTTTAGGATCATTCTGTTACACTTAGAATCTAAACTTTCAGAGTAGTCTAAAGGCTCTGTATGACGGGTGTTCTTTTTATTATTTGGCTGTGCCAGGTCTTAATTGTGGCATGCAGGATCCTTTTTTCTTTTTTAATTTGCAGCCTTCGAGATCTTTAGATGTGGCCCAAGAACTCTTAGTTGCAGCATGTGGGATCTAGTTCTCTGACCAGGGATCAAACCTGGGCCCCCTGCATTAGGAGCATGGAGTCTTAGCCAGTGGACCACCAGGGAAGTCCTTGATGGGTGTTCTGATCACCTCTCTAGCATCACTTACCCCACTCCCCACATCCCCCCATCACTATCCATCCACTTGGGTTCTCCCACATCTTTGAACATGATAGATTTTCCTACCTCCAGGTCTTTGCAGGGGTTGTTTTCCCTGCTTGCTTTTTCCCTTCTTCAGTTCTCAGATTAAATGTTACCTTTTCAAAGAGGCTTTTCCTGACAGCCTTATCTAAGTAAAACCCTCCTCTCAACTAGAATCTCCTTTCTCTGCACTCTGTTATTCCTTCCATGGGCTGAGATCATGTTCTATCTGGGTAGCTGTGTATTTGCAGATTTATCTATTGCTTGTCTCCCCTCCGCCCACAACACACACACATGCGCCCTGGACCACTCTACTGTAAGCCACGTGAGTACAGTGGCCAGGTCTGTTTTGTCCCCAGCACCCAGTAGACAGATCTCAATGAGTAAACGTTGGTCTAATCAATTAGTCAATCAAACAGTCAATTCCCCTAGCCAGATTTAAACTGTTTGGCAGGTTATGTTTTTTTAATTGGAGGGTAATTGCCTTACAATGTTGCATTAGTTCTTTCTGTACAACAACGTGAGTCAGCTGTAAGTATATCCGTACATCTTCTCCCTCTTGAGCCTCCCTCCCACACCCCACACCCCACCCCTCTAGGTCATCACAGAGCACTGGGCTGAGCTCCTTGTGTTACACAGCTGCTTCCCACTAGCTCTCTGTTTTACATGTGGTGGTGTATATATGTCGCTGCTACTCTCTCACTTCATCCCACCATTTTTCCACCTTCTCCTTAAAGCTCCTTTCTAAAAAAAGAAAAAATATATATATCCTTTCTGAACACAGAGAATATGACTGGAATTCAGAAACTCCTTACTGGACTAGTATCTGGCTGCATGCTGAGAGAGGGTGTCCTCTGGTTTCTAGCTGTCCTCACTGATGCTGAGACCGTCTGGACTGCTGACGGGGGACTTGGAGCCACACCCCAAGAGTGCTGATGCTCAGCTCTGCCACTTACTAGCAGCCTGACCTAAGGCAAATGGCCTCTTCAGCTCTCAGTTTTCATCAAAAAGGGTGGGGAGGGGGATAGTAATTCATTGTTTGGTTAAATTAGATAATAGATTTGAAGGGTTTAAGTGCAGTGGAGGACATAGGTAAGGGCCTAGTCATTGTTAAATAATAACATTAGTATCCTCATCATTATTTTAGGCACCCAACCTTTTGGTGAGGTCAAGTTGCTCTGGTCTAAAGGTGGCCAATGTGGGAAGCACAAAGATAAAAAGCTGCCTCCCGAAAGAAGAAGCCATGTCTACTTCATTCCAGGGAGCAGTAAGGATTCCCACTATGTAAGCTAAGTTTCTAACCCAACTTAGTTCGGCAAAACATAAGTATATCCTGTATATCTGCTTTCCTTGCTGAGGACACCCACTGGCTGCAGAAGAGCGTGTATAAGCAATTGTTCGGGAAGAGGGTTGGGAAGAGCAGTGGGAGGCTGCTACCGCACTGCAGCTGCCTGCTTTCTCACCCACTCTGACTGTTCTAACAGCTTGTGGGAACTTAGCCACTGTAGCCACCTTAAGTGGCTCCCTTGGTGGCTCAGACGGTAAAGAATCTGCCTGCAATGTGTGAGACCCAGATTCCATCCCTGAGTCAGGAAGATTCCCCTGGAGAAGGGAATGGCACCCCACTCCAGTATTCTTGCCTGGAGAATCCCATGGACAGAGGAGCCTGGTGGGCTATAGTTCATGGGGTTGCAAAGAGTTGGACATGGCTTAGCAACTAACACTGACTTCTTATAGCTTGTAGGAACTAGTCAGAAGGGAGGAACAAAGGAAGACTATGCACCATGTATCTGATGCTAGAGATGAAAATGTTTCCCCAAAGGTTTGGGGTCAAAGGACATTTCAACCCACCATCACACTGCCAGAGACTGACCCCTCTTGCTTTCTATTTGAAGTTGTTCAGGGGATAAAACTGTCTGGCCAGCCGCCTAATAAGCTCTGGGAATGGAATAATTTCTTCCTTATGCAAAAGCAAGGATGAGGGCACAGAGCCAAATCCGTAGTTTACTATAAAAAAGAAAATATCATCATACTTTTTGGTTAGTTGGGATGAGCAGCCCAGAGTAATGTATAAATAAAAGTACCTTTCAATGTCTTTAATGAAGAAAACTTTAATGTCTTATTATCAGCAATCCCTGTTTGAGTAATAGGATTGGATACTCATGTGAGTAACATGGACTTCCCTGGTGGTTTAGATGGTAAAGAATCTGCCTGCAATGCAGGAGACCCAGGTTCAATTCCTAGGTTGGGAAGATCCTCTGGAGAAGCAAATGGCAATCCACTCCAGTATTCTTGCCTGGGGAATTCCATGGACAGAGGAGCCTGGCTGCCTCCAGACAATGGTTCACAGAGTCAGACACAACTGAACAACTAACACACACACACACACTAATAACATAGATCTCTCCCCCGAGCTCAGTCTAAGGAGATTCACAAGTGCACCAACTGTTGTTGTCATGTGCTGTAAATGCTTTGTAGAGTCAGAAACAAGGCACTGTGAAAGCACTGAAGAGACACCCCCTGACCCTCATGCTTTCTCTATGACTGATGGTATGTTTCCCAAAATGGATACATGAGCATCTGGGCAAGTTTGGATCTGAGTTTCAAACATATAGGAGCTAGTCTGGAGGGCAGAGGAATGAAGAAAAGTTCTAAGTAATAGAATTAAAAGATCTTACCAGGAAATACAGGCTTCCCAGATGGCACTAGTGGTAAAGACCCCTGGCACCACCTGCCAGTGCAGGAGACATAAGAGACGTGGGTTTGACCCCTGGGTCAGGAAGATCCCTTGGAGGAAGGCATGGTAACCCACTCCAGTATTCTTGCCTGGAGAGTCCCTGGGCAGAGGAACCTGGTGGGCCCCCGTTCATGGGGTCACAAAAGAGTTGGACATGGCTGAGCGGCTAAACAGCAACGAATAGAGAAACCACTGCAGTGTAAAGAGACATTTACAGCTCACCTCCCTGTCTACCACCCAACCCAAGCCCCCAAAATCTATGCTAGAAACAAAAAAAAGGGGAGAGAGGGAAGTAAACTTTGTTGTTTATCTGGAGCCCAAATGCCCTCCTGAGGGGCACTGTGCTTAGTGTCTTAAATGCATGATACCATTACATTCCCATGACAACTCTTGGACCATGGTTTTAGTTACTCCTTCTGTTCTAAAGTTTAGAGAGTTTAGGTAATTAATTTACTTCACTAGTTGGCAACTAGTCAACAGCAGAACTAGGATTTGCACTCAAATCTTTTTTGACTGAAAGCCCATGCAACGCCAAAAATTATTGTTAAATTATGAGTGTGTTTTCTAGTGGGAATATATGTTCTAACTTTCCCCCAGGAACAGATTAGGTAATTAGGTAACTAATATGTTAATTAGCATAGCCTGCTTTTGAGGAATACCTATAAAGGTCAGGCAAGTGTCATCACCATATGAGTAGTAGGAAGAATTTCCTGGGTGGCCAGCCTTGGTTGAAGGCACTGGAAAAGAAGTCCAAAGCATAGATCCTAGAGTTAAAGATGCCTTGGGAAAATTTCAGTATTTTTTCTTAGGCAGGTTTGCTTTTAAATTTCCCACACGTTGCCTGCTCTATCATATCCTACCCAATATGATGTCACCATCCAGTAGTATTTCCAGAGTTCCTCAAATCATCTTTCTGTGTTCAGCACTAAACCTACTGACTTAATCTCTTGCTTACCCTTGACTCCAGAGTTCACTTTTCATTTGCTATTGATGCCACATTTTAGTTCAGCTTTACTGCAATCTTCCCTCTGCCTCTCTTCCCCAACCCCGATTCCCAAGGAAGCTGCAGTAAAACAGTGCACAGCAATTAGCAAATAATGCCATGGAGGAACTGCAGACCACCCCTGCTTACATCTCTTATGACTCAGCTCCCTTTCCCTGGCAGGAGAGATGGCCCAGGACTAGAGGACTCAAGAGAGCTATGCTTGACTAAAGCTCTTTATCCTACTAGTCAATCTTTGTTATTGCTGTTTAGTTGCTAAGTCGTGTCCGACTCTTGCAACCCTATAGACTCTAGCCCCTCAGGCTCCTCTGTCCACGGGATTTCCCCAGCAAGAATACTGGAGAGGTTTACCATTTCCTTCTCCAGGGGATCTTCCCAACCCAGGGATTGAACCCTAGTCTCCTGCAATGGCAGGGGATTCTTTACCACAGAGCCTCAAAGGAAGCTTGATTACATCTGTTGCATGCAGAGCCATTGTGTGAATTGCAGAAATTACTGTCTAGCATTGAGTTCACCAGTGACCAGAGGCAGACTTTTGCATTTTTCCCCTTCTTCCTAATATCGGCTTGGTTGCCATAGCAATGGCCAAGCTCTGCCTGAAGGAGAGACTCCTTCTATAATGAGCCTGGAAAAGCTCAAGTTGAATATAGACAACTTTTGCTATTTCAGGCCTAAAAGACTTGAAATTTCTTCCCTACCTATTAGTTCCTAGGAAATATTTATGGTATTTATGTAATTTTAATCATAAAGTGAGTCTGACTTTTTATTTCCTTTTCAACACCTGGCTAATCAAGTCTTACAGAGATTGTTGGGTTTCTGGATCCCCAGGCCACAGTGGAGTCTGGAGAGATTGTTGCCGCCAAAATCTTGGCTTTCTCTGCCCACCGGAGCCAAGTATGAAAATACGGAGACAGTTTGGAGGAAGCAGAAAAATGGCTTTAATCCTCAAGCCAGTAGAGGAGAGAACATAGTAGGCTCATGCCTCAAGAACTGTGTTTCCCCTCCATAGGGAATCCAGGAGAATCAAGTTGGAGCTTGCAGTCAGGGGTTGGAGATAAAGAACAAGGTGTAGGGATCCTGTGTTCTTCTTTCTTTTTGCACTGTGGCTGGCAGACAGTCACCTTCTTGCTGTGCCCTTACCTGCCCTTTCCTGTGTATGGGCGCACTCCAGGTAGCTCACCTTCTTATAAGAACATCAGTCCTGTTGGATTAGGGCCCCACCTTTATATCTCATTTAACCTTAATGACTCCTTAAAGGTCTTGTCTCCAAATACAGTCACGTTGCGGAGGTTAGGGTTTCAACATATGAATTGCAATTGTGGCAGGGGTCAAGATGGGTTGGGAGTGCCATACATAATTCAGGCCATAATAGATTCCATAGAAGAAGTGGAGAGGAAGGTGGAGACCCAGTTTTAGGCTGACATTGTATCTAGCTCAGGGTATAGTAAACTGATCCTACCTCTCTATTCCATTTTCTTCAGTTATTATCCTTTTCTAACTCTACACTTTAATTATTTAAACACATCTACATAATAACCATTGCTAAGAAGTGACCATTGTTAAGGAAAATAAAGACACAGTGTTTTAGAATCTTAGAAATAAATCCAACTACTTCTTTCATTTTAGACTGAGAAAAATATCATGATCAATATGGGTTGTTTTACATTGCATCTTAACCAAGATCTATTTACTGTAGACATTTCAATTTATACATGTGAGGGTGGCCTTAAGAAAAATCTTATTGCCTTAATACCTTTCTTAAGTATGATTATTAGAAGAGTCACTTGTTCTAATATCTTATACCCTATCAAGCCGAGATGAGGAAACCTCAAAATTCAATAAGAACCTGTGTACTTTCCACTTTTGATACAAATATCAGAAACTGATTCCAAAAACTTCCACTTTTAAGCAGAAACAATACCCATTTCATTTACATTCACACATAGAAAGAACCACAGGTGATACAGAAGCCAGTTGCCTAAACCTAAAGTATTAATACTGTATTTAGAGAATAAAATTCATAATTTACAACCTTTTCAATTTGAGAAAAAAGAGACACAGAGACTGGCTAAATAGTATCTTCCCATACATGCTCCAAATCTGTCTCTGGTTGATACTTAACTTTTAAATCAATCTATCTGTGCTACAAGAAATAGTTGGGGGAAGAAAGGAAAATCTACAGTAAAGTTTATTGTATCTTATGTAAATGTCACTAATTATTTATTCTCTAACCCTTAATGCAAAGAAAGACTTCCATTTAGCTGTGCTAAATATGGAGCTCTAAGCGCAGCCAATGTGCTCTGTTCCATCTTTGTGTCCCCCACACCTACTACTGTGCCTGGCCCAGAATCAAGGATCAAGAGATGTTTTTATAAGTGAATGAACATAAAGACATAATTACTACCTTGAATGATAATGACATTGGGAACTTATTAAGATTGTCTGATGAGCTATAAATACTCTGAATTTTGAACCCAGACTCTCAAAAGGGTGTGTGATAGAATGTGGTTACTTTTGATAAACTATGACTAAGTTAGAAAAGATTGTTGTAGAAGAATCATTAGATTAGATGCCAAAAAATCTGGGTTCCTGACTTGGGTATTCCACAAAGAAGCTATATAACATCGTGTGTGTGTGTGTGTGTGTGTGTGTGTGTGTGTGTGTGTGTGTGTTTGTGTGGGCATGTGCACTCAGTTTTGTCCGACTCTTTGCAACCCATGGACTATAAGTCACCAGGCTTCTCTGTCCATGGGATTCTCCAGGCAAGAAGTAAGTAAGTAAGCTGCCATCTCCCACTCTAGGGGGTCTTTCCGACCCAGAGATCGAACCTGTGTCTCTTATTGCCTGGGCAGGTGGTTCTTTACCACTAGCACCACCTGGAAGCCCATATAACATTGTACCCATTGCTTAATCTGTGTTTTAATTCTCTCATCAATAGATAAAAGTTTAATTAACTTCATTCAATTGGTCTTACATGGCTTCCCAGGTAGCACTAGTGGTAAATAATCTGCCTGCCAATGCAGGAGATGTAAAAGACTTGGGTTCAATTCCTGGGTTGGGAAGATCCTTTGGAGAAGGGCATGGCAACCCAATCCAGTATTCTTGCCTGGAAAATTCCATGGACAGAGGAGCCTGGTGGGCTACAGTCCATGGGTTGCAAAGAGTCGGACACGACTGAGTGGAAACACACACATACCCATACAAATGGTCTAACAGTTCATCAACAATTAAATTGAAGGTGAAAATTTTTAAAGCTCTGCAATCAGGTTGAAATCTACCTTTCCAAATTGATGGCCTAAAATTCATCAGTTCCCACCAGCCTGCCTTGTACTTTGTGTGATGGTGTCTGCCTTGTCTCCTGCTGAGATTTTCTCCCTCCTTTTCCCACCTCTTTAATTCTTAACCACCCTTCAAGACCCATACTCATATGTCCATTTCCTTGAAACCTCCCAAACCACATACACTGGGAGCTTCTGAGTAGTGTGTATGTGAACCCCTCAAAGACAGAGTATGATAGAGGTGCTATCCCCAACGTCCTTTGCAAAGAGTACAGCACAGAGTGAAGGCAATATTGTGCGTTTCTGCCCCCTTAACCCCTCAGGACTTTAGAGCCTTCACTCTACTCAACTCAAGATCCCAAGATTTCAGAGAACTGAAGAGCCTGAAGATGTCTTTCCCACAAGTCAGTCACTGACTAGGCGGAGGTATCTGGTGCCCGTTTCCTCACATTTCTTTCGGTGTTTGTTTTTGGCCACACCATGTGGCTTGTGTGATCTTAGTTCCAGGGGCTGAATCTGCTCCCACAGCAGTAAAAGCTCGGAGTCCTAACAGCTGGACCTCCAGAGAATTCCCCATCCTCACGTTTGTTTTGAACGTTCACAGTGGTCTTGATTTGCTTAGGGAGTATTTGGAATGGGGTATGGCTGGGCTTTTCTGTCAGCTGGCCTCAGTGTTTCACTGTTAACATGCCTGGCCCTCAGGAAGACAATGGAAAAGACTGTGAATTGAGAATTTATACTAATCTATTTAAAATAACCTTTGACTTTCTCATTTCCCAAAGGGTAAAATCAAAATTTAATATTGTAGCTCCCAGCTAAAAGTCACACTGATGAACTTATGTGGTGCTGTGATATTACAAAGCTCATGGTATCAAGGCCATCAGTATATGAGCTCACAGACTGAGCAAGCAAACATTGGCCCCATCCCACCCCTTCCCCAAACCCCAAACAGAAATAAGAAATGCTTGCTTTTGTAGGTTGCAAGTCCTGATCTGGTTTATTTATAAAGCAATAAATATTAGAAGCACAAATAAATTGCACGTGTGTAAACAAACTGTACAATGATTGATGAGAGATGAGGGAGGGTGGTTCAGAAGACTCCAAAAAGCATCATACCATCATCCTGAATGTAATGTAGACTAAGAGAGAAGGCACCTTAGAAGCACTTGCGGTGGACGATGGAGGGGCCTGCCTCATCATACTCTTGCTTGCTGATCCACATCTGCTGGAAGGTGGACAGGGAGGCCAGGATGGAGCCCCCAATCCAGACAGAGTACTTACGCTCAGGGGGAGCAATAATCTGCAGAAGGAAGCGAAAACTGCCAGTGAACTCTGAGGTTCCAAGCAACAGAGAAAGCAACATGGTGGGGAGATTCACGGAAAATACACTGGTGATCAAGTTGCTGTAATGTGATACAAATGAATAAGCTCAGTAATCCTACAAATGAATATGGTTGACTCACGATGAATGCATTTTTCTCTATTTCATCAATTCCATGATCAAAGACTCTGTAAAATAGAAGTTCCCCACTTCTCTGAACCAGAGAATATGTGGCAATAAGCTATAGGCATGGTGAAGCCTAGTTTGAAAGTTGGGGTCTTTTAAAATGTGTTCAAAGATTTAGATTTTTTTTTCCTCAAAGATTTATTTTTATCCACTGCTTCAAAGTGTTTTAAAATCTCCTATCTTGGGAAAAGTGCCAGAAAAGTCAGAAAAGGTGCTATAAAAGCAAAAGGTTTCTGTGAGAACAGGAAGCTATTTGTGTGAGGGGAAAGGAGTTAGGAATTCTGCTTGGTATATGGAGACCTGCCTTGGTTCCCCCTACCCCACCACAGAAGTTCTTTACCTTAATTTTCATGGTGCTGGGAGCCAGGGCAGTGATTTCCTTTTGCATGCGATCAGCAATACCAGGGTACATGGTGGTACCTCCGGATAAGACATTGTTGGCATACAGGTCCTTGCGAATATCAATGTCACATTTCATGATGCTGTTGTAAGTCGTTTCATGGATGCCGGCAGATTCCATACCTATGAGCAAGTTTAAAAAAGTCACAGTGCATTCAGGCCATGGGGCCAGGGTGGAGGGAAGAGAACAAGACTTCTCTGTGTTGGTAAACTGTCACCATTTGTCTCTGAAACATATGTTCCTCTATAAGATACACTGCAGAGTTTTGTGGAACAGATGTCTTAAAAGTGCTGAGAGTAATCTACAACAGACTGCCAAGACACAAACAACTGCTTTTAGCACCTGTTTGGAGGGAACACGCACTGTACCCATCAGACCTATGGAGATGTAATAGAAAAGCATGAGACACACATTCATGTGAAATGAATGCCATTCTTATTTATGGACTAAAATAAGATACTGGCAAGCTTCCTCTTGGAAATCCCTGCTTAGGAAAGATGTTCAGTGACACGTGAGTGTCCAGTTATTACTATAAGTAGGATTGTTATCACACTTAATAATGAGTGACTCAGAAGTAAGGTCTAACTACTTGGTGATGGAATCTACCAGAATAAGTCAGCACTCTTGAGTCATCATCTCTTCCTTGCAGATATGGATTATTCTGTTACTACTCTATCTCATTCCTTGTTTCAAGATGAAGCCGGTGTGTCATCCTTTATCATATCATTGCTGCAGAGGAGGAATGGCCATCCCTGCAAAAGCCATCAGGACCTGAGGCTGAACTGTGCGGGTCTCCAAGCTATGACTACTTTCAACACAAGGGCCCCTTAATCATTGTTGATTATAATAGATTTTTCTCTGGAAGCCCCAAGCTGCGTTTCTGCACCAGACCATCCAACTCACCAATGAAGGAGGGCTGGAAGAGCGTCTCAGGGCAGCGGAAGCGCTCATTGCCAATAGTGATGACTTGGCCATCAGGCAGTTCATAGCTCTTCTCCAGGGAGGAGGAAGAAGCAGCTGTAGCCATTTCATTCTCAAAATCCAGAGCAACATAGCACAGCTTCTCTTTAATGTCACGAACAATCTCACGTTCAGCTGCAGAAATAAAGGGGGTCACAGGTAAGCTCTGAAGAATGACATCAGCTTTGGAGAGGTAGGTGGGGTCACTGGTGGAGGAGAAAACCAGACACTTACTGTGGCAGATGAAACACACACAGACTCACCGGTGGTGACAAAGGAGTAGCCACGTTCAGTGAGGATCTTCATGAGGTAATCTGTGAGATCCCGACCAGCTAGATCCAGACGCATGATGGCGTGGGGCAAGGCATAGCCCTCATAAATGGGGACGTTGTGGGTCACACCATCCCCAGAGTCCAGAACAATGCCTGTCAGAGGAAGTAGGCAAAAACAAGGTAAATCTCTGAGGACACCACTGCTTTCGCCATGTCAAAGCCTACTTTCACTCTTGGCTAAGAGATACTAGCACTGGGCAAAGATCCAGATAAAATTAGATCCCTTAGACGTGAAGAATAAAAATGAGCATAATGAATGCTAAGCCTAAAGCCAGCGACAGCTCATCCTTTTAAATATTGTGGTAGAAGAATTTCCCCAGGAGACTTTCAAATGACCATCCCTCTTACCAGTCATTAGCATATTATGCAAGCCTCCAGGTGTGTTTTTTTGTTTTTCCTCACATCTAATTTACACATTTCTCTTTTTTGACTCAGACCTTGTAGGGAATGTAGGTTCTCTCTGGGTTGTCTCTACTGGAGATGTTTGCCCAGGGGCTGAGATAATGTGAACACACACCGATTGCTACATTCCAGGCTACTAGTTTGTGCAGAGCCTCAATATCTGACATCACATATTTTAGGCAAGGCAAGGCTCTAACTCCATATTCTTTCCGCTCTTAGAAATAAGCGTGCTCAGGGTACTATTGCTACCTCTCTCTCTTGGCACAGACACCTTCCCAGAGAGTGTGAGGAAAGAGATCATTCTTTTTTCATTGGGGAAACTGATTCACAGCAAGGTCAGTGACTTAGGAGTGTAATTAAGACAGACTATCTCATGATCGCACACCTTGCAAGGTCAGTGACTTGGGAGTGTAATTAAGACAGACTATCTCATGATCGCACACCTTACAATCCAAACACACCTGTGGTACGGCCAGAAGCATACAGGGACAGCACTGCCTGGATGGCCACATACATGGCGGGGACATTGAAGGTCTCAAACATGATCTGAGTCATCTTCTCACGGTTGGCCTTGGGGTTCAGTGGAGCCTCGGTGAGCAGAGTGGGGTGCTCCTCTGGGGCTACACGGAGCTCATTGTAGAAGGTATGGTGCCAGATCTTCTCCATGTCATCCCAGTTGGTGATGATGCCATGTTCAATCGGGTACTTGAGAGTCAGGATACCTCGCTTGCTCTGGGCTTCATCACCTACATAGGAATCCTTCTGACCCATACCCACCATGACTCCCTACAAGAAGAAAGAGATTAGAAAATCAAGCTTCCTCCATGTCAGGAATGTATTCAATGCCTAATTAATTTGTCTAACTGCCCAAATCAAGGGGCATCTTATGAATACCAGAAATAATAAACAATAGTTTACCCCAATTCAGAAATATCATTTAAAATCAGTTCTGCACCTTTCTCCACCCCACTCTCAGGAGGCATAATTCTATTGTTTAGAATATAACTGGGGGTGAGGAGGAATGAAGCTATTTCACTGAAGAAGCTGAGCTTCATCTCATTTTTAAATTGCCATAATGTCTTCATTAAATTATTAAGCTTATCACCTATGTCAACTGGAATATAAATGACTACATTGTGGAATGACTGTATTAATGACACATTGTGTGTCTCCTCAGAAAAGATTTTGACATTCATCAAGTGAACCTAAAAAGAAGGACAGATATGCCATTATCGTTGTGTCTGTGAAATCCAGCCTGAGTGAAATCTAGAGTGTCCTGGAGTACCCATGGTCACCCACACTGAGGAATACCCTCTCCTCCCTGGCAGTCTGTCTGGCCAGGCATTATGGCACAGCCAGAGAGCATCGTGTCTCTTTTAATAAACAAGGTGGTATGTCACTATCACTATGCACTTACTGCCTCTGTCACGCCTGGCTTCTAAAAATGCAATGGCCAGGAAGCAGATAGATTGCATCTTTTGGGAGCCCTAAAAACTGGCTGTGAACAAGAGGGAGCAATGTGGCTTGGCCCCTGGTTGGCTGGGAGAAGTTGTATTATTATGAGTTTTGAACAGCACTGAAAAAAAAAGGCCAAGGAGTAAGGTGAAATGTATAAGAGGAAGAGAGGACTGAGAGAAGCTGCTGCCTTTTCACACCAGGGAGTTGGACCCTTGGCGAGCTGTGTCCCTGAAGTGGACTGGGGTGGGGTGTGGAATGCACATTTCCTGGTCTGTTGGCGGCTGTAAGTTGTTACTTGTCAGCTCGGATTTGAAGCTAATTCATCTTTTTCTATCTGACCTAAAAAGTTCATGAAACAGGAGGGTCAAGTGAGTCATTTCCTCGGTTGCTGGGCTGAAGAGGTGGCAGGAGAGGGGTGTGCAATGGGGCTGGGGACTACGAAGCGGGGTGAAGTTTACCTGGTGGCGCGGGCGGCCCACGATGGAAGGGAAGACGGCGCGGGGCGCGTCGTCGCCCGCGAAGCCGGCCTTCACCAGCCCGGAACCGTTGTCGCACACCAGGGCGGTGGTCTCCTCATCGTCGCACATCTTGGCACAGCTTCAGCGGGGTCTGCAGGTGGAGCAGAGCAAGGCGGCCCAAGTTCAGTGCCTGCGGAGCTGGCCTGGTCCTCTCCCCCGGAGGAGGGGACAGAGCAGAGGGGGTTCCGCGGGCGGGAGTCGGGGGCGGGGGACGCCTGCGGTCTCCCTTCCCCTGGGGCAGAAAAAGAGTGAGAAGAAGCTGCGGAGCAGGGGGTGAGGACCCGGACAGGCTCCCCGGCCAGCAGGCTCACCCTCTGCCCCAGGGCAAGAGGGACAGCCATCCCTTAGAAGGTCCTCCCCAGCCCTTCACACTTTCGCCTTTTCACAAACTGGGAACCCACTATGGCTCCATCCACACTCCCATCCATGCTCCAGCCCCAGGGGGAGAGAAAAGCACAAGACAACAGGGACCCCCAGTGGGGCGCAAGGCTCCCCCTCTGCGAGCCCCTCTCCTGTGAGCCCCTCTCCTGTGCAGATCGAGACCCAGGACAAAAGAAGTTAGAACCAAATGGAAAGTTTGGTCTTAAAAGAAGAAAAATGATGGAGCGGCGGGAGCGCGGGGCACTGGCTCAGGGCGCGGGGCGGAGGGAGGCGCGGAAGCGGGCGGCGCTGACTCACGGTCCGCGGGGCGGGATCTGCTCGGTTGCTCAGACGGCTGCAGGCGCTGGTGCCCCGCGCGCGGCGCGCGGCTTTATAGCGCGCTGATGGACGGGGTCAGTTGGAGAGATCGGGGGCAGGGGTGGGGGGCCCGGTCGGCCACCTTGCCTTATTTGGTCGCCTTCGCACCACTGAGGAGCGCCGAGGCCATTCATGGAGCCAAGGGCAGGGGAGAGTATCAGCCAGGGGGCCCCCAGACCATGTAAGGAAGGGGAGGGGGCAACCAGGGGGATGGCCAAATAGGGAGCTAGGGAGGGGCAGACCGTGAAGGGTAGGGGGCAGGGGAAGACTGAGTGACGCCAACCCACCCCCACCCCCTTCCTGGGTGGGGGTGCTCCCTGGGTGTGCGTCGGACTGGTTCCTCCGCAGCCCCGCCAGCCTAAGAGACAATAAGCCACATACAAGTGGGAAGGCTTGGCGCCCTGCCCTCTGCTGAGGGGTCCTGACAGCTGGGCCAAGGCAGCCGGGGAGTGACGGCAGCTTGTCATCCTCCTGCTCTGGGAGCTGGAGGAGCAGAGCCCTGGGAATCCTCATGGGCCCTAATGGCACCCCAGCAGCACAATTGGGGGCCAGAAAAGGGGCGCATGGCACAGGACACCCTTCTGGGCTGGTCCCCACAAACCTGCATGACAGCTCAGAGATCTGTACTCTTTTGTGGCAGAAAGCCGAGATTAACCAAGGCCACCTTGGTCCCCGATTTATGCTTGGTTCCAGGGGCTGGTTAGGGAAGAGGCCAGACAGAGCTGCTCTGAGAGCTTGCTTAGTCTTGCTGGGGGACAGAGCAGGTGTACCCCGGCCCAGACATCAGGTGGCTTTCCTCCATGTCTCCAGGGTTTTGCTCAAACTCAGACTCCAGTCTTTAGGCCAGAAAAGGACTCCTTGCTGTAAAAGTAAATGAAGGAACAAATGCCAAAGGTGACTTGTCCATTAGCTGGTGGATGAAGGTTTCCCTGGTGGCTCAGATGGTAAAGAGTTGGCCTGCAATACAGGAGACCTGGGTTCAATCCCTGGGTTGGGAAGATGCCCTGGAGAAGGGAATGGCAACCCACTCCAGTATTCTTGCTGGGAGAATTCCATGGACAGAGGAGCCTAGCGGGCTACAGTCCATGGGGTCACAAAGAGTCGAACACCACTAAGTGACTAACACACGCACACAGGGGAACATCCATAAACTGAGGGCCAAGGCCTTTACTCCAGGTGAAGATAAGACTGAAAGAGAACTATTCTTGTCAAGAAGATAGCAGCAACTTCAACCTATGAACATACCAAAGAGATATCATCATAACCAGGCATGAATTAGAAAAGCAGAGTCTCAGGCCCCACCCCAGAACTACTGAAGCAGAAGCTGCTTTCTAGCAAGATGCTTGGTTGATTCATATGTATGTCGATGTGTAAAAAGCCCAGGTATAAACGATATCAGCTCCTTTGTGGAGGATCTGGGGATTTTGGAGAAAGGGATGACATGAATGAAGGAGGCGAGAAAGGAACAGAGAGATAGAAGGACACAGATCCCTGGTTTGCCCTGGGGTGCCCTGTATTCTCAGTTCTTGACCGGCACTTTGATTTTTAATGCTTGTGTTTTTCCTCCCGTTCACACCAGTTAAAAATAGAAAACTGGGCACAGGCATCCATCTCTGGAGTGGTCTTGGACTGATATGCTAAGGAGGCCTGCTGATTAGATACTTGTCCAGACTGGGGAATGCTGGGTCCTCCCCTCTGAGCTCCCCAACCATGTTTGGGTTGGTCTGGAGAAGAAAGCCTGAGGGCGGCTGGGTGATGGAGCCAGGTGAGGGTCATGCCAGCTGGGCTTGTTCTGCCAATGCGGTAAGCCTTTTTCAGTGAAAATGCCCATAGACAGGAGGCAAAGAGCAGAGCTGCTTGGGCTCAGGCAGATGCAGAAGAACCAAGAAAAAGCAGAAATGTGACTGGTGATACAGGCCAATATCCCTGGGTTTGACCCTCGCCTCTATCACTTATTACCTGTTTTGCTCTTGGGCAAATCGCTTCACTGTCTTAAGCCCCAATTTTACCCTCTGAAAACGGATACAATTCTTTTTGGCAGGGGTTACTAGTTATAGTAATAACTAGAGACAAGTGATATAAGCCACACAGAAGATAGAAAGCAAATAGTAACTATTACAATTCAGTAATAATAACACAGGCAGCTGTAGTTCTCACTCTTGAAATTTTGGGTCAATTTAATTCACTTATTGATTCAGCAAATATTTTTGGGACAAGAACTGTGCTTGTCACTGGGAAATAGTGAGCAATAAAACAGAGCAGGACTCATACTGCAGAACAACTGCAAAGGAGTCAGAGACAGTTGTGGTATGTGCTGGGAAGGGCAAAGAATCACTGGGATCGTCACAAAAATGGGGATTCAAAAGAGGGCTCAGAAAAAAAAAAAAAAGAGGGTTTAGGACTTCCCTGGTAGTCCAGTGGTTAAGACTCCAAGCTTCCACTTCAGAGGATGAGTTCGATCCCTGGACAGGGAAAGTTCTGCATGCCTCGTGGTACGCTCCCCCACTAAAAAAAGAGTTCAGAGAAAGGCTTCCTGAGGAAATATTTCATTACTTTTAAAGTAGAGTAGGACTTTTTGTGTGAAAGAAACAGTTTCTCCTTGGGAGTGGCTGATGGCACATTCCCACATTCACTGCCATTTGTGTAAAGGGAACTCCTGGAAAGTTTAGCAGATCACCAAACACCATGGTTATTTCTGAACCCTTTGTAAATACTTCCAGGGCTCAGGACACCAATTCCAGCCCACCCACCTAGGGATCAGTCTGCCCTGGGAGTAGGTCGGTGGAGTACTGAAACCAGTTTCATAATCATCATCCTTAAAATGTTTAAAAAATAATTTCATGTTTTCCCATTTAGAACAAAACATATTTTCTTATGCATTATACTTATGGTAAGAACACTTTTTCCCATTCAAGACATGATGGTTCGATCTTTGTTCATTGTAATACTATTCAATTTCCACATTTTAAAACTCTAAACCCTGTTTTTATATATTTTAAAATTTAAGTCAATGGGAATATAAGATTCCAAGATTGATTTTCCTTTGACACCATTTTTCATGGATCCATTTAATTTGAAAGTTGATAGTGTCTACTTAAGTATAGAAAAGTGACTTACCTTTTGTGGTGCATTCTGGACTTTTTAAAAAATTTTGGTAAAATATACATACCACAAAATGTACCACTTTAATCCTCTAAAATTGCACAGTTCAGTAGTGTTAAGTACATTCACATTACTGTGCAGCCAGACAAACTCCCAGTTTTTGATGCAACTTGTGAATAAATTGACTTCAAAAATCCAGGAATGACTGTGCCCTGCAGTTTGAGAAAGACTGTCTTTTACATGGTAGAGAACCATTGTGCCTGCTTTGCCCAAGGTCACATGGGTGAGCAAATGGAAGAGTGAGGCTTCAAATCCAGGCACCAGACCACTCCCTAATCCTAACCACCACCTCAAATGCCATGTAGTCCACTCAGACTGCTGTTTCTCCAAGTGGAATGCTGCAACCACTTGTAGCCAAATTACCCGGACTGCCTAATAGCAATGCAGATTCCCAGGTTTCACCCTGGAACAGTGAATCTGCATTTTAAATAAGTCACCACCCCTCTTCCCCAGGTACTTCACAGACAAACTTGCAGGCACTGCCTGGCTCTTCTTCCCCAGGCCCGAGGAGCTGTGCTGAAGGCTGCCCAAGCTGCCAGCACCGGCCTGAATCCAGCTTGGCTGACCTTGAACATCCCAGCGGGATGGCAAAAGCCAAACTCGGGCATGTCCCCAGGCTCTCGAGGGCCAGCAAGGCCCTTCTGGGCAGGGACAGGCCGTGAGGGAGACGTGCAGGGCTGGCTGAAGGAACAGAAGGTGGGACAGTTCCTGCTGCCCTTGCCTCGAGGGAAGCCTGTTTCATCCACCATCTGCTGGGATCTGCAAGGGAGCGGCCGGCCTCCTCCCGGCACCGGGGGATTAACAGTCACTTATCTCAGCTGTTCCTCCATTCGGAGGTGTCACAGTATTTACAGAGAAGCCAGAAACAGACTGAGCCACACTTAATTCCTCCCCAGGAGCCCTCCTAGCTCCTTCTGTAGCCCCTCCTGCATTCCACGTGCTAGGAGGCAGTGTGGGGAGGTGCTTTTTCTAGCCCAGACCAGGGGTCAGGGAGCCACCCTTCCTAACCATTTCTATTTTCTTTTCCTACACATTTGTCCACTCCCCCTGCCCTCTGGCAGGAGCTGGGCTTCAGTTTTCATTAAAAGAGGAAAGTGACGGGGTTGTGAGGGATGCAGGCCCCCACACATCCTGGCGCTCAGAATTCAATACCGGGGCATGCCTAATCTCCGCCACATGCTGCCCCATGTTTTACATGCAACCGCCGAGAAGATTAACCCAGGGGGAGGGTATTTCAACTCCAAATGGATTCTGTTCTAGGCAGATTCTGGCAGTCACTGCCTTCTGACATGATAGGAGCAACTGTGATGAACCATTTAATGAGATTTAGAGAAAAGACGATGAGGGAAGGGGAACATCATGTAGAAGGGCCTCCTTCTGAGTCTGAGTCACCTGGGACTAATGCTTGAAAAGCCAAATCTTTACTCTCTTCTATCCTGGGAAATCACAAAGGATTTCTAATCTGAATTCCTTAAAAGGAGTTTGAATCCTTCTAGAATGAAGTGCTGAAGCTCGCAGGTTTCTGCTTGGAAGGTATTCCTCTTAGCTCAGATTTGGCTTGCTCCCCATACTGGCAGTAACTATTTATGGAGTTTCGACTTTTCAAGTGTTACCTGGAGCAATCCTGTCTTCCCCAGAGAGCCCAAATGTGGCATCACCCAAACCCAAGCCTAAGTTTTGAGATCACACAAGAGCTAGGGTGTCTGTGTGGGAGGTGAGAGCTGTGATCTCAGCAATCCTCCTGCCAGCCACATTCCCTCAGCTGTGTGTGTGGAGTCCATCTCTGCCTTGTCAAAAGTAGGCACAACTGGGTAGGATTGTAAACTGGTATAGTTACTATGGAGAACAGTATGAAGGTTCCTTAAAAAATAAAAACAGAACCACCATATGACCCAGAAATCCCACTCCTGGGCATACATTCAGAGTAAATAAACTGCAATTCAAAAACATACATGCACCTCAGTAATCATTGCAGCACTATTTACAATAGCCAGAACATGGCAGCAACCTAAATGTCCATCAATACAGGAATGCAGAAAGAAGATGTGGTCAGTCAAGTTTAGTTGCTCAGTCGTGTCCAGCTTTTTGCAACCCCATGGACTGCAGCACACCAGTCTTCTCTGTCCATTACCAACTCTTGAAGCTTGCTTGTGTCTATGGAGTTGGTGATGCCATCCAACCATCTCATCCTCTGTCATCCCCTTCTCCTCCTGTCTTCAGTCTTTCCCAGCATCAGGGTCTTTTCCAATGTGTCAGTGCTTTGCATCAGGTGGCCAAAGTATTAGCGTGTCAGTTTCAGCATCAGTCCTTCCAATGATTATTCAGGGCTGATTTCCTTTAGAATTGACTGGTTTGATCTCCTTGCTGTCCAAGGGACTCTCAAGCGTCTTCTCCAACACTACAATTCAAAAGCATCAATTCTTTGGTGCTCAGCTTTATTTATGGTCCAACACTCACATCTCTCAAGAAGATGTGGTACATATATACAATGGAATATTACTCAGCCATCGAAAGAAATGAAATAGTGCCATTTGCAGCAACATGGATGATCTAGAGATTGTCATATTGAGTGAAATAAGTCAGACACAGACAAATATCATATGATATTGCTTATATGTGGAATCTTAAAAATAGGGTATGAATGAACTTATCTACAAAACCGGAATAGAGTCATAGATATGGAAAACAGACTTTTGGTTATCAGGGGATAAGTAGGGGAGGAATAAATTGGGAGACTGGAATTGACATAAACACACTACTACATATAAAGTGAAGTCACTCAGTCGTGTCCGACTCTTTGCGACTCCATGGACTGTAGCCTATCAGGCTCCTCCGTCTATGGGATTTTCCAGGCAAGAGTGTTGGAGTGGATTGCCATTTCCTTCTCCAGGGGATTTTGCCTGGTGGATCAGACGGTAAAGCATCTGCCTGCAATGCAGGAAACCCAGGTTCAATCCCTGGGTGTTGGGAAGATCCCCTGGAGAAGGAAATGGCAACCCATTCCAGTAGTCTTGCCTGGAAAATCTCATGGACGGAGAAGCATGGTAGGCTACAGTCCATGGGGTTGCAAAGAGTCAGACTCAACTATATATAAAATAGATAACTAATAAGAACTTTATAGCACAAAGAGCTCTACTCAATGCTCTGTAATACATATGTGTAGTACTCTTGTCTGGAAAATCCCACGGACGGAGGAGCCTGGTAGGCTGCAGTCCATGGGGTCGCTAAAAGTCGGACATGACTGAGTGACTTCCTTTTCACTTTTCACTTCACGCATTGGAGAAGGAAATGGCAACCCACTCCAGTGTTCTTGCCTGGAGAATCCCAGGGACGGTGGAGCCTGGTGGGCTGCCGTCTATGGGGTCACACAGAGTCGGACACGACTGAAGCGACTTAGCAGCAGCAGCAGCAGCAGCATAACAGATTCACTTTACTGTACACCTGAAACTAACACAACATTGTAAATCACCTATACTGCAAATAAAATTTTTTTTAAAAAAGTAGGCACACATCTGACATGCAACAGAAGTAGCGGTAAGACTGCTAACATTTTTAAAGTATATACTGGGTCCATGCACTATACTGAGACTTCATATGTGTACATGATCAACATAGTAAGCTTCTAGATGAAGCTGGACTGACCGCTATTCCATTTTTACAGACCTACTCTTTAATATGATGTTAGTAGCCTATATGAAGAGGCTGTGTAGGAAACAAGTCACACCATTGCAAGGATGTTGCCATGGGTATTCTTCATAGGATATGGTCTTTTTTATTTATTTTTTAATTGGAGGAAAATTGCTTACCATGTTGTGTTGTTTTCTGCCATAAACAATGCAAATCAGCAATAATACATAGAGTATGGTCTTTATGAGCCTCTTAGAAGAATTTCCTGTCTGGTTCTTGTACCAAGAACAAAGGATTTCTACCAAGTAACTGGTTTGTTTTGATCCTGTAGATCCTGAATCTAGTGACTGATCAGATTTTTCTTTTGGCAGTGGCCAAGAAAACCCTCAGGGCTTCCCTGGAAGCTCAACTGGTAAAGAATCCATCTGCAATGCAGGAGATCCACTTTGATTCCTGAGTCAGGAAGATCCACTGGAGAAGGGATAGGCTACCCACCCCAGCATTCTTGGGCTTGCCCAGTGGCTCAGATGGTAAAGAATCCACCTGCAGTATGGGAGACCTGGGTTGATCTCTGGGTTGGGAAGATCCCATGGAGGAGGGCATGGCAACCCACTCCAGTATTCTTGCCTGAAGAATGGACTCTGTCCATGGGGTCACCCAGAGTTGGACATGACAGAGCAACTAAGCACAGCACAAGAAAAACCTCAGAAAACTATACTTGTAGCCCAGTTGTTCATTATGATCTGTCTTGCACATCCACTTCTATTTTTCATTTTCTTTTTTCTTCCACCTTAAAATTTTCTATGTCCATCTATCTTTATAAGCGAAGCTGCCATGCATCTTTTATGAGAGATAACAAAGCATGAATGGATAAATAGATAAAAATGAACTCATGGGACCATGGAGAGAATATTTGAAATTGAAATTGGGGTGATCAAGTAACCAAGAATCCAAGATATCTTGCATATGTCTGCTGGTTTCTTCCTTCCAAATGCAAGCATATATGCTTCATGAAAACACCCTTTGCCTGTGAGGGATTGTATCTTTTTTATTTTCCTCTTAACATCATGGTAAATCTACTTGGCAATTTAAAATAACCTTTCCCTCACTGTAAAAATAATAAGTGCTTATTGTGGTAAACTAGGAAACACTAAACAGAGAAGGACAAAGAAAATGACATGTCTGGTTGAGTTTTTAAAGCCTTCCATTTTAACTTCCTTAAAATAAAATTAAATGTGACATAAAATTCATGAGGCCTTGGTTTCCATATCTATTCCTCCTATTCTGGTCGTTTGCAAGAATGTCCACTTGCTCTTTAAAGAGAGACAAGCAATGCAAGGAATTTGCATTAAAAGCATTTTTTTGGTTTTACTATATTAATCTAAATTATCTCTAGTCAACAGCTGGAACCAAAGAATGCCAAACCGGGAACAGGCTCTGCCCTTAGGATTACAGAATCTACATTTCACTTTTATATTTTCGAGGGTAGGTTTTCATTGCCAACCCAGCTGTTGAACTGTTTCAAAATTAGTCTAAAAGGAGGAATCTATCATGAACATAAAATTAAATGGTGCAACTATATTGCTGAAGGCTTTGTCCTTTTGTGAAGAGTCTGAAAACAGTTGTTTTTAGGGAACATATTTATAGCTACTTTATGATCAATATTTCCAAAATCTTCTTAGGACTACAAATAACCAACTCCTCTTTCCTTTATAGCCTCTAACTTAATTTCATAAATTAAAAAGTAATAAAAATAAAGGCTTTGCCTGAAGCCTGTGTTCACCAGAGATAGGAAACTGAGGTTGTTCCTCCAAAATATTGGATTGACCAAAAAGTTTGTTCGGTTTTAAGTACAAATAAGAGACATACTCTTTATTTTTGCCAAGAACTTTATTGAACAATGTATTCATTAAATGCATGAACTTTTTGGCCAACTCAATTAAAAAAACAATTGAAAAGTCTTCTTGAGTTGTTACTTAAGTGAAGATGCTGGCACTTACACATGTAACCAGGTCTCCACATATATGGCATTTCAGAGAGATGAGCCAGTCTTTGAGAGCTGAGAAAAGAATCCACCATTGAGCCCTGATGTGACTTTGAAAAGTGATCAGAACAATCTTGAGCATGACCCACAGGGTGTAACCACGTAAAGTATCACATCACCCAAGAAACACTTGCAAGGACTAGACAGCCCTCAAGTGAGAATATTCTTTATGGATGAACAGGAAGGGTGCCCTCTGTTCAGTTAACCCTTTTGTAAACTCTATTTAAATATGCTGTTTTCCAGGGAGTTCACAGTTGCTATATAACTTTGTAGCTCAACATCTGTAGATTTATGCTGGGCTCCCCTCTCCATCGTGGGTACAGCTATCTTCTTTCTGTATCCTCTGCTCAGAGCCCTACTCCTGAGGGTGCAGAAAGGGATCCCTTAGACAGGCACAACCAGTTCCTTCTGTGTTCACTCAAGTATTGCCAAAGGTGGTGGTGGAGAAAGAGGGAAACAAGTGGGGAGATGGTGGGGGTACAGACCTATGCCCCCTCCACCCTCCCCATTAGTTTCTATCTGAATAGGAAATGAAAAATGATAAATGGGAAACATTGGATATACTCTGATGCTTTGCTTTCACACCGGGCAGTGGAAAATTTTAGGTAAACTGTGCTCATCTTGTCCTGCTCAGGGATGTGCACCCCAGAATGGTAATGGAAATGGCAAAAGTGATCCTAAGAGGCACAAAATGTTTATTAGAACTGCTCCAATGTTCTAGAAGTACCCACACTTCAGATCTGAAGTTGTTGTTGTTCTTTAGTCACTAAGTGGTGACCAACTCTTTGCAATCCCATGGACTATAGCCTGCCAGGCCCTCTGTCCATGGGCTTCTCCAGGCAAGTATACTGGAATAGATTGCCATTTCTTTCTCCAGGGGGTCGGGATTGAACCCAGGTCTCCTGCACTGACAGGCAGGTTCTTTACCTTCTTTACCACTGAGCCACCAGGGAAGCCCCTCAGGCCTAAAGAAAAGATCCTAAAATATTGTTTCATAGTTTATATCTTCGTGTACTCAAGAGTTTTCTTTGATCTGCCTGGAAACTAACCTTTATTCTGACTGAATATGAAAGCTTAAATGTTAAGCTTGCCTACTTGCTCACCTGGAACATATTTGTGTGAATCTGAGAGACTCTGAGTAAAAATCTTTTTGCTCCTGTTTCCTCTATTTAGTAAAAAGATTGCTGTAGCGAGACCAAGCACACCTTCCCAAAGCATCTGCTTTAACCACAATCACACAGACAGAATGTTTAAAAAGTTGGTGTTCTACACAAAACGGAAATAGACTCACAAACATGGAAAACAAATGTATGGTTACCAAAGGGGAAAGGGTGACAGGGAGGGACAAATTAGGCATTTGGGATTAACATATACACACTACTATATGTGAAATAGAAAAACAAGGACCTACTGTATTATAGCACAGGAAACTGTATTCAATATTTTGTCATAACTTAGAAAAGAATCTGAAGATGAGTATGTGTACAACTATATCTTTTTGCTGTACATCTAAAACTAACACAATATTGTAAATCGACTATACTTCAATTAAAAAAATAAATTTTTTAAAAGGTTGGTGTTGGGCAGTGGCTAAGAATGAACTAATGTTCTTTATTTCCTCAGATATTTGTGGGAGTAGAAGGGCTAGATAACGTTTCATAATGTCAGCACTCTGAGACTGATATGTGGCAATATACCTTTCATCCAAAAAAGTGTCATGCTAGGAAAATTTGGTACCCTGTTCTTGGAGTTTGTGTCATTTCTAATAAAATATTTTTTACCCTCCTAGTGTCTCTGAATACTATTTAAATTCTCAGCATCAACCAAGAAGATATTCAGTTCAATGACTGATTTTGAACAAAGAGCTTCAAATAATTTCTTTGAGACATTCAGGCTTGCTTTCACCTATGTGGATGCTCAAATGCTTTCTTAGTCTGTCATTTTGCAAGTCACTGAGCAAAATATTTTAAATGAATAAACCCTCTGATTTGAAAAAGCATTATTTCTAACTAAGCAGGATCAAAAGAATGATGCTTATTTTGCAAATACAGACATGAACAAGAGGAAGAGTCCAATTTTGTGGCTAAATGGGGTTAGCCATTAAAATCAAGATATTGTTGATTCAATCAACGCTTTTGTCTTGCTTAGCCAGTGGCGATTTCTACATAATAGCCTCCACATACTTGAAGAAAGATATTGCATCTCTGAGTGTTGTTTAGGATCTTTTTCTCCAGTAATGCTATTTTTAAAACTGTCCTCATATTTGGTCAATTATCTCACTCTGCTCCAAGTTTTCTGTGTGCAATAAAAATCTCTTTTAGTTAAATTGGTTAGGTATTGAGTTTCTTGTTAAGTGGAAAACAACCATTGTTTGGAGAATTAAACTCATCTAAGTACATCTACACAAAACTACAGAGAAGATAATTTAATTTTCTTTGATGTTTCAGGAGTTATTTATAGAATGGTTTCATTTTGAAAATGAATTCTTGTTAAATACTATGGCATAATATATATGACAGATGCAGAATATTGAGCTGAACTAAAATTGTAATCATGAAAAGTCGCTTATATGAAATAATTGTTGGTATCAACATACCTGTTATCTATTAATGGTTATTCCTCTTAAAAATCAAGTATAGGGACTTCCCTGGTGGTCCAGTGGTTAAGACTTTGACTTTCAATGCAGGGAATGCAGATTCGATCCCTGGTCAGGAAGCTAAGATCTCACACGCCTTGTAGTTGAAAACCCAAAACATAAAACAGAAGCAATGTTGTAACAAATTCAATAAAGACTTTTAAAAAAATCAAATATAGATCTGACTTCTAGTTCTGGCCAAGATAAAGCATACTATTCCTCCCAGATCCTCCCTCTTATAACTGTGGACATTATATAAAAAGCAAGCAGAGGAAGACTCAAAGGAGGAAAGAGGTGGACTCATAGGGACCTTGGGACAGTGATGAGTTCTATAGTTTCCCCTATCGCCTTCCATAGACCCCAGACAGGAACTCTAGTGTCCTCCATCCTGGAACTGCCAACGGGCACGGATAAAGGAAGCACTGAGTAAAGCTCTGTTGTTGTTTAGTCACTGAGCTGTGTCTGACTCTTCTGAGACCCCAGGCACTGTAGCCAGCTAGGCTCCTCCGCCCATGGGATTCTCCAGGCAAGAATACTGGAGTGTGTTGCCATTTCCTTCTCCAGGGGATCTTCCCATCCCAGGGATATAACCCACCTCTCCTACATTGGCAGGCAGATTCTTTACCACTGAGCTACCAGGGAAGCCCAAGAAAAGCTCTAAGGAAGCTCTACAAAAATTCCTCTGGTCAGTGTGAAGTGAAAGTTGCTCCATCGTGTCCAACTCTTTGCGACCACATAGCCTGAGGCCTGCCAGGCTCATCTGTCCATGGAATTCTCCAGGCAAGAACACTGGAGAGGGTGGTTGTTCCTTCTCCAGGGGATCTTCCCAACCCAGGGATCGAACCCAGGTCTCCTGCATTGCAGGCAGATTCTTTACCATCTGAACCATCAGGGCTCTGGTCAAGGGGCCAACAAAAGAGAGGCCTCACAGTGGAAAGCCTTTGTGGCAATACCTACCCCACTCCAGCCAAACACTAAGGAAATTGCATCCCAATATCCCTTCATTTCAGTGGGGCAGAATGGGGAGTTGATTTTTCTCCCCACCCCATCTCTGCAGAGGCAGGTGGTGGTGCTTTAATTCTCTTGCCTGGTGGTATTGGTAGGATGATCTGGGAGCTGATCTAATCTTTCCTGCCTGTTATCAATGGGCAATGCTCCTATTCTCCCACCAGGGTGGTGTCAGCAGGATGGCATGAGGGATCCTTGTGATGGAACTGTTCTGTATTTTGGTGGCCATATGTATCTCTACATGTGATAAAATTACATAGCACTGAATACATTCATGCCCTTCCCAGGTGGTTCAGTGTTAAAGAATCCCCCTGCCAATGTAGCAGATGCAGGTTCAATCCCTGGGTTGAGAAGAGGCCTTGGAGAAGGAAAAGGCAACCCATTCCAGTATTCTTGCCTGAGAATTCCCATGGACAGAAGAGCCTGGGGGCTACAGTCCATGGGGGTTGCAAAAGAATTGGACATGACTTAGTGAGTAAACAACAACAAATACACATATAGACACACACATGAGTGCGTGTAAAATTAAAACTGGTGATATCTGAATGCTGCTGATGGATTGCATCAGTGCCAGTTTCTTAGTTATGATATGGTTTAATAAGAATAAAGAATTTCATAGTTATATCTGAGTGAAGGGTATACAGGATCTCTGGATTGTTTTTTATAGTTGCATATGAATCTACAATTATCTCAAAATATAAAAGTCTTGAAAATAAAACACAAGGTATGCTCTCTAAAATCCAGTGTTTTCAGTTTTCCATTCAGTCAGATTCTGAATGAATTAGTTCCTATGTTCAGGTTACCGTAGTTATGAAATTTAAATACTAGTCATATTAAATATATCTCCTTTTCTGTATTTATAGCAAGAATACTGGCTGGCCCAGTTTAGATCTGGCAGGTGCAATTAGGCGCCACTGAGGCTGAAGACGTTCCAACGTCCATGGGCAAGTCTGACGAATCAGGTCCTGATGACAGTAGGCGAACCACAGCGTGATGGAAGAACCCCAGAGAGAGAGTTTACACCTACTGAAGGTGGAATCTGGTACCACAAACAGACTCAGCAGACTCGGAAGACTGGAGAGGGATGATGCTCCTGATTAATAGCATGGTAGCTCTTTAAAACATCCCAGCTGAGCTACTGCTGCTGCAGGTAAACACTTGAACTGGAAGGCCTATTTTGCCAACAAAGAGAGCCATCCCAGAGTAAAAAAGCAGAACTTCAAGGATGGGAATCCAGTTTCCTGAGCTGGTCCAGATCCACAGCTGAGCAGAGAATGGTGTTTAGCCTGAGATGTAGCACCAGGAGAAGGCGTCAGTGGGGCTGGAATGTTGGCAGTAAGGAGCAAGTGGCACAGGATGCTCAAATGATGGCCAGAGTGGACGAGGCATGGCTGCAGCCAAAAGGCACAGCCCACTCTTTACCCTGAGCATCCATGAAGTATCCCCAGGGACTTTTGGGAACCTAAAAAAGGCAGGCGTGTATGAGGGATGGGGATGGGAACCATCAGTTGTGCGGATAGGGGCATCTAGCAGACAAAAATCTAGGCCAGTTGTTCTCGATCTCGGCCACACATAGAATCAACTGGGGAGCTGATAGCTGGGTCGTGCCTCCATAGATTCTGACTTAATTGGTCTGGGTACACCTGGCATTTGGGAAATTTTTTACGGGACTAATTCAGCACTCTTTATTTTTTCATTTACTTGTTTTTGCCTGTGCTGGGTCTTCGTTGCAGCAGGCTCTCTGTGACGGCACACAGTTTTTCTCTAGTTGCTGCATGCTGGTTTGTCTTGGACCACAGGCTCTAGAGTAAGTGGGCTTAGTAGTTGTGGTGCTCTGGCTTAGCTGCCCTGTGGAATGTGGGATCTTAGTTCCCTAACCAGGGATCGAATCTGCTTTCCCTGCTTTGGAAGACGGATTCTTAACGACTGGACCACCAGGGAAGTCCCTAGAGAATCATCAATCTAACTGTGTGCTTCTCCAACTTAAACCTACAGCAGAATCACCTGGAGAGCTTGGTCAGCCTCAAATTGGTGGGCCCCACCCCTAGAGTTTCTGATTCAGTAGGTCTGAGGTGGGCATGATAATTTGCACTTCTGAGATGTTCCTGCAAGATGCTGATGCTGAAGGAACACACTCTGAGTGGTGCTGACCTAGGGTGAATGTTTGCTGAAATAACATTTATACCCACCAGGTGGTGAGGGTGCTGGCGACATTGGAGAGCGGGAAGCAGTTTAGAGTAAGAGCCAATGAATTGGCTCATAAAGACCTGAGCCTCACCACTGCCTCTGCCTCTCAGCAACTACATGATCTTAAATAGTTTATTCAGATTTTCTAGACTTAAACTTTCCCTTCAGGAAAGCAAAAAAAAAAAAAAAAAAAGACCTTATGCCGTCTACTTAGAAGGTTGTTGTAATAATCAGTATTTAAAAAGCGCTTTTTATCACTGATAAACACATTTCATACATTATAACAATTTAATCCCTGCACAGGGTTCAGAAAAGTTAAGTTACTTTTCCAAAGTCACAGAGCTAGTTAGGATGAGATTAGAATTTAAACATTAGGGAAACTCCCAAACTCATACACTACACTAATGTAATCCAGTACTCTTGCTTGGAAAATCCCATGGACAGAGGAGCCTGGTGGGCTGCAGTCCATGGGGTCGCTAGAGTCGGACACGACTGAGCAAATTCACTTTCACTTTTCACTTTCATCCACTGGAGAAGGAAATGGCAACCCACTCCAGTGTTCTTGCCTGGAGACTCCCAGGGACAGCGGAGCCTGGTGGGCTGCCATCTATGGGGTCGCACAGAGTCGGACACGACTGAAGCGACTTAGCAGCAGCAGCAGCAGCAGCAATGCAATAAATACTCACTGCTTTGGATAGTAATTACATATAATTTTTAAAATCTTTATTGGAATACAGTTAATTTACAGTGTTGTATGCTTTTCAGGTGTACAACAAAGCGAATCAGTTATACGTAAACATATATTCACTGTTTTCTTTTAGATTCTTTTCCCAAATAGGCCATTACAGAGCACTGAGTCCCCCGTGCTATACAGCAGGCTCTTATGAGTTATCTATCACATGTATATGTCAATCACAATCTCCCAATTTATCCTCCCCCACCCCATCCCCTGGTAACCATAAGTTTGTTTTCTACATCTGTGATTCTATTTCTGTTTTGTAAGTAAGTTCATTTGTACCCATTTTTTTTAGATTCTACATATAAGTGATATTATATGATATTTGTCTTTCTGTGTTTGACTTATTTCACTCAATGTGACAGTCTCTAGGTCCATCCGTGTTGCTGCAAATGGCACTATTAACATTTTGTTCCTTTTTATGGCTGAATAATATTCCATTGTATATATGTAGCACATATTATTTATCCATTCCTCTGTTGATGGATATTTAGGTTGCTTCTGTGTCTTGGCTGCTGTAAACAGTGCTGCAATGAACATTAAGGTGCGTGTATCTTTTCGAATTATGGTTTCTCTGAGAATATGCTCAGGAGTGGGGTTGCTGGGTCATACGGTAGTTCTAATTTTAGATTTTTAGGAACCTCATACTCCATGCAGTTCTCCATAGAGGCTATATGAATTAACAAATCCATCAACAGTGTGGTAGGGCTCTCTGGCATTTATTATTTGTAGAATTTTTTTATGGTGGTCATGGATATAATTTATTAAAAATTAAATGTACATGGAACTCCAAAAACTTCAGATCAGTTTCTGGTTTTCATGAAATACAGATACAATTGAGTAAGAATAGACATTGGAAATTCCTGGAATCAAGTCTATTAACTAGTGTTTCTCAGATTATCTGCAAAGGAATCATCTGGAAATTTTCTTCCTCAAATCTAAGGAGTCACAGGCTCTCGGGGCAGGGGACTGACACATGCTTTAAATAAAACATAGTTTGTCATTACTCTTTTCCAATTCCTGAGACTGATCTAGTGTTCCTCTTACTGCTACTTTTTATGAATTTACAATATATTATTTGGGGCAGCTCAGATACAATGGGCTATAGTTTGAGAAAAGTATGAAGTCTCTCATTTAAGCTTTCATAAGTGTGCAAACAAAATAATGCATGAAAAGTGTCATTTAAAAGCTAGAGCATTGCCATATGTGGTGACTTGAGAACCCAACTTGACAAATAAAATAAGCACATCATTTGTTTTTAAAGCATGGCTACATTTCTGACTTTCTTAATTTAATTTAATAGATTAAACAGATGAGTTGTAGTTTCTTGTTTTTTTATTAATTTATTTTTATTGAAGGATAATTCCTTTACAGAATTTTGCTGTTTTCTGTCAAACCTCAAAGTGAATCAGCCTTAGGTATACATATATCCCCTCCCTTTTGAACCTCCCTCCCATCTCCCTCCCCATCCCACTCTTCTAGGTTGATACAGAACCCCTGTTTGAGTTTCCTGAGCCATAAGGCAAATTCCCACTGGCTATCTATTTTATATACGGTAATGGAAGTTTCCTTGTTACTCTTTCCATACATCCCCCTCTCCATGTCCATAAGTCTATTCTCTATGTTTGTTTCTCTGTTGTTGCCCTGTAAATAAAATCTTCAGTATCATTTTTCTAGATTCTGTATATATGCATTCAGTTCAGCTCAGTTCAGTCGCTCAGTCGTGTCCGACTCTTTGCGACCTCATGAATCGCAGCACGCCAGGCCTCCCTGTCCATCACCAACTCTCAGAGTTCGCTCAGACTCACGTCCATCAAGTCAGTGATGCCATCCAGCCATCTCATCCTCTGTCTTCCCCTTCTCCTCCTGCCCCCAATCCCTCCCAGCAGCAGAGTCTTTTCCAATGAGGCAACTCTTCGCATGAGGTGGCCAAAGCACTGGAGTTTCAGCTTTAGTATCATTCCCTCCAAAGAAATCCCAGGGCTTATCTCCTTCAGAATGGACTGGTTGGATCTCCTTGCAGTCCAAGGGACTCTCAAGAGTCTTCTCCAACACCACAGTTCAAAGGCATCAATTCTTCGGTGCTCAGCCTTCTTCACAGTCCAACTCTCACATCCATACATGACCACAGGAAAAGCCATAGACTTGACTAGACAGACCTTTGTTGGCAAAGTAATGTCTCTGCTTTTGAATATGCTATCTAGGTTAGTCATAACTTTCCTTCCAAGGAGTAAGTGTCTTTTAATTTCATGGCTGCAGTCACCATCTGCAGTGATTTTGGAGCCCCAAAAAATAAAGTCTGACACTGTTTCCACTGTTTCCCCATCTATTTCCCATGAAGTGATGGGACCAGATGCCGTGATCTTTGTTTTCTGAATGTTGAGCTTTAAGCCAACTTTTTGACTCTCCACTTTTACTTTCATCAAGAGGCTTTTCAGTTCCTCTTCACTTTCTGCCATAAGGGTGGTGTCAACTGCATATCTGAGGTTATTGATATTTCTCCTGGCAATCTTGATTCCAGCTTATGTGATTCTGCATATAAGTTAAATAAGCAGGGTGATAATACACAGCCTTGACGTACTCCTTTTCCTATTTGGAACCAGTCTGTTGTTCCATGTCCAGTTCTAACTGTTGCTTCCTGACCTGCATACAGATTTAGAATACGATATTTATCTTTCTCTTTATGACTTATTTCACTCTGTATAATAGGTTCTAGGTTCATCCACTCTATTAGAATTGACTCAAATGTGTTCCTTTTCATGGCTGAGTATTATTCCATGTGTATATGTACCACGACTTCTTTATACATTCATCTGTGAATGGACATTTAAGTTGCTTCCATGTTCTAGCTATTGTAAAGAGTGCTCCAGTGAACAATGGGATACATGTGTCTCTTTCAATTTTGGTTTCTTCAGGGTATATACCTAGGAGTGGCATTGCTGGGTCTATATGGTGGTTTTATTCCTAGTTTTTTAAGGAATCTCCATAACGTCTTCCATACTGACTGTATCAATTTACATTCCCACCAACAATGCAAGAGCATTCCCTTTTCTCCACACCCTCTCCAGCATTTACTGTTTGTAGACTTTTTGATGATGGCCATTCTGACTGGTGTGAGGTGAGATCTCACTGTAGTTTTGATTTGCATTTCTCTAACAATGGGCGTCGAGAAGGCAATGGCACCCCACTCCAGTACTCTTGCCTGGAAAATCCCATGGATGGAGGAGCCTGGTGGGCTGCAGCCTATGGGGTCGCTAAGAGTTGGCACAACTGAGCGACTTCACTTTCACTTTTCACTTTCATGCATTGGAGAAGGAAATGGCAACCCACTCCAGTGTTCTTGCCTGGAGAATCCCAGGGACGGGGGAGCCTGGTGGGCTGCTGTCTATGGGGTCACAGAGAGTCGGACATGACTGAAGTGACTTAGCAGCAGCAGCAGCAGCATCAACAATAGGCGATGTTGAGCATCTTTTCATGTGTTAACCACATGTATGTCTTTGGAGAAATGTCTGTTTAGGTCTTTTTCCCATATTTTGATTGGGTTGTTTGTTTATCTGGTATTGAGTTGTATGAGCTGTATATTTTGGAATTAATCCTTTGTCGATTGTTTCTTTTGCTATTATTTTCTCCCATTCTGAAGGTTGTCTTTTCACCTTACTTACAGTTTCCTTTGCTGTGCAAAAGGTTTTAAGTTTAATCAGGTCCCACTTGTTTACTTTTGTTTTTATTTCTATTACTCTAGGAGGAGGTCATAGAGGATCTTGCTTTGATTTATGTCATTGAGTGTTCTGCCTATGTTTTCCTCAAAGAGTTTTATGGTTTCTGGTCTAACATTTAGGTCTTTGATCCATTTTGAGTTTATCTTTGTGTATGGTGTTAGGAAGCGTTCTAATTTCATTCTTTTACATGCAACTGTCCAGTTTTCCCAGCACCATTTATTGAAGAGGCTGTCTCTGCCTCATTGTATATTCTTGCCTCCTTTGTCAAATATAAGGTACCCATAGGTGCGTGGGTTTATTTCTGGACTTTCTATCTTGTTCCATTGGTCTATACTTCTGTTTTTGCATGAGTATCATACTGTCTTGATAACTGTAGCTTTGTAGTATAATCTGAAGTCAGGAAGGTTGATTCCTCCGGCTCCATTCTTCTTTCTCAAGACTGCTTTGGCTATTTGGGGTCTTTTGTGTTCCCATATGAATCGTGAAATTTTTCATTCTAGTTCTGTGAAAAATGCCACTGGTAATTTGATAGGGATTGTATTGAATCTGTAGACTGCGTTTGGTAGTATAGTCATTTTCACAATATTGATTCTTCCTACCCAGGAACATGGAATATCTCTCCATCTGTTTATGTCATCTTTGGTTTCTTTCATTAGTGTCTTATAATTTTCTGTGTACAGTTCTTTTGTTTCCTTGAGTAAGTTTATTCCTAGATATTTAATTCTTTTTGTTGGTGAATGGGATTGATTCCTTAATTTCTCTTTCTGATTTTTCATTGTTAGTATATAGAAATGCAAATGATTTCTGTGTATTGATTTTGTATCCTGCAACTTTGCTAGATTCACTGATTGATTAGCTCTAGTAATTTTCTGATACTATTTATGGGGTTTTCTAGGTACAGTATCATGTCATCTGTGAACAGTGAGAGTTTACTTCTTATTTTCTGATCTATATTCCTTTTATTTCTTTTTCTTCTCTGATTGGTGTAGCTAGGACTTCCAGAACTATGCTGAATAATAGTGGCAAAAGTGGACACCCTTATCTTGCTCCTGATCTTTGGGGGAACGCTTTCAATTTTTCACCATTGAGAATAATGTTTGCTATAGGCTTATCATATATGGCTTTTACTATGTTGAGGTAGGTTCCTTCTATGCCCATTTTTTGAAGAGTTTTAATCATAAATGGGTGCTGAAATTTGTCAAAGGCTTTTTCTGCATCTATTGAGATGATCATGTGGTTTTTATCTTTCAATTTGTTAATATGGTGTATCACATTGATTGATTTGCATATATTGAAGAATCCTTGCATTTCTGGATTAAACCCAACTTGATCATGGTATATGAGCATTTTGATGTGTTGCTGAATTCTGTTTGCTAAAATTTTGTTGAGGAATTTTGCATCTATGTTCATCAGTGATATTGGCCTTTAGTTTTCTTTTTTGTGTTGTCTCTATCTGGTTTTGGTATCAGGGTGATGGTGGCCTCATAGAATGAGCTTGGAAGAGTTCCTTCCTCTGCAATTTTTGGAAAGATCTTTAGAAGGATAGGCATTAGCTCTTCTCTAAATGTTTGATAGAATTCTCCTGTGAAGCCATCTGGTCCTGGGCTTTTTGTTTTTGAGATTTTTGACCACAGTTTCAATTTCAGTGCTTGTAATTGGGTTGTTCATGATTTCTATTCTTCTTGGTTCAGTCTTGGAAGATTGAACTTTTCTAAGAATCTGTCCATTTCTTCCAGGTTATCAATTTTATTGCCATATAGTTGTTCATAATAGTCTCTAATAATCCTTTGTATTTCTGCATTGTCTGTTGTAACCTCTCCTTTTTCATTTCTAATTTTGTTGATTTGTCTGAAAATCTTTTGATTTATCCATCAATTTTGAGTGAGATCTTTGCTGGGTACAGTAATCTTGGTTGTAGATTTTTCCCTTTTAGTACTTTAAATATATCCTGCCATCCCCTCTGGCCTACGGAGTTTCTGCTGAAAGATCAGCTGTTAATCGTATGGGGTTTCCCTTGTATGTTACTTGTTGCTTCTCCCTTGCTGCTTTCAATATTCTTCCTTTGTGTTTAGTCTTTGTTCATGTGATTAGTATGTGTCTTGGTGTGTTTCTCCTTGGGTTTATCCTATATGGGGCTCTTTGTGCCTCTTGGACTTGATTGACTAGTTACTTTTCCATGTTGGGGAAATTTTTTACTATAATCTCTTCAAAAATTTTCTTATACCCTTTCTTTTGCTCTTCTTCTTCTGGGACCTCTATAATTCAAATGTTGGTGCACTTGACATTGTCCCAGAGGTCTCTGAGACTGTCCTCAGTTCTTTTCATTTTTTTACTTTATTCTCCTCTTCAGAAGTTATTTCCACCATTTTATCTTCCAGCTCACTGATTTGTTCTTCTGCTTCAGATATTCTGCTATTGATTCCTTCTAGAGTATTTTTAATTTCAATCATTGTGTTGTTTGTCTCTGTATGTTTATTCTTTAATTCTTCTAAGTCTTTGTTAATTGATTCTTGCATTTTTTTCCATTTTGTTTTCAAAGTTTTTGATCCTCTTTACTATCCTTATTCTGAATTCTTTTTCAGGTAGTTTGCCTATTTCTTTTTCATTTATTTTGATTTCTGTGTTTCTAGTTAGTTCCTTCATTTGTGTAATATTTCTCTGCTTTTTCATTATTTTTTTTTAACTTATCTTGTTTGAGGTCTCCTTTTCCCAGGCTTCAAGGAAAGTTGAATTCTTTCCTTGAAGAAGGTTGAATTCTTTCTTCCTTTTGGTTTCTGCCCTCCTAAGGTTGGTCCAGTGGTTTGTGTCAGCTTCATATAGGGTGAGATTTGTGCTTAATTTTTGTTTGTTTGTTTGTTTTTCCTCTGATGGGCAAGGCTGAGTGAGGTGGTAATCCTGTCTGCTGATGACTGGGTTTGTATTTTTTGGTTTGTTGTTGTTTAGATGAGGCATCCTGCACAGGGTGCTACCAGTGGTTGGCTGATGCTAGGTCTTGTATTCAAGTGGTTTCCTTTGTGTGAGTTCTCACTTCTGATACTCCCCAGGGTTAGTTCTCTGATAGTCTAGGGTCTTGGAGTCAGTGCTCCCACTCCAAAGGTTCAGGGCTTGATCTCTGGTCAAGAACAAAGATTCTACTAGTGGTTTGTTATAACATTAAGTGAGATTAAAACAAATATCCAAAAATGAGAAGCCAAAGATGAACCCCAGACAAATGGCAGTTACAAAACCAGGCAAGTAATAATTAAAATAATGGAATATACACACTTATACATATATATCCATGAGCAAAGTCAAAACAGTCCAAAAAAAAAAAAAAATTACAGCAGACTGACCAGGTGAACAAAGCAAATCGATATTTTTGTTTACCAGTTAAGAACAAAACTAACTAAAGCACAAACTGGAAAACAAAACTAAAACAAGGTGCCAAGTGGGGAATAAAGCAATGAAAACAAAAGTAACAAATATGTTGAGGGGAAAGGAAAGAAAGAAATGAAAGAAAGAATAGATATGCAAAGTTAAATATAGGTAGATGAAGGTTTATATACATTAAAGATTAACTGCAAGGGGATAAGAACAGTAGGAAAGGCAAACAAAGGAGTAAATGTATAAAATATATTAAAATTAAAATTATTAAAAGAGAAAAAAAAAAGGAAGAAGAAAAAAGGGGAAAAAAGGAAAATGCCACAGAACTGCAAAAACCAAATGTAGAGGCAGAGGTTTATAATAACAATAAAAATGTGACTGAATATACACATATACATATACGCCCATAAGCAAAATCAAAACAGTCCAACAAAAGTTAAGTATAGTAGATTGACCTGGCGAACAAAGGAAACCAAAAATTATATCTACCAGAACAAAACTAACTGAAGCACAAACTAGAAAACAAAACTAAAGCAAGGTGCCAATTGGGGAATAAAACAATGAAAATAAAACTAATAAATATGTTGAGAGGAAAGGAGAGAAAGAAAAGAAAAAAAGAACAGATATGCAAAGTTAAATAGAGATAGATAAAGAAGATTTATATATGTTAAAGATTAACTGCAAGGGCAAAAGAGCAGTAGGGTAACAAAAGAAAGGAATAAATGTAGAGAAAATAATAATAGGTTTTAAAAATTAAAATCAAAAAAAGAAGAGAGAGAAAAAAATGAAAACTCCCCAGAACTGCAAAAGCCCAACGTAGAGGCAGAGGTTTATAATGACAGTAAAAAAAAATGACTGAGAGAAAAGCTCAAAAGCTGGTGGGAAGGTTTTAGATCTTCTTCCTTAGCCACTCTGCCCCTGGATTTCAACTGTGGTTTTATCTCCACCTCTGCAAGTGGGTCGTCCACTGGGGTTTGCTCCTGAGGCTACCCTGGAGGACTTGGGTTTGCCCCTGTGAGGGCCAGGTGTGGAGGTGGTGCAGCTGCTTCAGTCGCAGGGATTCTGGAAGCACCAGGTACTCGGGGAGTTGGCGGCTAGGGCAGAAGGAAATATAGAGTTCTAGAAGGGTATGGCAACTAGTATTGGTCAATGCACTCCAGTATTCTTGCCTGGAGAACCCCCCTCCCTGCCAGAGAAGCCTGGCAGGCCACAGTTTACAGGGTCACAAAGAGTCAGACACTACTGAAGCAACCCTGAGCACATAGATGCAAGACATTTTTTGCCTGTGGCAGCTCTACCCCAGTGAGAGTTGAGCGTGAAGGTGGCACAGCTGCTTGGATTGCAGTGCCCCTGGAGGTGCCAAGTGTGCAGGGACACAGACTGCCTCTACCACAGGAGTTATGGCCCTATCAGACCCAGTTTTCCCCTCAGTCAGTCTCTCCCATCAGGAAGCTTCTATAAACCTCTTATCCTTCTCCATCAGAGGGCAGACAGACTGAAAACCACAGTCACAGGAAACTAACCAATCTTATCACATGGATCACAGCCTTGTCTAACTCAATGAAACTATGAGCCATGCTGTATAGGGCCACCCAAGATGGACGGGTCAAGGTGGAGAGTTTGACAAGATGTGGTCCACTGGAGAAGGGAATGGCAAACCACTTCAGTATTCTTGGCTTGAGAACCCCATGAACAGTGTGAAAAGGCAAAAAGTTAGGACACTGAAAGACAAAATCCCCAGGTCGGTAGTTGCCCAATATGCTACTGGAGATCAGTGGAGAAATAACTCCAGAAAGAATGAAGAGACAGAGCCAAAGCAAAAACAACACCCGGCTGTGGATTTGATTGGTGATGGAAGTTAAGTCCGATGCTATAAAGAGCAATTGCATAGAAACCTGGAATGTTAGGTCATGAATCAAGGCAAATTGGAAGTGGTCAAACAGGAGATGGCAAGAGTGAACATCAACATTTTAGGAATCAGTGAACTAAAATGGACTGGAATGGGTAATTTAACTCAGATGACCATTATATTTACTACTGTGAGTAAGAATCCCTTAGAAGAAATGCAGTAGTCATCATAGTCAACAAAAGAGTCTGAAATGCAATACTTGGATTCAATCTCAAAAACGACAGAATGATCTCTGTTCGTTTCCAAGGCAAACCATTCAATATCACGGTAATCCAAGTCTATGCCCCAACCAGTAATGCTGAAGAAGCTGAAGTTGAGCAGTTCTATGAAGACCTACAAGACCTTGTAGAACTAACACCCACAAAAGATGTCCTTTTCATTGCAGGGGACTGGAATGTCAAAGTAGGAAGTCAAGAAATACCTGGAGTAACAGGCAAATTTGGCCTTGGAGTACAGAATGAAGCAGGGCAAAGGCTAATAGAGTTTTGTCAAGAGAACGCACTGGTCATGGCAAACACCCTTTTCCAACAACACAAGAGAAGACTGTATACATGGACATCACCAGATGGTCAATAATGAAATCAGATTGATTATATTCTTTGCAGCCAAAGATGGAGAAGCTCTATACAGTCAGCAAAAACAAGACTAGGAGCTGACTGTGGCTCAGATCATGAACTCCTTATTGTCAAATTCAGACTGAAATTGAAGAAAGTAGGGAAAACCACTAGGCCATTCAGGTATGACCTAAATCAAATCCCTTACATTTATACAATTGAAGTGAGAAATTGACTCAAGGGATTAGATCTGGGATAGACAGAGTGCCTGAAGAACTATGGATGGAGGTTCATGACATTGTACAGATGGCAGGGATCAAGACCATTCCCAAGAAAAAGGAATGCAAAAAGGCAAAATGGTTGTCTGAGGAGGCCTTACAAATAGCTGTGAAAAGAAGAGAAGTGAATGGCAAAGGAGAAAAGGAAAGATATACCTATTTGAATGCAGAGTTCCAAAGAATAGCAAGAAGAGATAAGAAAGCCTTCCTCAGCGATCAATGCAAAGAAATAGAGGAAAACAACAGAATGGGAAAGACTAGAAATTTCTTCAAGAAAATGAGAGATACCAAGGGAACATTTCATGCAAAGATGGGCACAATAAAGGACAGAAATGGTATGGACCTAACAGAAGCAGAAGATATTAAGAGGTGGCAAGAATACACAGAAGAGCTAGATCTTCACGACCCAGATAATCACAATGGTGTGACCACTCATGTAGAGCCAGACATCCTGAAATGTGAAGTCCAGTGGGCCTTAGGAAGCATCACTACGAACAAAGCTAGTGAAGGTGATGGAATTCCACTTGAACTATTTCAAATCCTAAAAGATGATGCTGTGAAAGTGCTGCACTCAACATACCAGCAAATTTGGAAAACTCAGCAGTGGCCTCAGGACTAGAAAAGGTCAGTTTTCATTCCAGTCCCAAAGAAAGGCAATGCCAAAGAATGCTCAAAGTACCTCACAGTTGCACTCATCTCACAAGCTAGTAAAGAATTGATCAAAATTCTCCAAGCCAGGCTTCAACAACATGTGAACTGTGAACTTCCAGATGTCCAAGCTGAATTTAGAAAAGGCAGAGGAACCAGAGATCAAATTGCCAAAATCTGTTGGATCATCAAAAAAGCTAGAGAGTTCCAGAAAAACATCTACTTCTGTTTTATTGACTATGCCAAAGCCTTTGACTGTATGGATCACAACAAACTGTGGAAAATTCTGAACGAGATGGGAATAACAGACCACCTGACCTGCCTCCTGAGAAATCTGTATACAGGTCATGAAGCAACAATTAGAACTGGACATGGAACAACAGACTGGTTCCAAATCAGGAAAGAAGTACGTTGCTTATTTAACTTAAATGCAGAGTACATCATGAGAAATGCTGGGCTGGATGAAGCACAAGCTGGAATCAAGATTGCCAGGAGAAATATCAATAACCTCAGATATGCAGATGACACCACCCTTATGGCAGAAAGCAAAGAAGAACTAAAGAGCCTCTTGATGAAAGTGAAAAAGGAGAGTCAAAAACTTGGCTTAAAACTCAACATTCAGAAAACTAAGATCATGGCATCTGGTCCCATCACTTTGTGGCAAATAGATGGGGAAACTATGGAAACAATTACAGACTTTATTTTGTGGGGGGGGGGGTCCAAAATCACTGCAGATGGTGACTGCAGCATGAAATTAAGAGACACTTGCTACTTGGAAGAAAAGTTATGACAACCTAGACAGCATATTAACAAGCAGAGACATTTCTTTGCTAACAAAAGTCCTTCTAGTCTAAGTTATGGTTTTTCCAGTAGTCATGTATAGATGTGAGAGTTGCACTATAAAGAAAGCTGAGCACTGAAGAATTGATGCTTTTGAACTGTGGTGTTGGAGAAGACTCTTGAGAGTCCCTTGGACTGCAAGGAGATCCAACCAGTCCATTCTGAAGGAGATCAGCCCTGGGATTTCTTTGGAAGGAATGATGCTAAAGCTGAAACTGCAGTACTTTGACCACCTCATGCAAAGAGTTGACTCATTGGAAAAGACTCTGATGCTGGGAGGGATTGGGGGCAGGAGGAGAAGGGGAAGACAGAGGATGAGATGGCTGGATGGCATCACTGACTCGATGGATGTGAGTCTGAGTGAACTCTGGGAGTTGGTGATGGACAGGGAGGCCTGGCGTGCTGCGATTCATGGGGTCGCAAAGAGTCGGACAGGACTGAGCGACTGAACTGATCTGATCAGTTCCCCCACCCGCCGAGCGCAGGTCCAATCCTACTAACACTCCTGTTTTCCCCCCTAGTTTCTTCTTCTTACCGAGTTTTTGTGGTTCTATACATTCTTTTCCTCTGGCCAGGCATTCCTGTCTGCTCTCAGCTGGTGTTGTGCATGCACTTCTGTGTCTGAAAGTGTATCCCTGATGTTTCTGTGGAGAGAGACGTACTCCATGTCCACTTAATCCTCTGCCATCCTGTTCTCGAGTTGTATTTTCTTAGTTTAAACAGATGAGTAGATAAGACTGCTTAACATAAAGTTTATTGACACAGTGATATTTCATAGAAAACCATTCCCTAAGTGGTTGGTGAACACTAAGTTGCTGATGAATCGTTAACTCACATAAACCTCCACTGGCTACGATGGACTAGCATGTCCCCCATCCAGTACTAACTAGGAAAGTTGGATAAAGATTTTATTTTTAAAATTATTTATTTAAGGTTTTTTTTTTATTTTCTAATGTGGGACATTTAAAAAATTCTTTATTGAATTTGTTACAATATTGCTTCTGTTTTCTGTTTTGTTTTTTTGGCCATGAGGCATGTAGAATTTTATCTCCCCAACCAGGGATTGAACCTCACTCCCTACATTGGAAGGCAAAGTCTTAACCACTGGACTACCAGGGAAGCCCCAAGCATTTTAAAAAGGCATTTAGTTGAAGGTATGTATTTAAAGCATTTATTTATACAAAAACATTTGTTTGAAGTGGGTTACACCCCAGGAATAAAGACAGACTGACAGTAAACAGGATTTGAATCAGCTCAATCCTGGGATAATTTAGAGTAATTGGCCTTACCCTGTCAGTCAAAATCAAAAGTAAATTGCCTCTGGAGGAAGATACCTTGCATGCATGTGTGCTCAGTCATGTTGGACTCTTTGTGACCCCGTGGACTGTATGCCCTGAGGCTTCTCAGTCCATGGGATTTTCCAGGCAGGAATACTGGAGTGGGTTGCCATCTCCTTCTCCAGCGAATCTTTCTGACCCAGGGATCAAAACCGGGTCTCCTGCATTGGCAGGTGGATTCTTTACCGCTGTGCCACCTGGGAAGCCCAAAGATGTCCTACAGAGCTTTAAAGTATCTCTACACTTTTTCATGCATACTGACTAGTACATAATAAAGGAGTACTTGGCAAGACCAAATAATTGAAAAATCTGTGAGAAAAACTCATAGACAATGGAAAGAGAGCACCAGGAGATCCGGACACTGAAGTTATCTGACAAGGATGTGATATATATATTTTTAAAACCTGATGAATATATTCAAGAAAATAAATGGCAAAATAGAGAATTTCATCAAAGGGTTGGAACCTATGAGAAAGGATCACATGAAATTGTAAACCCCAAAAATATGAGTATAATAACTGGGAGTCAGGGCCAGATTCCTATCTTGTGCTAATTTATGGATTTTCTCTAGTAGAAAGTAGGATGTGAATCTCAGCTCCAAAGTGAATTTGAGATATTCAGTTTAGGGACTATGTGGAAACAAATAAAAACACCCAACTCACAACCAAAGTTCTTTTCATTAAAGTGTCAGCAAGTCTTCAAAGCTGATGTCTCCTGTTTCATATAAATGAAAAGAAAATCAGATGACACGAAGCCAGGAAAATAAACAACATGTTTATAATTAGAAGCTCTTCTAGAGATCTGGTCACGTCTCTGTGTGACACGAGCTAGTCTAAGCTTTTCATGAGGCATCAGGAGGCAAAAAAAGAAAAAAAAAATCCTCTCTTCAAGGAAAATATTGTGTATGTGTAAGAAGGGTACCCACATGATCAGGCCACCCTACTACGCAACTGTGCTGCCATGGGTCTCCTGGGGTGCCAGGGAGGAAGGCTGGGAACATTTGCCCTGCTCCCTTCTCCCAGTTCGCAAAAGTATATCCCTTTCTATTTAGCTAATAAGAGACTCATTTAGGATTATCAAGATATCTATTTTTTTCCCTTTGTCCCAGTAAGGGTAAGCCTATTATATTATTTATGCACTTATTCTTGTTTACTTAAATTAGGTTTTATGCAATTCGATCATCTCAAAGCAAAGATTTAGATCAGAACCAAAGTCAGCTGATCCTTTTTACCGACTTGAGCTGGCTGGTAGGATGGAAGGAGGGGCAGTGGTGCCATTGGTATTGTCACAATGTCTAGTTTTAGAACAAAGAGACAGACAAGAATGCTAACTGGCATAAGGTGGCATACTTAGACTACTGAGGAATTTGACAGTGGAGAGAAGATATGTGAAGGGGAAAAATGTGTATTTTTATCAGGGGCCCTACCTCCATAGCTGGAACTCTGCAGTGGATAGACTACCTGCTGTGCTGTGCTTAGCCGCTCAGGTGTGTCTGATACTTTGCGACGCCATGGACTGCAGCCCACCAGGCTCCTCTGTCCATGGGGATTCTCCAGGCAAGAACTGGAGTGGGTTGCCATGACCTCCTTCAGGGGATCTTCCCAACCCAGGGGTCGAACCCAGGTCTTCCGCATTGTAGGCAGATTCTTTACTGACTGAGCCAGCAGGGAAGCTCAAGAAACTGGAGTGGGTAGCTATTCCTTCTCCAGGGGTTATTCCTGACCCAGGAATCAAACTGGGGTCTCCTGCATTGCAGGCAGATTCTTTACCAGCTGATCTACCACGGAAGCCCGGATAGACCATACCTCCTAAAATTCACTTGGGAAAGTACAAGACACAATCCCAAGGACATTGTTCAGACAATCAGCATAGAATGGAGAAAGAGGTTACTACAGGCTGGAGTAATCCAAGAAGACTTCCTGGAGGAGGTAGTATTTGGTCTTAAGTTTCGAGTAGAGTTGACCAAGAGGACAGGAAAAGGAATAGCATCCCAAACAAGAGGCACGGAAAAACCAAAGCCATAGAAGTGGAAGAGTTCAAGACATTTTCAATGGAAACTAAGAAAAATGACCTGACTGAAGCAGAGATGTTGGTGGATATAGTTTATTAAATGCATTTGACAGTTTAAATAAAAAAGAGAGGTGCATTCTTATGACATGATTCTTTCTCAGACACTTGTTTTTTAACTAAAAGTAGTGATAATATCAGAAGCACAAGGATAAACGTAAGTCACAGAAAAGATTGGTTTGGGTGCAAACATAATAAGAATTAAACACATATCCAGGGGATTGATGAAAAGCCCCCAGCCCAGATGAACCTGCCAGGCACTTTCTCTAGGCTTATACCCTAGCAGGTGAAAACTTACCAGGACCTTTCACCCCATAGAGCAGCAGCTGCCCAGTAATCTTTATATGTTTCTCTAGTCAGTTTATGGTGTTATTCTCCACATTAGTTCACTCTTTTTCATGCTTGTCAAAGCTTCAGTGAATTCCCACTTTTAAGATAGACCTCTGAAAAGGGCTTTTAGAAGTGAGGCTATTGATGAATCCCAGTCACTACCGGGAGTTTGAAATGAGGGTCCCCTAGTAGCATCATTTTCTAGGATTTCGCTTGTCTTCTTCGCTGAATTTCTCCCTCCACACTTTACACATACTGACTCTTGGGCTTTCTCTCTTCCCACCTGTACTTTCCCACAGCCAAGTGCTGCTAAACTGGCTCTCTGAAAAAAATAAAGCCTGGATTTGTATTGTTTGTTGACTTCTGTGATATAAAGATTCCTGCCACATCTGATTTCAAGCTACCACCAGCTTGAAATATTTGACAGCCACCGAGAACCTGGGAATCCCGTCTGGCTCTCTGGATCTCCTGCATCGCACCAAGCTCCCTTCTCATTCCTCAGACCACTCTTCTCAGGGGCCTTGACTCTCTGGACTTTGTAGGGGTTTTGTGCCTGATAATAGAGTTACAGCAACTAGGATCAGCTGACTGAAGCATTCTGAACTTACTGACTTAGACCTGTAGGAGGCCAAACCACATCTTCTACTGCTCCAAGGGGTGAGGGCTCACCTTTTATCTCTCAAGAAGTTCAATATTCTTGCAGGACCAGGGAAGCATTAAATAATAAGAAGCATTAAAAAGCCACATCCCTCTTCCAGGAAATGATCATTTCTTAGCATTCTGGACCTAGTTCTTTTCAACAATGACAAGAGGCAAGGACTCTTAATCCCTTATGCACTCTCTTTCAGTGCTTGTTAAACTTCAGTGTGCATACAATTACTGGAGGGTCTTGTTAAAATGTAGATCCTAATTCAGGAGTGGGGAGGGTGCTGAGAGTTTGCATGTTAAATAAGCTCTGTGTGTGTGTTTGTTAGTCACTCAGTTGTGTCCAACTCTTTGTGACCCCATGGACTGTAGCTCTCCAAGCTCCTCTGTCCATGGGATTCTCCAGGCAAGAATACAGGAGGGGGTTGCCACTTCCTTCTCCAGAGGATCTTTCTGACCCAGGGATTGAACCCAGGTTTCCTGCATTGCTGGCAGATTCTTTACCATCTGAGCCACCAAGGCAGCCCAATAAGCTCTCCAGACCACCTTTGAGTAGCATCAGACCCCATGACCTCTAAGGTCCTATCCAGCTCTGGCTGGAGAACTTTGCTTGGCCTGTTGTGTAGGACTTTTCATTGACACTCAGCAGGTTTAAGAACTCTAGTGAGGTCTGCCAACCCTTCAACTCTGTGACCCCACTGCCCTCATCTTTTGTCACATTTTGGCTCAATTCTTGATGAGTACGTCCCATCCTGGCAAAGCCCACATCCTCTGCTCCTCACACGGTCACCTTCAAAGCATTTCTCCGGCCCACCCCTTCTTTCCCACCAACTCACCTCCATTCCAGCTCACAGTTGCTGCCCTGATTGACCCTCCCTGGCTCCAGATCCTTGTTCCAGTTTTAGCAGGGCCCCTAGCACATGTGTATTTTTAATTGGGTCTATTCACACAGTGTCATTTTTCCATTTGTGTCCTCATGTCCATAATATCTATTTACATCCTCTGTTCAGTCTTTAAGAACAGAAGTCATGACTTTTCTCCCTTTTGTCCTCTGCCCAAATACAGGTATGGAGTTCCATACAGGTTGTCCCAGGAAGACAACACAAATAAGCATCAACCAGTGTCTTCTGTTTTACTTTTGACCGCACAGCACAGCATGCAGTATCTTAGTTCCCCAACAAAGGACTGAACCTGTGCTCCCTGCAGTGGAAGTGCGTAGTCTTAACCACTGGCCCACCAGTAAAGTCCCTCAACCAGTGTCTTCTAGTGTCTCATCTCCCCATTCCTAAGTCCATTCTTGACTGACTCTCCTTTTTCTATGCTGCAGACATGAACTTCTTCCTTGGCAGTGTGGGATCACTGAGCAAGCCAGGGACTTGGGGTCACGGAGAACCACTTCCTTCCTGCTTCAGTTTGTGAAGCAGCTTTGTGTGAACAGTCCAGAATTGGGGTGAGAAGGTCCTGCCTGAGTTCAGGTCCCACTTGCACCTCTGATTAGGTGTGTATGACCAGGCAGGTGATTTTGTCTCTCCCCAATGGTTTTTTGTAAAATGGGCATTTTGTAAAATGCCAAACTCAAGTGGTTGTGACTGTTTGAAAAAATTATTCACAGAACATACTTAACACTGTGTCTAGCATACAGTGAAAAAATCTGTGAGCTTAAGCTCTCTCAGTCTTAGCTCCTTGTGAGCAAAATAAGAATGATAGGACCATTGTCCAGGGTGTTTGGGAGGATAAAATGAAGCAGTGTGTGTGGAGGGCACACCACCCACAGGTGGCCCCCTTGCTTCTTCTTTTCTGCTATGTGGGCAGACTCCTGAGGTCAGTCTTGATCTTGGTGTTTTCCTCTCCTCCCCCGGCTCCCATTCTCTCAGGCTTCCTTCCTTCTGTCTTTTCCCTTGATAAGTATTCATTGACTAGAGTGACAAGGTGAGTGGAATAATTTTTTAATTTAACTTTTATTGGAGTTTAGTTGCTTTATAATGTGGTGTCAGTTTCAACTGTACAATAAAAATGAATCAGACATACATATACTGAGTGGAAGAATATTGGTTTCTTTTAAAGGAGTGTAATGGGGAAAAATCATGAGCCCATAGGTGGTGGTGGTCATTTAGTCGCTAAATCGCGTCCGATACTTTTGGGACCCCATGGACTGTAGCCTGCCAATCTCCTCTGTCCATGAGATTCTCCAGGCAAGAATACTGGAGTAGGTTGCTCTTTTCTTCTCCAGGGATATTCCCGACCCAGGGATCAAACCCAAGTCTCCTTAGCAGGAGGATTCTTTGCCACTGAGCCACCAGGGAGGCCTGAGCCCATAGGTAGATAGGGATAAAATACAAAATAATGACTAATTCTACCTTAGCTCTTTATTCAGTCATTGCAAACCAAGTTCTGTGGGAAATGTCTCACTAATAAGACGTAATCCTTCTATCTAGATGCTTATAGCTCTACCTATATGAGTGAAAAAAACTCCACTTTACTTAGAATACAAAATTTGAAGGTGAAAAATTCACCTTCAAACAGAAATTCTATCACCTAAAAGTCAATGAGCCCAACTTAAGATTCCTAGCTGATTAAAATCAGTCTTTTTCTCTCCTGTTTCAATTTTTACTTTGATTATTGCTTAAAAGGAGAGACTACTAGTGAATTTTGTGCTGGTTTCTCTCATCTTACAGTAAATCCCAGAGGATATATTTTAAAGGGGAGGGTGGAGAATTAGAATATAGAAATGTTAACCCACTGGAAAAGAAGAAAACAATGAAACAAGTCCTTTGGAGAAGTGAGAGGAAAAATGGAAATTACAATCTTATTAGATTCTCAACCCTGTCTGCAAAGTAGAAACACTTGGGGAAATTTTTTTAAATTATTAAAATCCAGGTCTCATCCTAGACTGGTTAAATTAGAATTTCTGGGCATTAGTAGTTTTATAACTTCCTCCTCGTGATTCCAGTGTGCACCCTGGTTGGAGACACGCTCTTTTAGCTAATCAACAGTGAACACCACCTGTTAAGTAAAGGGAGATGAGTCCAGCTTCATCTGAAAGCATGCCTTTTCTCTTGTTCTGACCTCCAACCGAGGCCCTCTTTCATTCCTCCAAATGCATCAAACCTTCACAAAGGCTTTCTGCCTAGAAGGATCTTACTCCCTCTCCTTGTTCTTCCATCCCATTTGAGTTCATTCCCAGGGTTCTGCTCAATGATTTCTCAAGGAGGCCTTGGCTAACCTAGATTATAGTACCCTATACTTCTCCTTGGCATACATAGTAAGTAAAATATTGTGTAATTAACTGTTTTATTTTTATGCCTTGCTAGAGCAGGAGTTCGCAAAGTGTATGCTGTGGACTGATAGCATCACCTGGTAACTTGGTAGGAATGCAAATCATCCAGCCCCACTCCAGACCTACTGAGTCAGAAACTCTGTGGGTGGGGCCCAGAATTTCAGGTTTTAACCAGCCCCCAGGGTGATTCTGAAGTTTGAGAGCCAATGGAGAGAGTCTTAACTCCTTGAGGGGCAAGGATCACATCTGCTGTTTTTTTGTTTTGTTTTGTTGACTGCTCAGTGTCTGCATCAGTGCCCTGTGGCACGTATGACTTAAACACTTGTTGGATGAGTGTAATGCTCAAGAATCTGAGGTGAAGTCTGTACTTTGAGGTAGGGAGCATGTTCATTTAGGTTAAACTCTCTACTACATAGATCCACATGCCTTGTGGGAACTTATTCATCATGCTGTTGGCAAGGACCAGCTCACTTAGCACCTTCCATGGCCTTATTAAGGATATTGGTCTTTATCTTAAGAGAAATTGAAAGGTATCAAAAGGATTTAAACAGTGAAATGATAGACTTAGAGGCAGGAACAGGATACTATAGCTTCAAAGAAGGATGCTTCTTACAAAAGACAGCAACAGAGGTGACAGGTGGGAAAAGAGGACTTGGAGGAGCGTGAGAGGAGGGCTAGGGGCCCTTCTGATGAGCTGGTGGCCAAAGACCTCAGAGAGGAGCCAGAGGAGGTGGAAGGATGAGGTGTTTGAATGAGAGTTTTTTTTTTTCCTCACTGTGCAGCATGTGAAACTTACCTGATAAGGGACTAAAACCATGCCCCTGCAGTGGAAGCGCGGTCTTAACCACTGGACCGCCAGGGAAGTCCTGAATCAGAGGTCTGAGGGAACTGGGGATCTGGTGGGTGCTCTGGAGGCACAGGAATACTCTGGAAAGGAGGCAAGGAGAGAGGGTGTGTGCTCGGAGGAACAACATGAACAGTCCAGGCAACAGCCTGCTGCAGTCAGCTCGGCCCTGGGTTAAAGGAGACCCATGGCTTGTGATGTTGCCTGGAAGGCAGCTGCCATTTCACATAAAGTTGTCTGGGGCCCATTTAATTTCTAATCGTGAGCAATTTTGAGTAACTCAGCATCAAGCAGGACCTTATGTCCTTGTTCTATTAATAGTGCCTGGCTTCTGGCAGAGAACCTTATTTTCCAGATCTAGCACCATTTTTTCATCCTGGTAAGTTTCTGGATAAGGTTGTATCTTCTTCTCAGTCCTCCCTTCATTCATCTGCCTACAAGGGACCTGGTAGTACTCTAGAACCTAGGGCTTAAATCTTCCTCTGGAATCCTAGTCTTGTGTCTGAGTTCCCTCTTTCTACAGCCAGATTTCCTTGATGACAACTGTCAGGCAAGTGACACCCAGCATCACCTCAAGGGGAAGAGTCCCAGTCCACCAGGAGTGGCAGCCCTCAGATGTCAATCCACTCCTTGGTTCAAGGTCACCAAGAAGGATACAATGCACACAGGCACGGGATGGAAAAACATTTCACTCAAACAGAGATGAGACAGAGCAACATCAACTTCAGCGGTGGGTGTTGGTTCCCCCACAGCCAGTGGGTCTCACCCTGCAGCTGATGCAGGGTGATGGTCCGCACACATCCCTCTTGTACTGCAAGAGAGGGACCCGGTTCCCTCCTCCTCAGTAATGGATATAGTAGTGGGGCCAGCTGAGTGCCATATGACACACAGGCTTACACAGAACAGAAGGAGTACACTTGAGTCTAGAACAGGAAAAGATATTTAAACACAAGGCAATAAACCCAGCACAGGACATAAGGGCTCTTTATTTTCTTAAGGTTTCCAGGGCCAAGGCCCATTCTTATGTAGCAGAGCAGGAACTGAAAGACTGCATTTCTCAACAACGATCTCATAGAATCTTGAGATTCTTAGCATTAAAGGAAGTCTTTGGAGTCCTTACATGTGTTTCCCATCCATGCTATTTACCCATAGTCTGCTGTGTAGAATTTGGTTTGCCAGATGTGAGGATGCTTCCTTAGCTGTCCCAACTCCTAAGCCATGTCCAAGTGAACCCACCTCATATTTCCTTATTTTTTATGGCTGACTAGTATTCCTTTGTATACGTATACACCATTTCTTCTTGGTCTGTTCATGCACTGATAGACACTTCGGTAATTTCCATGTCTCGGTTACCAGCCATTCTTGGGTCTGATTCAAATAGTTACTAAGCCAAAACTCTGACACGTCAGAGAATGAGTATGTAAACAGACAACAGTAAAGTAAGACAGTATATATGACCATAAAACTCTGACCCACAGGTCTGTAGCAGCCAATCCAGGAAGCCAAACCTCAACCCCTGTAGCAACGAGCCTAGAATGGTTAAGAACTTGGATAATGACTGCCAGGTTTCCTATGTTTAATCCCTGCTTCCAATGCAGGACCAATCAGAGAAAGTCAAATATGCTCCCCAAACCAGTCCTGGGATATGCCCTGCTTCTAGTCAGCCTCCCTCCAGCTTCCTCAGGTCAACGGTCTTCAGTCAGGCCTTCTCCTTTCTGGATTATGAAACTTTTCCACTGCCTATCTGTTTTTGAGTCTGCTAAACACCAGTGAAGGTGGTGAGTCCCTTACTATAGACAGCTCTGAAAAAATAGCTACCGATCTCATTTGGGAGTTCTTTATATATTTCACACATCCATGGACAATAAATTAACTTGGAATTATCTCCTAGGTATCACGGACTTGGTGAAATAAAACTCATAATTAAGACACGTTGAAAATAATCTGAGGGGCATAGAATTGCATTTTTATGATTTTCTCAGTTTTACTGAGCTATAATTGATGTAAATATTTAATTAGTTTAAGGTACAACATAATTATTTAATTTTGTGAAATAATATTCAAGTTTATTTATATCCATCACCTCACATAGTTACAACATTTTTTCTTGTGATGAGAACTTTTAAGATCTGTTCTCTTAGCAATGTTCAAATGTATAATACAGAGTATTGTTAACTATAGTTGTATACAGTAGTATAGTTAAATACTGTATATTTCTAAGTAGTTTACATGCTGTATATCAATAGAAATTAATTATCATATAACTTGAAATTTATATCTTTTTATCACCTTCCCCCAATTTACCAACCCCCTGCCCCTTATCTCTGGTAATGACCGTTCTGTTTTCTGCTTCTATGAATTCATTTTCTCTTGGCTTTCATGTATAAATGATACCATGCATCATTTGTCTTTGTCTGGCACATTTCACTTAGCATAATACCCTCAAGGCACACCCATGTTGTTGCATATAGCAGGATTTCTGTATTTTTTATGGCTGAATAGTACTCCATATATGTATACACCACATCTTCTCGGTCCATTCATCCATTTCCATGTCTTGGTTATTGTAAATAATGCTGCCATGAACATGGGGGTGCAGATAGTTCTTCAAGATAGTGATTGTGATTTTGTTTCCTTCATATGTATTCCCAGAAGTGGAATTGATGGGTCATACAGTCATTCTATTTTTAATTTTTTGAGGAAACTCCATAATGTTTTCCATAGCCGCTATTCAAATTTACATTTCCACCAATGGTACACAAGGATTTCCTTTCCTCCACGTCTTTGCCAAAACTATTTCTTGTCTTTCTGATGACAGTTATCTTATCAGTTCTGAGATGATATCTCATTGTAGTTTTGATCTGCATTTCCTTGATGATTGGTGATGTTGAGTACCTTTACATACCTGTTGGCCATTTGTATGTCTTCTTTGGAAAATGTCTATTCAGTTCCTCTGCCCATTTTAAAATCAGATTTTTATTTTGCTATTACATTGTATAGAACTGTATCTTTAAACTGTATTTAAATTATATAGAAATCTTAAATTATATGGTCATGGATAGCCATAAGCAGAGGATACTTGGCTAGGCAAAAAAGAAGAGAAAGATATGCTGTTTCTACAGGATATGCTACAGACCATCAAGCCAGAATAAAGATAAAGGTAATGTTTTTCATGAAATGGACTATAAAACTGTCAAAAGAGAAAATTCTAGTAAAAGATGTGACTATGAAATGTTTGCTAAAAATCTAATTCTCTCCAAAACAGAGAATCAGATGCATTTCTGACTTGCTTTAATATTTCAGGAATAAAACAAAACCACAGACCCAAAAGATTATGTGGAAGTAGAGGAAGAATCAAAGCTAACAATCTAACCAGAAAGTTTTCAAAATATGGGAGGAACGGAATGAATTGAATTGAATTGAATATGAACTGGAGAATGCACAGCTTGGCACGCAACAGACTAGGAAAGATGGCTGGACCTTTATTCTCTTCAGCATTACAGCTAAAAGTCCCCACATTTACCTATAAAGCAATGAGGTCTGAAGTTATGTTATTTTAGCATATGGTCTTATTTCTGATGTGCTAATATTGGTAGATACTTTGGGCAGTTAGCACTAAAATTGAAATAAGAAAAGCCACCACCTAGACTCTACTACAGTTATATTTTCCACTTGGAGTTAGTGTTTTCATTTTAATTAACTTTTTATTTTTTATTTTAAATTTTATTTTATTTTTCAACTTTACAATATTGTATTAGTTTTGCCAAATATCGAAATGAATCCACCACAGGTATACATGTGTTCCCCATCCTGAACCCTCCTCCCTCCTCCCTCCCCATACCATCCCTCTGAGTCATCCCAGTGCATCAGCCCCAAGCAATACTTCATTCATTAATTAACTTTTTAATACTTCATTTTAATTAACTTTTATTTTCTATTGTTCTATTATTACTTTACGGAATCAACTTAGAAAGTTTGTATTAAAAACAATATTGCTCATGATTCCAACAGCTCAGTAGTCAGTCCTTCCTAACTAGAGTGAAAGAAATGAATCTCAAGATAAGGGGCCAAGTTTTAGGTCTTCCAAATGCACTTCTTAGCTTGCATGCATTCCAGAATTTTCAACTATATCTACATTTGAATGTAACAGCCAATAGTGTGAAGAGAAGATATTGAGAAAGAGCATCTCAGATCATATCTGCATCAAGCAAAGTATTAGCTTTCAGTTCAGTTCAGTTCAGTTCAGTCGCTCAGTCGTGTCCAACTCTTTGCGACCCCATGAATTGCAGCACACCAGGCCTCCCTGTCCATCACCAACTCCCGGAGTTCACTCAGACTCACGTCCATCGAGTCAGTGATGCCATCCAGCCATCTCATCCTCTGTCGTCCCCTTCTCCTCCTGCCCTCAATCCCTCCCAGCAGCAGAGTCTTTTCCAATGAGTCAACTCTTCACAGAAGTGGCCAAAGTACTGGAGTTTCAGCTTTAGCATCATTCCTTCCAAAGAAATCCCAGGGCTGATCTCCTTCAGAATGGACTGGTTGGATCTCCTTGCAGTCCAAGGGACTCTCAAGAGTCTTCTCCAACACCACAGTTCAAAAGCATCAATTCTTCGGTGCTCAGCTTTCTTCACAGTCCAACTCTCATATCCATACATGACCACTGGAAAAACCATAGCCTTGACTAGACAGACCTTTGTTGGCAAAGTAATGTCTCTGCTTTTGAATATGCTATCTAGGTTGGTATTAGCATTGCAGACTGATTATTTTTCATTGAAAGATTGAAAGTATTCTTTTTTGACAGGTAGATATAATTCACTAAATAAATATTTACAATCATTAAATAAACACTTGCCAGACACTGTGCTTGCTACTATCAAACAGGCCAAAATGTGGAAGATTTATTCTCCAAGTTTCTTAAGTTTTAAAGTTTTAAAATGTATTTCCTTATTTCTACCTATCAATGTTTCTCCTGGTGGCATCCAGTCTATATATCTTCAGTTCAATTCAGTTCAGTCACTCAGTTGTGTCTGACTCTGCAACCCCATGAATTGCAGCATGCCAGGCCTCCCTGTCCATCACCAACTCCCGGAGTTCACTCAGACTCACGTCCATCGAGTCAGTGATGCCATCCAGCCATCTCATCCTCTGTCGTCCCCTTCTCCTCCTGCCCCCAATCCCTCCCAGCAGCAGAGTCTTTTCCAATGAGTCAACTCTTTGCATGAGGTGGTCAAAGTACTGGAGTTTCAGCTTTAGCATCATTCCTTCCAAAGAAATCCCAGGGCTGATCTCCTTCAGAATGGACTGGTTGGATCTCTTTGCAGTCCAAGGGACTCTCAAGAGTTTTCTCCAACACCACAGTTCAAAAGCATCAATTCGGGTTCAGGAGGGGGAGCACATGTATACCTGTGATGGATTCATTTTGATGTTTGGCAAAACTAATACAATTACGTAAAGTTTAAAAATAAAAAAATAAAAAAAAGCATCAATTCTTCGGCGCTCAGCCTTCTTCACAGTCCAACTCTCACATCCATACATGACCACAGGAAAAACCATAGCCTTGACTAGACAGACCTTTGTTGGCAAAGTAATGTCTCTGCTTTTGAATATGCTATCTAGGTTGGTCATAATTTTCCTTCCAAGGCGTAAGTGTCTTTTAATTTCGTGGCTGCAGTCACCATCTGCAGTGAATGCCATAAAAATGGTTACACATTTGTTCATTTAACCTAACTTCTTTGAAGAAATGTTGGTCAAACCAATTTTCCTTTAATTAAAATAAATATTTTTCAAATGTGGTATTTTGGGGGGCTTGAGTTATCTGAAAAGTATATTCAAAGTGTCCCCAGAAAGTACAACCTAACAAACAGAAAATGTTGATTCTGTGAAGTTCCCTACTGGTTTAGCAGGTATGAGCATCTGCATGCTGAGGAAATGCATGTTCGGATGCTACCCCTTCCACCAAAATTCTCAGTTCTCCATGGGTGCGTACAATATTCCCATGACTAGGAGGCTATTGACTGTAAGTGCACCATCAGTTCAACAACAGATGTTTGGGAAAAAAGAAGTCACTCTATAAAATGTATCAGATCAGGTCAGATCAGATCAGTCGCTCAGTCGTGTCCAACTCATCGTTATAAATGTTAAAGTAGAGAGAAAGGTACATCTTAGAATCTAGGTAATATATAACGTCGTTTTTTAAAGATTTTTTTATGTGGACATTTTTCATAGTCTTTATTGAATTTGTTACAATATTGCTTCTCTTTTGTATTTTTGGTATTTTGGCCATGAGGCGTGTGGGATTTTAGTTCCCTAACCAGGAATCAAGGCTGCATCCCCTGCTGGAAGGCGGAGTCTCAACCACTAGACTGCCAGAGAAGTCCCTTAATGTTTTTATAAGGACATACGTATATAATGTGTATTTTTTTCTCATAAGCATTTATTTTCAATATATAAAAACATATCTCTCAAACACACACACCATCATCATTATCTATGTGGGAAAACCTCCAACATCACAGTAAATCTATTTCAACCTCACGTCCTGATTAACACATGCCATCAGGAGAAGCACACTTCTCACATACGTGAGGCAGTTTTCACAGGTCGGGTGCCATTCTCCCTTCTTTAGATATTACAGTGAAAATGAGAATTTCAGTGTGATGATATCATGCTTAGCTTAAATTTACTGCAGTCAGGAAATTCCCAAATTAGATGAATAACTTCTAAACATCACATGTGAACATGGCTAAGTATAAACAGCAGTGGTGATCCCAACATTGATTTTCATTGTGTTCAGAGACATTTAAATCATATCACAAAGGGAAATAGATTATTTTTTATCTTGATTTTTATAATTCCAATTATTTAGGACCAATCACTTTCTAAAACTCAATAAAGAGGTTAGATGTGACATTTGTGGGGGAGGTTAAACATGGCTCCTAACCACAGGAGAAAACTATAAGGTAAATGAGAAAAGATAAACAAGAATAGAAGATGACATAGCCATCTGTCAGCTCCCAAAGGACCTCTTGGCTTTCATGATGGTGTTTTCTGTTTCCTTTTTCGATGTTTTATCCAGTAGCATGCTGCTTGGTGAGAGACATTCAGGTACAGGACTGAGAGCGATGCTACTGATAATAGGTAACTGCCTTTAGGTATTCCTGACATATAACCTGGCTTGTCCACTAGCAGATTTTGAACAATGGTTTTAAAGCATATGTTTTAATCCAATATAAGAATCTCAAAGCTATTAAAGAGAAGATAGACTTCTCTACATACGTGTATGAGTACATGTGTATATATACACACACAGAAAGAAATGTGTATATATTTATACATTTCAAAGGCAAGGCAAAATGTACTGCAAAGTTATTACAGAATGTGAAGGCTTCTGGTTTTAGCAGATAGTGAACCAGGATAATCTTTAGCCTAGGACAAACAACTAGAAATGCTGAGTAAAAAAATATTTTTATAAGTGTGTAGAAGTCTCTATAAAAAGAAACTCTCCAGATACTAGAAAGGAAGAGGGATTTGAGACCCTGCGAGGTAAGAATATGTTCCGATGAAAGGGCTATTCCAGAAAGTGCTATCCACGATAATAACCTAACGGCTTAGACAATTTTTTTTTTCTTTTAGGTTGACTTAAAATTCTATAAATTTTACCTTAGCATTGCAAACCTGATGTGCACATATCGAAGTGTGTAGCTTGATGAATTTAAAATATGTATACACCATGTGACCAACACCCCTCGTCAAGATGCAAAAGTTTTCTTAGGTCCCCTTCCAGTCGATCTCTATACTCACAAGCAATTATTGTTCTGATTCCTCTCACCATAGATTTCTGTGACCATGTTTTTGAATTTTATATAAATTGAATTATTTATGTATTCTTTTATGTAAGGCTTCTTTCAACAATGGGATAGGGAGATCTCGCTATCTACAAATAACTGTGCCCCAAAAGGTCATTTATCTCTGACAAAACAAGTAATGATGATGACAAGGGGGATTTTTTGAGAATTTCAACCCACACTCTAGTGTATTGTAAAGAGAATACAGAGGATTCTGGTATCAATATCATGAAGAAGCTGCTGGTAACCCTTAACCAGTGTGGATGGGGAATGTCATCTGTTTGGTCCCATCTTTATGGTGCAAATTATTTCTGTCACACAGGTATGGATGTGTGTGTGGAGTCTCACTTTTTCTTCAAGGATCATAGTTTCCAAATTTGGTCCTCGCAGGATGCACTTATTTACAGACTGTCTTCCAGCACTGAGTCGTTATTATTTTCTTAAGCTGAGTAGTTCTACAGTGTCACGTTTCTAACATGGGTTTGCGTGCATATGTGCACGCTGTCGTGTTTGACTCTGCGACCCCATGGACTGTGGCCTGCCAGACTCCTCTGTCCACGGGATTCTCCAGGCAAGAATACTGGAGTGGGTTGCCATTTCCTTCTCCAGGGGACCTTCCTGACCTAGGGATCAAACCCGCATCTCCTGCATTGGCTGGCAGATTCTTGACCACTGAGCCAACTGGAAAGCCCACAACATAGGCATGATGGGTCTTCAATTTCTCTGGAGCTGGGGACAAGGCAGGTTTCACCTGTTTTCCCGGGACAAAGATATGGGAAGGCCTTCATATCTAGTTTCCTCATAGAAGTCTCTTTCTGTTTGAAGAAACTTTTGTGTAACACCTTGATGCTTCCTCCAGTCAATAATCGATATCACAGAACTTCTATTTAATTTAGCTCTAAAATTGAATGGATTACATACACTGCAAGCAATTTGGGGTAGTGAGGGGCTGTGAAAAGGACGCTTGACTGGTTTCCTCTCACTGTAAGCTGGTGGTGACGATAGTGGTTGAGAAATATTATGGCATTTCTTTGGCTCTTCAGGTATGGGAATGAGTGGTTTTTTGTTTTTGTTTTTTTTTTTTTTTTAATACCTGGGGAGAAGCTAAGACACCCAGATGTAAATTCCACCAGTTCAAGATTTTGTAAGTATATCACTACATGCCACTGAGTGAGCATTTAGAGCTTTCTAGGTAATGATTTAGGGGGTTCCCAGATGGTGCTAGTGGTAAAGGACCCACCCGCCAATGCAAGAGATGTTAAGAGACTCAGGTTGGATCCCTGGGTTGGGAAAATCCCCTGGAGGAAGGCATGGCAACCCACTCCAGTATTCTTGCCTGGAGAATCCCATGGACAGAGGAGCCTGTTAGGCTACAGTCCGTGGGGTGCAAAGAGTCAGACACGACTGAAGCGACTGAGCACAGCACACACCGCAGGTAACAGTTGATGCTGACCCTGAGCAACTATAAAGCTGCAGCATGGCCAGCATCCTTCCAGAGCTCCAAACACACGGGCACATGAGCAGAAAACTGTTCCTGTTGAGTTGTTAAACGGGGCTGTGCTACCCTCTCAGGCTTGAAAAAAAATTCAGGCGACATCATCCTAGCAAAGTTCTGGCCACATGCTGAACACCTTAGCTGATGCGCTTTCTCCCAGCTCCTCTCCCCATGCGGACATCTCTGTATGCATGTGGACCACTTTCCCCCCAGTGGTCAAATGTTTGATGATTTAGTTTGTCTGTGATGGCAAAGGCCTTCTTTGTTTAAAGCTCTAGGCAGGGTTTAGCCAGAGTGGCTCATGGCTGGAATGGCCCTGAGGTCTTCTCAGAGCGTGGCTGCTGGGGTTAGGTGTGCACTTTGCATTGCTTCCATCTAAATGCTGTTGCACAGCTCATCTATCACAGCAAAGGAAGGAGGAAGAAAACATTTTGAAGGGGCAAGGTGGGAGTGGGAGGTAAAGGAGGTAAGCGATGCTCTGTGCCCTGAGCAGGAATGCAGGAGAGGACGCTCCAGTGGAGGTGAAAACGAGCCAGTGAGGACAGCCACTGGAATGGGTCTGGGGAGCGCAGTGAGGTGTTCAAGATCTCAGACACTGGGAGGTCATGGCACATGTTGATGAGGAGGAGCAGAAAGGGACCCAGGGAAGAGCCTGGGCTGTGAGCCAGAACAGAAGAGAAGTCTTTGAGCTGCCGTCCCTGACCACGCGCCACCTGGGCAGGACACAGCTTCTGCACTGATGTCCCAGGGCGCCACCCCGCCTCTGCCCTTGGCTGGGCAGTGGCAGCTGAATGGTGAGTCAGCACCCAGCAGTCATTCATCCTTTATTGAAGCCAAGTCTCTAGTCATTTCTGAAAAAAGAAAAATGATTGAGGAGGAGCTGATTTTTTCCCTTCAGAACGGATGTGAGCGAACCCGTTATGTGTTTTACTAATAAAAGCAGTCCCATCTTCAGAGCAGTGTGACATTCGGGAATGAATGCTCCTTGAACACATCCTGCCCATCAGTGATGCTTCTGCCCATGGTGCCAAGGGAAAGGTAGCGTGTGACCAGCAGCAACCCGCGAGGCTCTGTCCGTGGATCACCACCACCAGAAATTCACTCCAGAAAGCCAAGTAGCACTTACACTCATTTGAGAGGCCAGAGTGAGGCTGCTTGGCTTCCCTGGTAGCTCAGCTGGCTAAGAATCTGCCTGAAATATAGGAGACCCCAGTTTGATTTCTAGGTCGGGATGATCCCCTGGAGAAGGGATACACTACCCACTCCAGTATTCTTGGGCTTCCCTCGTGGCTCAGATGGTAGAGAATCTGCAATGTGGGAGACCTGGATTCAATCCCTGGGTTGGAAAGATCCCCTGGAGAAAAGAATGACTCCCTCTCCAGCATTCTTGCCTGGAGAATCCCCATGGACAGAGGAGCCTGGTGGGCTACAGTCCATGGGGTCACAAAGAGTCAGACACGACTGAGCGACTAAGCACAAGCACAGCCCAGCACAGAGTCTGCTCGCTTACTACACTTATTTCAGGAGCAGATGAAAATGGACTCTGTGCCCTCTTTGCCTCAGTTGGCCCCTCTCAACACTCCACCTTGTTTCCTGGTGGCATGAACACACACCTGCCACTCTCTCCCGCTTCCCAAAACCTGGGTCCACCCATCTGGGTAGCACCTCCACGCCTGAACCAGTCACAGGTACAGACCTGTACTCAAATTGTTATTGTTTTTCAGTCACTCAGTCGTATCCGACTCTTTGCGAACCCATGGACTGTAGCACGTCAGTCTTCCCTGTCCACACCAACTGCCAGAGCTCACTCAAACTCATGTCCCTTGAGTCAGTGATGCCATCCAACCATCTCATCCTCTGTTGCCCCCTGTACTCAAATTGTTGTTCAGTTGCTCAGTCATGTCTGATTCTTTACGACCCCATGGACTGCAGCCTGCCAGGCTGCACTCAAATATTCTAGTTCAGTAGTGGCTCTTCCACTACTGGCCGTGTAAACCTTGAATGGGAATCTTAATTTTGTTAGGCTTCGATGTCCTCATCTATAAAATAGGAAATCTATTACCCTAGGGTCGTTGTGAGAATCAAATGTAACCATCTGTGTAAAACACATACCACAGTATCTGAAGTATAAATGCTTAATTAACACCATCAACATCATCACTGCCATTGTCTCAGGTCTTTCCCCAACTCCGATTATGCCTTCTCTGTGTCAGAGCCAGACAACAGCCACAGCATCTCATAGGCCACCCGCTGACACTGTTCTGCTAAACCAAGGTATCACAGAGAAGGATTTGGACACTGTCAGGACTAAGAAGGAACCTTCTTGACTGGATCTTTGCAAATATTTAAAACCATGCAAAGCAGGTTTGGATGTATTAATACATGTTTGTCATACTATTGGTCTGTCTGATGGAAGGATGCTGCTACACAGTAAGAGTGCTCTAAACATTTTTAGCCAAACAAATGATTCCTGGAAAATTTTTTGTCTAGCAAACCAAGGCATATATTCCTTCTTTATATCAGGAGGCTTCTAACCCGCTTGAAACAGGAAAGCCACTCTGGAATCCAATCTAATGTGGGAGAGAAGATCCATAAGCTAGTAACTGTAGCATCAGGTGGTAACCCCACCATTCAGGGGTGTCAGCGGTCCCCAACATTTTTGGGACCAGGGACTGGTTTTGTGGTAGACAAGTTTTTCCATGGACCAGAGAGGGTGGGTGGCAATGGTTTGGGGATGATTCAAATATATACATTCATGGTGCACTTTATTTCTATTAGTATTACATTGTGATATATAATGAAATAATTATACAACTCACCGTAATGCAGAATCAGTGGGAGCCCTAAGCTTGTTTTCCTGGTTCAGATCCTGGCTCCACCACTTACTGGCTGTGAAAACCTTGAATGGGTTTCATAATTTCTTGCATGGGTTGCTTGTTTCCCTGAACCTGGACAGTCCCATCTGAATGGGATGGGAGACAGTGACACCCAAAGTGTGGGGAGCAGCTGTAAACACAGATGAAGCTTCACTCGCTTGCCCACCGTTCGCCTCCTGGGGTGCATCCCAGTTCTAATAGGCCATGGACCAGTAGATAATCATCATGGTGATGACAGCTAGCATTTGCAGAGTTTCTGCTGTGTCCGGCATTAAATTATTCAATCCCGTATCTCAAAATACTTGATTCTTATAACAACTCTTCAAGGAAGGTATTTCTACCCCAATTACACAGATGAGAAAACTAAAGCCATGTGATTCAGGGTTACCCAGTGAGCAAGCAGCAGAGCTCCTTTGGAGAGCTCTAATTTAGGTCCACTTGGCTCCAAAACGCACCACCTCATCTGTCTTAAACACTTCAGCCACGTCCTGGGTCAGGACCTTCCACTACTGTTCTGTCTGCAGTATTCTTCCTCTAGATATAAAATGTCTCTCTGCCTCACCTCCTTCCAGTGTTTTCTCAGTGGGGCTTTTCTTTACCATCATGAATGACTAGGAGACAGGGAGAGAGTGGATGTCACAAAACAGGGGTGAGAGTGTGGAAGCTCATGAGTCATTTGCATGTGAGTCTGAGGGGCCAACGAAATGTGAGCCACGTAGACAGGGATGAATATCCCTGAAGTGGGGCAGACTGTTGCCAAGAGGCCTGGCCCTGGGCAGCATTTGGAAACAGGTGAACTGCTCTCTAGCTCCAGGTACCAAAGGTCCTCAGGTGCTGCCCTGTACTGTGGTTAGTAACTCAGTCATGTAGGACTCTTTGCGATCCCATGGACTGCAGCCCACCAGGCTCCTCAGTCCGTGGGGATTCTCTAGGCAAGAATACTGGAGTGGGTTGCCATGCCCTCCTCCAGCCTCAGGTGCCCTACATATCTTTGAATCTTCTCTCAGGAAATCTTTCCTAATAAATGCATTGAGTCCTGAAACACTAATATGTGCAATGCTTTAGCCAACCCAAGCACTTTTTGTCTTAATATGGGAACAAGGTCCTAAGCCATAAAACTGAATCTCTAATGGTGGATTTTTAATGTGTCAAATGACAAATCTGGTGAGTGACACACTCCCTTACTCCTCCTGCCCCCAATACTTCACAGGTGGCTTTCTGATCGCCTTATGAGGTGACCAAAGCAATTTTTGAAAGACATTCAGCAAAGGACGGACAGAAAAATTCTTTGTGACTAAGTCCCCATTACTCAGAAAATATAAGTGGATCAAACGTCCCATCCCCCTCACCCTCTGAGCATGTTGGTAATCACGACGTTACTGTATAATGTGAAAATTTCCAAATAGAACTAAACTCAGGTCTATAAATATACATGATTAAGGCTTCAAATATAGCCCTGCTTTATTTTCATGGGGGCTATTTCTGTGTGGTGATTGCCTGGCTGATTCGCAATTTCAGAATACAAATGGCTTTTCTCTATATCTAATGGGAAACTTGGCAGGGTGCTGCACACCCAGGCCCTCTCTGAGAAAAAGTCTGTTAAACAGTGCTAAGTGCTCTTCTTCGGAATTACATAAGCAGAGCTGACAAAAGGCAGCAGTACAACTACAGATCCTGCCGGGATCAAACAGTGACTGTTTGGTTTCTCTTCTGGTCCCAGAGGAATATGGACTCTTCTTGTAATAACTAATGAAATGATCAAGAGTTTGTATCCCTATGATAATTTGCAACATTTTTCTTTATTTATGTTTCTTTTTGGCTGGGCTGGGTCTTCCTTGCTGTGTGGGTTTCTTCTTGTGGTGGCTTCTCTTGTTGCCGAGCACAGGCTCTAGGTGCGCGGGCTTCAGTAGTTGTAGCTTGCAGGCTCTGGAGCACAGGCTCAGGAGCTGTGATGCCCAGGCTTAGCTGCTTTGCGGCATGTGGGATCTTCCTGGACTAGGGATTAGACCCATGTCCCCTGCATTGGCAGGCGGATTCTTTACCATTGAGCTACCAGGGAAGCCCCTCCCTGCTGCTGCTGCTGCTAAGTCGCTTCAGTCGTGTCCAACTCTGTGCGACCCCATAGACCGGGTCCCACCAGGGATCCCCCATCCCTGGGATTCTCCAGGCAAGAATACTGGAGTGGGTTGCCATTTCCTTCTCCAATGCATGAAAGTGAAAAGTGAAAGTGAAGTCGCTCAGTCGTGTCTGACTCTTAGAGACCCCATGGACTGCAGCCTACCAGGCTCCTCCATCCATGGGATTTTCTAGGCAAGAGTACTGGAGTGGGGTGCCATTGCCTTCTCCGAAGCCCCTCCCTATGATACTTTAAATGCACTATGGTACAAACTAGGAATAAATTGCAATGGAGAGTTCTCTGACACTTGATTCACAAGAAACTAAAAAATGCTTAAATAAAAATGATGTAAATAAATTCATAACCATGGTGACTGAACCAAAGAGGACCTGCCTGAAGCAAATTCTGTGGCTGTTATAAGCAAAACATTATCACCTCCAGTTAATAAGAAAAGTAGATTTGTGACGCATCATGATCGCAACATCATAAAGCAACATTTCCAATGTCATCGCAGGCAATGTAACCCACCTACAGGCCAGGCTTCTGTAGCTAAATATAATGAAATGGTTATACTTTGAAGCAGTTTAGAGAAAGATAGACTTTGGAGTCAAAGTTCAAATCCTAGTTCTCTCACTTATACATTTGATTACTTTGGACAAATAAGGCTTAGAATTTTCTCATCTGTACAGCAGGGGTTTTAAAGTAATACCTAAGTCTCACGGTCACCGAGACGATTAAACGAGAGAAGGCAGGTAAAAGCACAGTATTTGACAAATAGTGTAGTCAGTAATGGCACCCCACTCCAGTACTCTTGCCTGGAAAATCCCATGGATGGAAGAGCCTGGAAGGCTGCAGTCCATGGGGTCGCTGAGGGTCAGACACGACTGAGCGACTTCACTTTCACTTTTCACTTTCATGCATTGGAGAAGGAGATGGCAACCCACTCCAGTGTTCTTGCCTGGAGAATCCCAGGGACAGGGGAGCCTGGTGGGCTGCCATCTATGGGGTCGCACAGAGTCGGACACGACTGAAGTGACTTAGCAGTAGTCAGTAAACATCTTTTGTCTCTCATCGATTCTGAGCTGCCTTCTCCTGACTCCATAGTCCTTCTTTCTGGAGGACCTTAGGACATTCTTTCCTGCCAGCCCTTTTTAGGGATACAGTTAGGCCAGGTACAGCATTAGAATCCAAAGCTTGTGTGAAGGAAACACTTCTAGAGGAGCTGCTCCTTAAAATAGGGGTTTAAAAAAGGTGGGGAAAGAAAGTTAGGACCAAAAATTTAAACCCATACCAGACACAGAGTTAGTATGAAGCTAATGAAAGTTGTTTCAAGACTCATGTATGACCTCTTCTAAAACCTTATACTTTATTTTGTGATCATAATTTTGAATCCTTTTTCTTAAACATGGCTCTTAAATTTGTATACACTTTGGGCCCACTGAAACCTGGAACTGCCTGTGTCTAATGAACATGCTCTGAGCCCATCTGATAGCAGGGGTGACCTGAAGCTGCAGATCACGGGGCTAGTTTGTGATGCATGCCTTCCTTTCACCTTTTCCCAGTGAGTCCCAGGATTGGTTAGAGGTCAGGGTTAAGGCTTGTTCCTTGGAAGAAAAGCTATGACAAACCTAGATAGCCTACTAAAAAGCAGACATTATCTTTGCCGACAAAGGTCAGTATAGTCAAAGCTATGGTTTTGTCAGTAGTCATGTATGGATGAGAGTTGGACCATAAAGAAGGCTGAGCACTGAAGAACTGAGGCTTTTGAACTGTGGTGTTGGAGAAGACTTTTGAGAGTGCCTTGGACTACAAGAAGATCAAACCAGTCAATCTTTAAGGAAATCAGTCCTGAATATTCATTGGAAGGACTGATGCTGAAGCTCCAATAGTTTGGCACTCTGATGCAAAGAGCTAATTCATTAGAAAAGACCCTGATCCTGGGAAAGATTGAAGCAGGAGGAGAAAGGGGTGACAGAAGATGAGATGGTTGGATGGCATCACTGTGAGTTTGAGCAAGCTCCAGGAGACGGTGATGGACAGGGAAGCCTGGTGTGCTACAGTCCACTGGGTTGCAAAGAGTTGGACACAACTGAGCAACTGAACAACAGGGTTAAAGCTAGGTTGAGACATTCCTTAATGAAAAGAAGAGCCAACCAGTCGTTTCAGGAACGTGGCCTATTCTGATCAAGCTGAGAATTAATGGTAATTCTGCAGAGACTTACGAGTTCAGTAAGGGAAATGAGACGTTATGAAATAGGTACACTAAGGCATTTAATCAGTGTTGTTCAAAGGTGGTCCAGTCCAGCTCTGATGGGATGGGCTGACCAACACTCATCAAGAACAACTGAAAAAGCTAGAAAAAAATAGAGGGGAAAAAAAAAATGCTTGAGGTACTAGAAACCTGCTGACATAGCCAGGACTTGAGAGAAAGGTACTTACTGAAGTGATTTCCAAGTTTCTGCACATTGCTCTGTGCCTAGGGATATGCAGTGAATGGGTAGTCTCTCCAAATTCTTAGGTTGAAATTCTAACTTGCACTGTGATGGTTATTTGGACGTGTGGCCTTTGGGAAATAATTAAATTATGAGGGTGGATCCTTTATGGATGGGATTTTTGTTGTTGTTTAGTTGCTTAGTCATGTTTGACTCTTGTGACTCCATGGATTGTAGCCTGCCAGGCTCCTCTGTCCATGGGATTTTCCAGGCAAGAAGACTGGAGTGGGTTGCCATTTCCTTTTCTAGGGGAACTTCCCGACCCAGGGATCGAACCTTTTTCCTGCAGTGGCAGACAGATTCTTGACCACTGAGCTACCTGGGAAACCCATGGATGGGATTACTGCCCTTTTAAAGGGGACCCCAGAGAATATTCTTACCCTCTTTCCAACATGTGAGGTCAGAGAAAAGATAGTCCTTTACAAACCAGGAAGTAGGCTCTCACCGACCTGAATCTGCCAGCTTCATCTTAGACTCCTCAGACTCAAGAACTGAGAACTGTTTGTTGCTTATGCCACCCAGTTTATGGTATTTTTGTTAAAGCAATCCAAATGGAAAAAGACATGGCATTCGGCAATTCTCAGTGCAGGGCAAACGGCTGAGAAGTCGGCAGTAATGTGATGGGGGTGGGAAGATAAAAATTGAAGTTTGAAGCTGCCCAGGTAATGGACATGCAGAATCAAGATCCCAGAGAAGTGGGGTGCAAAAGTGTGACCCCAACATCAACATGAGTGTTCTTCAAGTTATTTACTGATTAAGGTGTGTAGGCAAGAGGCTTAGAGCCAAATAGAAAGTGGGTGGAAAAGCAAAGCGGAATTTTTTGACCATTTCATAATGCTACGGAGACCAATACTGAATTCAGAACCTACCCAAAAGTACTGGTCCCCCAGAAAATCTCAGACTCCCAGCTGGAACCTCTACATGGCTATATCCTAGGAATGAGAGTAAGAGCTGACTTTCCCGAAGACGGCACACCAGTATGGGAGAGGTGTGGCCCTTCTGGATGGAGGCAATCTGCCTCCAGGCGGCCTGTGAGAGGAGAGGGGGAATCCTTTCTACAGGAAGAAAGCATCATCCAAGGCCTGTGGGATGTTTTACACAGTGTCAGACCATAAGAGAATGTATTCTTAACAAATTAATAGCAAGGGAAAAATTAAATAATAAAAAATACTTTATATACCCAAGGAAGGCAAGAAAGATGAAAAGTGAACTAAAAACACAGGAGAGTAAAATGGTTAAAATAAACCCCAATATACCATCAATTATAGAAAATTAAATAATTACATAGTTGCTTACAAAAGAAAAAACCAAAGACACAGATTGAGAAGGAGGATGGTTTTTAAAACGATATGGAGTGGAAAATCTAACCTGAGGTAAACTGGTGTTATTAATATGAGAAGGTAGCCTTTAGGGCAAGAAGCATTATTAAAGAAGGGCATGTTCTTATGATAAAACAGGGTTGATCAAGAAGGTATAAGATTTTTGACTGTTGTTGTTCAGTCATTCAGTCGTGTCTGACTCTGTGACCACACAGACTGCAGCACACCAGGTTCCTTCGTCCTCCACAGCTTTCCCTCCAAGGGGCAAGCATCTTTTTGCCCTTTCAAACTGTTCCCTGGATTCTTACAGCTATAATACTGGAGTGGGTTGTCGCTTCCTCTTCCAGTGGACCACATTTTGTCAGAACTCTTCACTGTGACCCATCCATCTTGGGTGGCCCTGAATGGCAAGGCTTCATTTGAGTTACGCAAGCCCCTTTGCCATGACAAGGCTGTGATCCACGAAGGGGACAATACATCAAGGAACAGCTGAAAGAATACAAGGAGAAATAAATAAGCTCAGAGTATCCCAGCCTGCTCTCAGGGGGTGTGTCAAGAATGCCAGGCTGCACTTCACTCAGGCCATTTCCCAAGAGGGTTGTGTGCAGCAAAAACACTCTGAGGGATGAGGACGTGTCTCCCTCTGGGACTACGAACAGGTTTGCTTTCTGCTTACTGTAGAAGTAGGGGGTTCCCCACTGTTCCTCTCCTATAACATGACCTGTGACTACGCAGGCACCCTTCGGGGCCTCCGGTCACCACTGTGGGACTTGGAGAGCAAGAGGATCTGATGCAAACAAACATGTCCATGTTGCTTGCTATTCTGTGCAAGATGCAGTCTTTGGCTTCTCACCCAGAACTTTTGTGTCTTCCACTTATTGTTTATAAATAGGTACAATCAAATCCTAAACCCAGCAATATATTGCTTACAACAGGAAACCCTAAATATAAAGGACCTAGAAAGTTTGAGTAAGAGAATGGAAAAAAATGCCATATAAAATGCAAACAAATGAAAGCTGGTATAACTATAATAAATGTTAGACAAGGTAGTCTTGAAGGCAAGAAGTATATTTAAAGAGAAAAATTTCTAAATAATTAAAAATCCACCCATCAAGAAGGTATGATAATTCTGTTTGTACGCTTTTAATAACAGGGTCTTAAAATACACAAAGCAAAACTTGAGAACTCAAAGAAGAAATAAACAAGTCTATAACACACTCAGATTTTTTTTTTAAACACACCTCTCAGTAACTGATAAAACAAGCAGACAAAAAAAAAAAAAAAAAAAAGTGAGAATATAAGGATGCAAACAAAACAATTAACAAACTTGACCTAAGGGAACCTAACTACTACAAAATGCACAATCTTTTCAAGGACATATGAAACATGTACCATAAAAGTCCTGACAATTTCAAGGGATTATTATCATACAACGTAGTTCTCTGAGCATGGTGGAACAAAGCTAGCAATAACAGAAAGATAAGAAAGATGCCCAAATGCTTAGAAATTAAGAGACTCACTTCTTAAAAGGTGTTGTTTTTTTTTTTTTTTAATTGAGGTGAAATTCATGTAACATAAAGTTAACCATCTTAAGGGGAACAATTAAGTAGTATTTAGTGCATTTACAATGTTGTGCAACTACCGTATCTATTAAGCTCCAAAACATTTTCAAAGAATATGAAAAAATGTGTTTAAAAAAGTCCCAGTGGAAATTAGAAAATATCTTGAAATGGATGTTAATGGAAACATATGGGATGTGTGCAATACAGCTAGAGCTGAGCTAAAAAATTGATAATAATCACTTTTGCCCACAAAAATTTGAAAATTCAGCTTAAATGGACAAATACCCATGGAAAAACAACTAACCAAAACCAACACACAACAAGAAGCAGAATAGTCCTATACCATTAAATAAATTAATCTGAAATTTAAAACCTTCTCATAAAGAAATCTCCAGGCTGAGGTGACATCACTGGTAAAATGTTCCAAATGCTAAAAAAAAAAATGACACCACTTTTACAAAATCACTTCCAGTGAAAGAAACAGAAAATTCAACTGAATTTATGAGGTCAAAGTAATCTTGATAATCTGATAAACTAATATCATCATCATCATAATTATAGAACCACCTCACATAAACACAGATGCAAGAATCCTAATAAAAGCATTAGTACACTTGATATAGCAATTATTTTTTAAATATTAGGAATATGTTCAGTTCAGTCGCTCAGTCATGTCTGACTCTTTGCATTCTCATGGACTGCAGCATGCTGGGCTTCCCTGTCCTTCACTGTCTCCCGGAGCTTGCTCAAACTCATGTCCATCGGGTCAGAGATGCCATCCAACCATCTCATCCTCTGTTCCTTTCTTGTCCCCTTCTCCTCTTGCCTTCAATCTTTCCCAGCATCAGGGTCTTTTCCATTGAGTCAGTTCTTCCCATTAGGAGGCCAAAGTATAGGAATATGAGGTCGCTTTAATATTTGAAAATCCAATCAATGTAAGAACCTCTGCTTTTGCTCATAGTAACTCATCATCTCACTATAATCAACTAGGAAACTGGACAAAATATACAAAGCAACTATTTTCAGACATTGAACAACAGGCAACAAAGATCTGTGATCTCTGAAGGAAATAAAATAAAGTGAGCTCTGTGATTGCCTTGGCTTTTTGCCAAAACAGGAACTTCCCAAACAGCAGCACACAGAAGGAGAACCTGAGTAGAAGCCCAGCAGCCTCAGTGACTTTAGGAACTGTAACCTGAGGAGGCTGAGCTGGGTGGACTTTGGGGGCAGAGTCTACGAAAGGAGAGAATTATGCGTAGAAAGAAGTCCAGAAGTTTGAACAGGGGTTCCCTCGAGTCTTTGGCTGAATACTCATCTGTACATATACAGGGTGAAACTCCATGAAGTCAATCAAAGAATCTGGGCACTATAAGCTAAATATTTCCCAGAGCTCACACGAAAATCAAGGTTTAAATTTCTACCAGCTCTAGTACAGACACCTCAGTTGAACACCTGGGGCAGTGACCACAGAAAGGTCACAATTTAGTGACAGACCTAAAAGTAGTCTATACCTGTGTGCTCTGCTGTGTTGCTCTGTCGTGTCTGACTCTTTGTGACCCGATGGACTGTACCCGCCAGGCTCCTCTGTCCTTGGAATTCTCTAGGCAAGAACACTGGAGTGGGTTGCCATGCCCTCCTCCAAGGAATCGTCCCAACCCAGGGATCATACATGAGTCTTCTGCATTGCAGGCAGATTCTTTACCGTTTGAGCCATCAGGGAAGCCCTACTATACTTGCGTAACAAAGTTTAAAAACAAATACAAAAAAGATCAACCTAGGGACCTTCCTGATGGACCAGTGGTTAAGACTCCACACTTCCACTGCTGGGGGTGAGGGTTCGATCCTTAGTCAAGTAACTAAGATCCTGCAGGACATGTATTGTGCCCCACCCCCCAAAACCAAACCAAAACAAAAAACACAAAAATCAACCTAATACCCACAATTAACTGCCTGCTAAAACAGACTTCAACAGTCTTTACAGGAAGACAATAAAATCTAAACATTAAAACACATAGCACTTGTAATTTCTAGTTTTCAACTAAAGTTATTAGGCACCTGAAGAATAATTTTGGCCCATGACCTGAAGAAAAAAAAAATCAATAGAAAAATAAACCAGTGCAATTCACCACATTAATCCAATAAAGGAGAAAAAGCATATAATCATGTTGATGGATACAGAAAAAGTATTTGTGAGATTTCAACAAAGTATTTGTGAGATTTCAACATCTATTCATGTTAAAAAGAAAAACACTTGACAAACTAGGGATAGAAGGAAACTCTTAAAATCTGGGTGTTACAAAGACCTATGGCAAACACTATACTTAATGGTTAAATACTGAAAGCTTTGTTTCTAAGACTGGGAGGAGACACAGATACTCACTTTGATTGCCTCCATTTAACAGTGTACTGGAAGTCTTCAATAGGTCAATAAGGCACAGAGATTAAAAGGGAAATAAGAAGTACAATGATTGAAGAAGAAATAAAACTACCATTATTTATATAGGCGACTTGATTATATATGTAGATAATTCAAAATAATCTACAAACTATAAGAAATAAGTGAATTCAGCAAGATTGTTACATATCACACAAGAAATAAACTGTATTTCTATATACCAGTAACAAACAATGACAAAACATAATGATTAAACATAGATTTTAAAGCACCATTTATAGTATAAAAAATCAAATATAAATAAATTTAACAAAAGATGGCCAGAACCTTAATCTAGAAAACTTACAAAACATTACTGAGATTAAAGAAGGCTTAAGTAAACGGAAAGAGATGACTCATTCCTAGATGATAAAGATGTCAGCTTTCCTCCAAATTGGTCTATAAAATCAATGCAATCCCAATAAAAATTCAAGCAAGTTTTTTTTTTTTTTTAATAGAATTGACAAGATGATTCTAAAGTGTATACAGAGATTAAGAGTGGTCAATAGCCTAAAAAAATTTTTTTTATTGGTGTATTATTGCTTTACAAAGTTGTGTTACTTTCTGCTGTACAGCTAAGTGAATCAGCCATATATATATATCCCTTCTTTTATGGATTTTCAATTGGGAGACTGGAATCGACATAAATATATATACTATCTATAAAACAGATAACTAAAGAGTGGCCAATATCTTGAAGAATATAGCTAAGGGAGAATACACAACCAGACGTCAAGATTTAATATAGAGCTGCAGTAATTAAACCAGTGAAATGCTGGCACCAGAAAAGAAAAATAGACCAATGAAACTATTTCAGAAACAGACCCACACATACACAATTATTTGATTTGTGACAAAGGCTATAGAACAGTGCACTGAAGATACTACTTTTTTATGGATCCTACTTTTTAACAATTGAAGGTTTGTGGCAACCTGGCGTCCATTAGTGTCACTTCTCCAACAGCATTTGCTCACTTTGTGTCTCTGTGCTACATTTTAGTAATTGTTATAATACTTCATACTGTTTTCATTATTGTTATATTTATTATGGTGATCTGTGATCCTGCATGTTATTACTACAAAAAGATTATGACTCGCTAAATGTTAAGATGATGGTTAGAGATTTTTTTTGTAATATTAAACGAAGGTGTGTACATCTTTTTAGACATAATGCTATTTAGCATACTTAATAGACTACATTTTAGTGTAAACAACTTTTATATGTACTAGGGAGCTGAAATATTGTGACTCATTTTATTGTAATATTCAATTTATTGTAGTGGTCTGGAAGACACACAGAGTATCTCTGAGGTATGCCTATAATAGTAATTCAAAGTGCAGGTCTTGGTACATTCTAACTTTTCCCTTACCATTTACTACAGTCTTTCAAAATTGCTATTTAACCTCTTTTGGCTTTGCTTAAAAATAAAAAATAGCTTTAGGATAATTAACTAGCATTTTGACAATTAAACATTACTTACTACAGTCCCTTCACATTATATGTTTCTCATACTCTTTTCAATCCAAAAGAAATATTAATTTGGCTTTCACCCTTAAGTATAAACACTGTAAACATCAAAGCGTATCTTTTTTTATAGACCTCTTATTCTCTATCCTGATTCTGGCAACCTAGTCTTCTCTTTGGTATTCTAAGCCTGGGAGGAATTCTTTTTTTTTTTTTCTGGCCACACTGCACAGCTTGTGGGATCTCAGCTCCCTGACCCGGCATTGAACTCTGGGACCGTGGCAGTGAAAATGTGGAGTCTTACCCCCTGGACCACCAGGGAATTCCCGCGAGAGGAACTCTTTGGTAGGTTTGCCTTACTCATCTGTGAGGTGAGGGATCTGCCTGCTTATCAGATGGTGGTTCTCGTCCCAGTTAAACTAACCATCGTGTCCGAGGCAAACCAGCCAATGCCTCGGTGCTTCTCCTCTATGAACTATGGCATTGTTGCCTGTCACACAGGAGAGACTCAGTCTAGGAATAGTCAAGAATTAGACCGTTTCAAAGATATCTTCCAACAGTTTATTATGTATAACTTAATTCACTTCTGTGACAAGCAGTCAACCAGCAAAGTAAAATGTAAATTAACCTCGTCTATTCTTGTTCCACTACTGTTCCTGGGGAAGTCTGGGGTTAGAAGAAACCAGCACTGGGAAGTGCTGCTAGAAGCAGAGGGGTGATAGAAACACAGTCATACAGAACCACGTTCATCGTGAACAGCTGAACTAAAAGCCAGAAGAAAACTCCCCTCAAAGTGAATGAATGCCTGGAGAAGAAAAAGATAACATTTTATATGACCACCTTCTATCAGGAACTCTTGACTTTTTTAAAAAACAGGTTGATAAAATCAGTTTCTCAAAATAGCTATTCATATTAAACCAGGCATCTCCCAAGGAGAAACAGCTACCATTGAAGTTCTTGCCCTTAGATTTACTGTGAGATGAGGTCTCAGGTGAATGTACCAAGTTAAGTCAAAGATGGAGAGAAAGAGAGAAGTGGGCAGTCATCTCTGGAGATCAACTAAGAGAGAATTCAACATGTCTGATGCAAGGTAAGTTTTGGGGTCTTCTCTCTTACATTTTTCTGAAAGGAAATTTTTTTCATGTTTTATATTTGTCTAAATTTTCTTCTATTATTTCTGGTGCACCCCGTTGCCCATGTTAAATCCTCTCCCTTTTTGAAACAAACTTTTAAAGAAAACACACATTTAGAGAACTGAGAAAACAACACACATTGGAAATACATAGACTGTTCTTTTACTGCAGAGTAAAAAAAATGAGAAAAAGTTGGTGTGAAATCTTGGAGCCTAAAATTAAAATGTAAACAGAAAATGCTCAGTGACCTTTTCTTCGAAGGCTCACATGAACAAATGTCATGGTACACTGATCAAATTTTTACTCATTTGCATTTTCAGGATGTTGCTATTAATACCACATGACACTCAACAAATTACACTATGACATTTTGTACAAATCACTTCACCTCTAGATTCTTCTGCTGTTACTTGAGCCTCTGATTACTTGTGGAAAAACAATGTATTAAAGTCTTATTTTTGTAGGGGAGAGAAAACTTTTCCTCTGCCTTCTTAGGTCTGTAACTGGGGCCTATGAATTAAGTTGATAAAAGACAAATTGATAGGAGAAACGGCATATAAATTTAATTGATGTTTTTTAACTTTACTTCCATGGAGTTGCACAGAAAAGAAGTAAAAATTCCACCCAGACTATTAGGCTTCTAAGCTTATATACTATTTTAACAAAAGATAATAAATTATGGAAAAGTAAATAAGGCAAAAAAAGGAGTTTGAGTTTTTAGGGGTTGTAAATTGTGGGAAAGTAAATATATGGGGAAATTAATGGAAGATAAGGGTGAGTTATTTTAGTAAGGTTTATGCAGACTCATTTCAGCATCATCTCTGTGTGTAGTAATAAGGGGTGTTTTCTTCCTAGTTCAGGAGAGAGGGGACATCTTTACAAAGGGAAATTCATGCCCTGCTTTCGGGCAGAAGCAAAAGGACTGAGAAAACTTCCTGTATCTGCGTCTTCTCAACTGCCTTCAGCTCAAAATATTCCTTTTGCCAAAGCAGCATTTTTGGGGCTTGTATATTCTTACCCCCCTAATTTTCTAAGGGGGAATCAAAGTTCATTTGCTAATGTAAAAATATCAAACCTCAGAACCAGTTCCCTGGAATGTCTTAATTTAAAGAAGAAAAAGAAAGAGTTCCAATGTCAAATAAGTTTGAGAAATGCTAGATTAAATAAAGTTAACTTGATTTTTTTCCAGCAGTAAATAACCTTTCATTAACTAACAATGCACTATTAGTCTACAAATGGGGAATAATAATTAATTATGTTCCTCAAACTTATTTGACCATGGAACGTGTTTTTTTCCAAGTATTCTTTCAGATGAATGGTTTTTGTAACATATGTTGAGAAATACTGGGATCAGCCATCTTTATATGTAAGTGTAAAAGTTTAAGTAGGCAGTGATGTTAAATGGAAACAAAAAGGCAGAGCCAGCAATAAAGCTGTCAGTCTGCACAGCAACTGTGCTGCATTCTGAGTCATGCTCCAGAAGGCTGAGCTGGGGTTTGTCTCTATGAAGGAAGACAAGAATGTCCAAAGCTTTTGGATACTTCTGAATTAGAACCCTTTCTTGGGCACTGAAGAGTAGCAATGGATAAAGAAAAAACAGTCTCACATGCTCATTTCCATTACTGGCTCAGTACAGCTCCAGTTGTTATCATTCTTAAACATCTATTAACATGACTGCTTCATAATTACAAAGGCTAACGGCCAAGCATTTTTCACAGGAAGCAAAGCACTGCCTGTTTTTAACAGCTTTTTTGGCGTGTGCAAAAAGGTCGTTTTTTTTTTTTTTCAATCTGTTTAATCTTATTTTAATTGAAGAAACATCTCTAAAACACTATATGAGTGACTGCAAGATGAAAAGGAAAAAGCATATTCAAGCTAGATAAGTACAATAATATAGATGATCTTGAGGTGGGTGATACAGGATACAGAACTGATGTTATCAGTACATCCCAAGCACAATGATACCTAGCGTCTTCATCTGCCAGATATTTTAATTTCAGCAGAGACCTTCCTCAATGTTGTTATGGGCTGATTTCAAGGTTCTGAATCAGTAAATTTGACCCTTGATCTCAAATGTCAACTGCCGCCACGTTTGGCCTTCTTCGTCGTCCTCCATACTCCCTGGGTGGGGGCATAGCTAAGTGCTCGAGTCAGAGAATTATTTGGTAATAAAAGATTTGGAGGAAAATGGAGGGCGGGGGTGGGGTGGGGTGGGGTGGGTACTGGTATTTACTGAGCAGCCAGGTGGCAGATATTTTCGTAAGAATTACCCTATTAACAAACAAACAGATCTTTCCCCCATTTTGTAGATAACAAAACTGGGACTTAGAGAGGTTATAATACTTGTCAAGGTCAAACCAAATACTGATGAGCAAATGAAGTAAAATTTAAGTCAGGACTGGATGAATCCAAAGTCTGTTTTACAATATCATGTTGTCTCCTGATCATAAAAAACTTCATTTTTTATAGGAGCACAAATGGTCCATCTGTACTATTTCTCTCGGTATCTAACAAAATATCTTTTATCATCACACTAACTTCAAGGGAACTGATAATATTTAGATCTTTCCACTCACTTGCCCAAATCAATACAGCTATTTATTCTCAACTGCTGGTAACGAACTTTCTTAACTCAGCATTTTGTGGGAAAAAGTCTAAATACTTGAATTGCTTCATTTCATGCTATTTCTCTTGGCATGTGTCTTTTTGGTTTGCTTTTAAAAATAAACTCCAAAATCATGACATATTCAAATACGAAAAACAGGATGCAGAGCAATGGGAACATTAATCTGAAATGGTCACCTGGCGAGAATACCTGTGTCTGTAGTAACTCCAAGTTAAATAGAAAATTTTTACATTTATGAAGCAAGTGCTCAAGTGTGGTTGACTTAAAAAAAAAAAGCAAAAACTGCCCTAGTCTATAAACTGGATTCTACCCCAGTCTCCCACAGTTGTGACCCTGGTTAAGAACCTCTGATTCAGTTTCCTCATTATTTAAAATAAGAAAAGCTCTCTTAAGTTCCTTTAAAAATTACACAATTTTATAGTCAACTGCAATTCACTGGCCTTTCTAGTGAATAAACAATTTAAAATAATTCAAGTCCCACTTTCATTATCCCTTTCTTAATTTGATGAAGGCAAAGAAATTATTTACCTTCCAGTTAAAATTTTCTTGTTAGTGATAAAAATCAGGTGGCCGATAAAAAAGTTCAGTCACCGAGTTAGACAGAGTGATATACAGTCTTAGGGAAATGATTTATTTAAGGAAAGACAGCACAACAGTTTGCTTATTTTGGTTTCAGGTACCATGATTCATATCCTCTAAAGGCTAGAGGGAAAAATCAATCTTTTCTAGGAAAGACAGTAATACGGTAAAGCTGCTTTCCCTCTTGCTTAGCCTGATACTATACATTCACAAATGAAAATAATTCTGAGAGTAGTCCTCACACTAGGTGAGGCCCACAACACCTGGTTTCAAATGCTTATACCCAGAGAAATTACGTAACAGACCGTTTGGTGCCATCCTGGCTCTGCTAACAAACAGAGGTGGGTTTCTGAGTTTAGTTTCCTTGGCATTTCACTCTCCTCATTATCCTATCACTTCATTTCCCCCTCCCCATCCAATCTTTACACAATTGTTGATGCTGCGGGAAGCATCAAGATGAGAGTCTAAATGACACCCACCATAGACTGGTAAAGTTAAGTAAACACTAGTTACTCAAAAATATCAGGGACTTGACTTTCTGGGTTTAATGTCCTGACAAATTCATCATTCCTTCGAAATGTTAAGACCAGAGAAGCATTTCACTGGCACTGTGCTAATTCTTGCTTAATTCTTCAAAACTTTGTTGGACATGGTCAGGCCTCAAGGTAGATGCACTGGAGGAGAACTTTGGGGAAATGTGCCCCTTAGCCACTCCAGCAGATGTGGAAAGCGGGAAGAGAGCCAGTGGGCAATCTCACCCTCCCCACATATACATATTCATCTCTTCTCTGGTCACCATGCCCAGGGACCTTGTCAGTAGAGGTTCATTGTCAGAAAACATAAGTCACACTCACTGTAAATTCTATCATCACAGAATCACTGTTCTACCTCTGGCTCATGTGAGGACAGCACAGTAATCTCAGTACAGTGCTTCTCAAACTACAAAGTGCAGATGAATCACCAAGGGACTTTGTGGTAATGTGGACTGAGATTTAGTAGACCTGGGCTACAGCCCAAACTTCTGCATTTCTAACAAATTTCAGCGCAACACTGATGCTGCTGATTTGCAAACCACACTTGAGTAGCAAGGTCCTAGTACAGTTGCTTTCCCAAATCTGAAGCACATTTTACCTTGAGGTCTCCTTGTAGTTGGCTATCTATCAGGAGAACTAAACAAGACAGAAAACTTAGAACCTCTGTGTTGGGAGAAATCCATCATGAATACAGGAATTAAATAAGTTCACTGATTTTCACTGCCTGGACCCTGGACCTTTGCTCCTGCCCAGATGGATTTGCCAGATTCTTCTTGTTTAGCTGAATGACGAATTTTGGCTCAGTCTTCACCAGACTAATCCAATGCCATTCAGTCAGCAATTCAAATGTTAATGGTGTAGCACCTGTAAACATAAAAATGCAGGCTCCTGGGCTCTAACCCTGAGACTCTGATTCATTAGTTCTGGAGCAGCCTCAAGAATAAATAGACATTCTAGGTGACTCTAACACACTCTGAGGTCTGGGGGAAGGAAATGCATGTCCTCTTCGATGGACTGGAGTAATCTATATCCTGTGGTGTTAATGCCTTTCCATCAAGGAAGACAGCAAAGAAATGAAGGACAGAAAGACACATGACCTGATCATCTCACACTATGATAGAAGAAATGATTTCCTCCCCAAGTTGGACACTTGCTTAATTAAGGTCATTTATGGTTAATTCCAGTACATTTTATCCTTTTTTTTAGAGAAGTTCACTAAAAATGTGAACTATTATTCCATACAAAATTCTTCTAATGTCGGTATGATTACAGACATAGTTAATGATCAAAATAGCAAAGGAATGGTTATTTATTCTTCTGATTGAACAAATAAAATTGGAGTTGTTCATACACATACATTCTTTTTTAATATATCCAAGACGACAAACACTGACAATCAGCTAACAAAAATAAGGACTGAATATTAATTAGTGCCATTATAATGGCAGAAGCATATATAAAATACAAGAAGTAACTTTACCTATGACTTTGTTAATGAAATGTTCTCTCTAAGAAGGGCTACAGCTTGGCTACTCGGTTTCTCCGGGAGTGGATGTGACATCATGAGGGGTGTTATTCTCCGATGGTACAGTTACCGGTCCTGTCCCAGTGATCTCAGACTCAGCAGGGATAGCCTCTGGACTGGAGCTGGCTCCTGTCTGGTTGGGGGTGGTTTCAGTCTCAGAGGCTGAGGTTTCCTGACTGGAGCTGGCATCTGTTGCTTCATCAGGTACAATGTCAGCTTGAGCAGACATGGCCTCTTCTTCTGTTTCCAATTCTGTTTCCTGACTTTGAACTTCCTCACTTTCTTCTACCATAGCAGGTGGTAGCTGTAATAAAGTCTGATGAAGAAAAAAAAAGAGGGAAAACATTAATGAATCAAAAAACAAAAAATCCACCTGGCTTATAAAGTTACGCTCCCGCATTATCTTCCTAATAGATACTGTCACCCTAGAAAGCTCCAAAACACTGAGGGCTGTTTTATATTGCAGAGGTAACAACTCTGATGATAATGACCTAGGTTTTGTCAATTCCATGGAATATGCTTACACAGATATCAGATAATAAGATGAGAATATATATTAAATCTTTGGGGAGAAAAACCAATATCAAAAGCTATTAAATTTTTTCATAAAGGAACTTATTATAAACACTGGAAAAGAGTGGCTGATTAGGACTGACTGGCACACCAACTCAAGAAAAGGCCCACTTCAATCAAGGAGCACTGTGAGGGGGAAGATGAACCAAGCCTTGAGACAAGGCAGGGAGAGAGCAGCAAGTACAGGGCTTCTGTCCCACTTAACCAGAGCACTGGAGCAGCCCTATATACTCGGCTTCCCTTTCTGGAGCTAAGGCTTGGCTTCTTTCTTTAGGAATTTTGTTTCTCTTGTTGGAAACTGAAAAAAATTTAAAGCAGTATTCACAATGGCAGCACAAAATGTGAAATACTTAGCGATAAAACTAACAACATATGTATGAAGGCTGTAGGCTGAAAGCTGCCAAACACTGATGAGAGAATTCAAAGACCTAAATATAGTGGAGAGGGATATCATACTCATGGAAAGAAGACTAACTATTGTTATGTTAATTTCTCCCAAATTGATCCTAAGCAATAACACTCAAAAATCCTAATCAAAACCTCAGCATGCTTTTGTCTAGGGATAGAAAGAGATAGGCTGATTCTAAAATGTAAAGAGAAAAGCAAAGGAACTAGAATAGGCAAAAACATTTTGAAAAAGAACAACAAAAATGAAGGAGTAACATTACTATTATTATCATTTTGGCCGTAATGTGCGGCATGCAATATCTTAGTTCCCTGACCAGCGATTGAGCCTGTGCCCTTGGCAGTGAAAGCGTGGGGTCCTTCCTAGCCACCGGACTACCAAGGGAATTTCCAGGACTCACATTATCTAATTTCAATATTTACTATAAAGAAATTCTAAGAAAGATAGTGTAATGGCAAAAGGAAAAGACACAAAGATCAACAGAGCAAGACAGAAAGCCCAAAAATAAGACTCTCACATATACAGTCAATGGATTTTTTTTTTTACTAAAACCACAAGATCTTAAAAATTCTCAACATTAGGAAAAAAAATGTGCAATTTTGTGTGGTGAAGGATATTAACTAGATTTATTGTGGTGATTGTTTTGCAATGTATAGAAATACCAAATCATTATTTTATACACCTGAAACTAACATAAAATTATGTGTCAATTAGATCTCAATTTGAAAAATTGCTTTTTTAATCTAAAAAAAAAAAAAAAAAAAGTCAGGTCAACAGAGGGGAAAAAACAGCCTCCTCAGGAAATGGTGTTGAAATAACTGGATGTTCACATGGAAATGAGCAAAATTCAACTCTTGCACCAAATAAATTAACTCACAATGTATCATACTTATAAATATAACAAAAAAACTATAAAACTTCTAGAATGAAACACTGGAATAAAACCATAACTTTGGGTAATGCTAAATGCTTTTAGGACACAAAAAGCATGAATCACAAAGAAACAACTTGATACACTGGGACTTGAAAGACATCTAAAAATGAAAAAAAAAAAAAAAAAAAGTCACAGACTAGGAAGTATTTGTAAAAACAAACATCTGATGAGGAACTTGTAGTCAGATTAAAATTTAAAACTCTCAAAACTCATTAATAATAAAACAACCCAAAAGAGTGAGAGATCTAAATAGACACATCCTCACATAAGATATACAGAAGGCAAATAACCACATGAAAAGATGTTCATCAATAGTTATTAGAGAAACACCAATTAAAACCACAATGAGACCACTACATACCTACTGGAATGCTAAAATAAAAAAGATCAAGAGTAAGTATGTGTGAGCACTCACACATTGCTGGTGCGAATATAAAATAGTACAATTTTGTAAGACTATGGTCAAAGCTATGGTTTTTCCAGTAGTCATGTACGGATGTGAGAGTTGGACCATAACGAAGGTTGAATGCCAAAGAATTGAATTGTGGTGCTACAGAAGATTCTTGAGAGGTCCCTTGGATAGCAAGGAGATCAAACTAGTCAATCCTAAAGGAAATCAACCCTGAATGTTCACTGGAAGTTCTGATGCCAAAGTTCTAATACTTTGGCCACCTGATGTGAAGAGCCACTCATTGGAAAAGACCTTGATGCTGGGGAAGACTTGAGGGCATGAGGAGAATAGGGTGACAGAGGATGAGATGGTTGCATGGCATCACTGACTCAACGGACATGAGTTTGAGCAAACTCCAGAAGACAGTGAAGGACAGGGAAGCCTGGCGAGCCGCAGTCCACAGTGCTGCAGAAACGGATATGACTTAGCAACTGACCAACGACAACTTTGTAAGACAGGTGGGCAGTTTCTTAAAAACAGTTGAATACATACTTCCCATACTACCCAACCATTCCACTCCTAGAAATTTACCAAAGAGAAGGTACAAGACTTGTAGGAGAATGTTCATAGTAGTTTCATTTGTAAGAGCCAATGTTGGAGGCAAACCCAAATGTCCATCAATTATGAATGGGTAAACTTAGCACATCTGTATAATGGATTGCTTATTCAACAATAAAAGGAAAAGGACTACTGATACATTCTGAAGTACAAATGAATATTAAAATAATGCTGAGCAATAACAGGTAGGGGAAAAAGAGTACATGTTGTTTGAGTCTATTTACATAAACATCTAAAATATGGTGACTAATTATTGTGACAGAAAGTAGATCCTCAGTTTCCTGGAGAAGGTGGAATAAGAACTGGTGAGGGATGAGAGGGATTATTCAGGTGTACATGGAAAACTTTGGAGGGGGGGAATAATGTATCTGTTCATAATCTCAATTTTAGTCATCAGATCAGATCAGATCAGTCGCTCAGTCATGTCCGACTCTGCGACCCCATGAATCGTAGCACGCCAGGCTGTCTCTGCTTTTGAATATGCTATCTAGGTTGGTCATAACTTTCCTTCCAAGGAGTAAGCGTCTTTTAATTTCATGGCTGCAGTCACCATCTGTAGTTATTTTGGAGCCCAGAAAAATAAAGTCTGACTCTGTTTCCACTGTTTCCCCATCTATTTCCCATGAAGTGATGGGACCAGATGCCACGATCTTTGTTTTCTGAATGCTGAGCTTTAAGCCAACTTTTTCACTCTCTTCTTTCACTTTCATCAAGAGGCTTTTTAGTTCCTCTTCACTTTCTGCCATAAGGGTGGTGTCATCTGCATATCTGAGGTTATTGATATTTCTCCCTGCAATCTTGATTCCAGCTTGTGTTTCTTCCAGTCCAGCGTTTCTCATGACGCACTCTGCATATAAGTTAAATAAACAGGGTGACAATATACAGCCTTGATGAACTCCTTTTCCTATTTGGAACCAGTCTGTTGTTCCATGTCCAGTTCTAACTGTTGCTTCCTGACCTACACACAAATTTCTCAAGAGGCAGATCAGGTGGTCTGGTATTCCCATCTCTTTCAGAATTTTCCACAGTTTATTGTGATCCACACAGTCAAAGGCTTTGGCACAGTCAAGAAAGCAGAAATAGATGTTTTTCTGGAACTCTCTTGCTTTTTCCATGATCCAGCGGATGTTGGCAATTTGATCTCTGGTTCCTCTGCCTTTTCTAAAACCAGCTTGAACATCAGGAAGTTCACGGTTCACATATTGCTGAAGCCCGGCTTGGAGAATTTTGAGCATTACTTTACTAGCATGTGAGATGAGTGCAATTGTGCGGTAGTTTGAGCATTCTTTGGCATTGCCTTTCTTTGGAATTGGAATGAAAACTGACCTTTTCCAGTCCTGTGGCCACTGCTGAGTTTTCCAAATTTGCTGGCATATTGAGTGCAGCACTTTCACAGCGTCATCTTCAGGATTTGAAAGAGCTCAACTGGAATTCCATCACCTCCACTAGCTTTGTTCGTAGTGATGCTTTCTAAAGCCCACTTGACTTCACATTCCAAGATATCAGGCTCTAGGTCAGTGATCACACCGTCGTGATTATCTGGGTCGTGAAGATCTTTTTGTACAGTTCTTCTGTGTATTCTTGCCATCTCTTCTCAATATCTTCTGCTTCTGTTAGGTCCATACCATTTCTGTCCTTTATAGAGCCCATCTTTGCATGAAATGTTCCTTTGGTATCTCTGATTTTCTTGAAGAGATCCCTAGTCTTTCCCATTCTGTTGTTTTCCTCTATTTCTTTGCATTGATTGCTGAAGAAGGCTTTCTTATCTCTTCTTGCTATTCTTTGGAACTCTGCATTCAGATGTTTACATCTTTCCTTTTCTCCTTTGCTTTTCATGGGTATATACAAATACCAGAACATATCACATTGTATACTTTAGATATGTGGAATTTATTATATACCAGATCGTATCTACAAAAGATGTTTTTAAAATATAGATGTTATATGAATAGCAATCTACTTTGGTTTAGCTGGTGTCTCACAAGGAATAATCAAGTACTTTAAAGATTTATTTGCCAACAGAGAAGATTCTACAGCAAGAACAATAGTAAGTCAATTCCGAGAAAACTTACCTGATGATAATGATGTGTGGTCTGTATCAAATGCATATACATATTATATACAAAGTTTGCCATCTGGGGCATATTCTTTATTATCTGTACTTCATGGGATGGTCTCTCTCCATTCTAGAAGAAGGCAAAAAGAAAAGTTAAGTACAATCACTTATATGTGGAATCTAAAATACGACACATATGAACGTATCTATGAAAGAACAGACAGACACACTTGTGGTTGCCAAGGGAGTGGGTGAGGGAGGTATGGACTGGGAGTTTGGGATTAGCAGATGCAAACTATTATATATTGAATGGATAAACAATATACTGTGTAGCACAGGGAGCTATATTTAATATCCCATGATAAACCACAATGGAAAAAAGTATGAAGAAGAATGTATATATATGTATAACTCAATCACTTTGCTGTATACCAGAAACTAGCACAACACTGTAAATCAACTATACTTCAGTAATAAATTTTAAAAAACAGAAAAAGAAAGTTAAGTATATAGTGAAAAACACTGAAAGATAACACTTCAATAGAAGTTTATGTCTCCAACTTAAGTATGAACACTGTTAGGGTTTGGAGGACGTAAGAACAGTAAGAGGACATTAAGCTGTAAGTGTTAGAATCCAGTAAGGATTTCCTTACTATGATAGCTGGTATTATTTTTACATAGAAGATCTAATTCAGTTCCTTAGTGTAAGGAGCACTCTAAACCAGTGATCAGATGACCTATGTGGTGCTCTCAAACAATGCAGTCACCTAAATAAATGTTGCCCCACACAATGAAGAAAGAAGTCTTACCTTTCTACTGGTTGGGAAAGGTTCTGTTGGAATTATATGCAAATGAAGTGGGCGGGCTGTGAGCTGGCTGAAAGCTGGAGTTAGTTCAAAACAGTTCTGGAAGAGGGATACTCTGGCGAAGATATAGAGTCCAAGTCTGGCTCTAGACATGGCAACCACTAAGCGACGGACATCCCTTTGAGAAACAAACAAAATTAATTAAAATATATCACGATTAAAAATATATCACGATTAAAAATATATTTATGTAGCCTTTTATTTTGTAAACATTCTACTAAATATTACTGCTAAGCTGTGGCAATAAAGAGTTGCTGCTGCTACTGCTGCTGAGTCACTTCAGTCGTGTCCGACTCTGTGTGACCCCATAGATGGCAGCCCACCAGGCTCCCCTGTCCCTGGGATTCTCCAGGCAAGAGTACTGGAGTGGGTTGCCATTTCCTTCTCCAAATAAAGAGTTAGGTTAGGTTTCTTAAAAACTTACAGGATAAGCATTAAGTTAATGGGTGCTATGTAACTAGTTAACCAAGTAAGAAGTTAATGCTTTATTACCAACTTCTAAGTGTTTCTGAGTGGAGAGAGTAGGGGGAAATCACAAAATAACCAATACACTGATTTAAAAGGTTTAAATACAAAGTTATGTGGCAGCCTGGAAGGGAGGGGAGTTTGGGGAAGAATGCATACATGTATATGGATGGCTGAGTTCCTTTGCTGTCCACCTGAAACTATCATAACACTGTTAATTGACTATACTCCAATATAAAATAAGTTAAAAAAAGGTTTAAGTAGCAATAATAGTTCAGTTGTTAGTTACCAATTTACTGTGTCACCACCATTAAGTCAATCCAAACCAGCCCTTCCTCTACTTCACCCACCAAATTCCCATGCTCTGTCAAGGTTAATAGGTCAAATTTTACTTCTTGGATAACTCTAATCACACTGCTTTATACATATTTATAATAATAATTACAATACAAACATAAATACAAAATGATGATATGATATAATAATATCGTGTCTTATTCATGCATTTACTCTAGTACCTACGCCCAATCCCTGGCTTATAATAGGTCTCAGTGTTCACATAAACAGTGATAAAAATGCCAAAATGCATGCTTCAGCTACCCAGGTAGCTGGCCAAATGATGAATGATGGCAGTTTCCTTTATCTTTTAGGAAGAATATGTTCTTAAAATTTTACTGAATTTACCTGAATCAAATGAACTTATTTACAAAACAGAAACAGAAACAGATTATGAACTCATGGTTACCTGGGGAAAAGGGTGGTGGGGAGGGACAGACTGGGAGTTTAGGATTGATAAGTATAGACTGCTATATTTAAACAGATAAACAACAAGGATCTACTGTAAAAAGAAAAAAAACAATAAAAGAGTAGCTATGCAAGCCTGATTTCACTTCATTATTTCACATTAGTTACAATGTGTTTTAGTAAGAAAACATGGCTTTCGTTTTCAATATGGAGGACAGTTTGTTTTCCTAAGATGCTGTTAGATGGCTATTTAATTTTTGAGTATTCTACGAAAGAGATGATGTTTATGAATAATAACAAAATCTGGTATAAGCATCCCTAATACCTGAAAAAAAGTGTTAAAGAGTGTTATAGGGACCAAATGTTACAAAGATCATATAATAACCAGACAGAGAATTGGGAATTGAAATATTTATCAAATGGCTTTTTGTCTCTGCATAATGTGAGATATTTGGGGAATATCTCTATTCAGTCTCATTTTCTGTTGTTTAATGGTCTTGATAAGGATCTAGTTTCCCTTATCAGAAGGAACTGTACAATATCAATATATAATAGCAGTTATGTTGAGGGGTGTACAATCCCTATACCCCACCAACACGAACTAAGAGAAATTCATTTAGGTGGAAGGAGAAAGCATACCCTTTTACAGAAGTTCTCATGAATTTCTACATTTGTGACACACTGGATTCTTGAAAGAAATGTTATCTTTAGGTTACTGCAAGTCAAATTGTTTTTCACTTCCTCCACCTTCCTTAGAAGCCCAAGGGGTCATGCCATAGGTGGGTGGTTCCAAAACTAGTAATAGAGGTACAATGCTAGAAATACTTAGCATGAGCTCTCACACAAGTATTAAAACTTTATTCAGTTCTCCTCCTCTCATCCTTCTAGAAGGCTCTGTCTCTAGGCGGAGCACAGCCACAGCGCTACTGCAGGGGCAGCAGGGCAGCACACTTGCTCCTCTGAGGAACTCTGCCCTCTAGTCCCCCGTACGGCAGTGCAGTTAAGTGGCTCTACTACGCTCATCTCCACTGTACAGACTAAAATCTTCTGCAGAATCAAATGCAGCTATTTCCCAAAGACATGTTTAATGTCTCCCCCACTGGATTCTAAGCTTCATGGGGGGAGAGATAATGAATGTTAGATTTACCATTATATATCATGAACCTAGCATACGGCCAAATAACAGAAGGATCTGAGAATATCTGTTAAATGAATGATCAAACACCACAAACATATCAAACTACTAGGCAAAAAAAGTACAGGGTGGCAGCAAGAAGAGATCGGGTTCCTTGGAGCTGTAACTTGAAACTGGGGCAATGGGAACTGCTACCTTCTTTCATGATCTCCAGAGGATGGCTGGGGACAGTTTCACTGACTTGCTCTGAACGAGTCACAAGCATTTCTATTTGTAGCTGGACTATTCAAGTCAGTAGGGACAAGAACAATGAATGCTGGAAAAGGGACCAGAAATGTCTCACTGTTCTAGCTTCTGAACAGCTCCACAGTGTCCCAAAACAGGTCTCTGGAACCAAAGCTGAATAGTCTAGCTTCTACACAACCACCTGCTTAGTCTATCTGGATGGGTAAAAGAAATATGGCAGGCACTAACTTAAAGGGTTAGACAGTTACCACAAGACCCAGCAATTCTACTCCTAGGTATACACGCAAGAGAAAGGAAAACATAGTTTCACACAAAAACTTGTACATGAATGTTCACAGCAGTCCAAATAGTCACAAAGTGGAAACAATCCTGGCGTCCATCAGCTGATGAATGGGTACATAAAATGTAAAATATTCACAAAACAAAATGTTATTTAGCAATTAAAAGGAATGAAGTATCAACACATGCTACAACATGGATGAATCCTGAATACACTATGCCAAGTAATTTCATTTACATGAAGTGTCCAGAACAGGCAAATCTATAGACAAAGTGGAACAGTGGTTGCCAAGGACTTGACGGGGAGAGGAAGGGAGTAACCGCTGATAGGTATAGGGTCTCTTGCTATTTTAGAAAATGTTCTAAAATTGTGAATATAGTTGTATAACTCTATGAACATACTAAAAAATCACTGAACTGTACACTTAAAATACAGTTTATTTATACACAAAAAATCATTGAATTATACACTTAAAAATAGTTTATTTACACACTGAATTGTACAGCATGTGTATTATATCTCAATAAAAATGCTACTAAGAAGAAAATATGGAAGATGGAAGGTTTCCTTGGTATCCTGAAATTTGAAAGACAAAATATTTTACTGCTTCTTAAAAACAACAAAGACATAAAAGACTGCATCTACAAACCAAAAATTCTATGAGGAGCTTGATAAAATTCTCACTAAGATACCTAAACTATCTGGATAGCTGAATTACAGGTAATTGGCAAATTAAGTTTTCCCCCCTCTGTGCTTCAATAAAACTACCATCACTATCACCAGCAGCCACCGAAGAAGCTGAACTTCCAAAACAAAAGTTTGGCAGATATAAAGAGGATTAATTTATTTGGATAAAGAAAAGCTGGATATGTGAGACAATAATGAAATCAGGTTCTTTTTTAAGTCTTCATTTATAAGCATTTTATTATCATCATCTTTCTCTTTATTTAGTTGAGTTTTTGGAAAAGTCAGGTAAAGAACAGCATAGAGATAAAGTCATGGGAATGTGGAAAAGACAAAAGTACTACAGAGTTAGAGAAAAGGTGGGGAGAGGAGGAAGCAGTATTCTTGTCTTCATACTGTGAGCCTGGATAAAGAGATTTTAACTAGGTAAATCATAATGATGCCCTATTTAGCAGCAGCTATAAATTTCAATGTGGAAAGGGAACTGCTTTTTAGAAAAGTTAGTTTCCAAAAACATGTTTGACACTTAAGTAAAAATAAACTGTATTTTAGAATGTTATAGTCTTGAAATTATTTCTTGAAACATTACATCTTTTGTTTACTCCTACATAAAAGTTATTGGCTTAGTGGAACATGAGCACTCTGGGTTAAATATCAAATAGATCTTGACTTAATGACAACATTAAGAGAGCATACAGAATTTTCTTTATATATCCATTAAATAAAATAATAAAATGAACTCTCCTTACATTTTTGCTAGTAAGTCATATGAGATGAAGGTTTATATAAAACTAAATGGCTGCTTTGTAATAAGGAGATATTATTCCCACAAAATCTCCAGCACATAAATACATCACAATAAATGATAAAAATAGGTTACTGTTTGTTTTGACAATTCTTAATCCTGAGAGAACAAATGGTTCCTTTATCCTCTCTAACACTGAGCTAAAAGACTGTGCCGGGTAAAGTCAGAAATCCTGTGCAATGAAAAATTTACTTGAGACTTTTTACCACTTTACCTCCTTTAATTTCTTACATTAAATTTCAAACAGATATAGGATACATATATATAAATATATGTGTGTATGTATAATATTTTATGATCAAATGCTATCTCTGAATGCTCCTGAAGAGAAAAAAAGTTAAAATGACTAAAATATTTAAGATTCAAAAAATTCAGAAGCACTGGCAATGATTACACAAAGAATATGATACTGTTACATTCCAACAAAAAGCACCAAAAATTGCCATAACAATTAACTATAACAATTAAACCTGAAAACTACTTAGCTATGAAAGCTCAAAACTGAAGCAGATAGTAAGATTCAACACTATTATAAAAATGCTTGCTTACATACCTCAGATGGCCCACTGCCCTGGTTCGTACTAGAGACAGAAGAATGTAGTCATTCTGTTGACCTTGAAATCTGTCAACAGTTGTCACCTGGGAGGAAAAAAAGGGGAATGTGGTAGATTTTCAAAAGCAAAAACTCGTGAGAGATCATTAAAATAATATGCTAGAAATAAAAATCTTATCCTTAAAATAATCAATCCCCAAAGAACATAACTATATAGTTGGAACTGAAGGAACAAGTAAATGAACCCTATGAAATAAACCATGGTAACTAGATTAGGCTATGTCCCTATGTCACACTTAGAGCACTCATCTTTAACTCTGGATAAGGAAGTAACTATTTGTGGTTTTAATAGTCTTCCCTCTACTAGACTACTCAGCCCATGAAAGCAGGGACCATCTTTGTTCATTATATACCTAGTATCCCTTTTATCTTCTTGATACAAGAGAGAGTAACTTTCCTTATTAAGTTTCTTTTGTTACTTATAAGTAAAAGAACAGAGATAGAGATTCTTATATTTCTAAACTTTCTATATTTCAAAGTTATTAGTTTTTCATTTTCACTCTCTATATCCCTTATGGAATGTTCCACAGTATCTGTTCCTCCCCATTCCTTTTGTCTCCAGCTCTGATTTTATTTTACTTTCTGCTAGTTTCCATTTTATCTCTTCCTGGGTTCTTCAATTTCTTTGTTTTGTAGCCTTCCCTTACAGAAGTGGCTACTTCATTAAGCATTTTAAAATTCATACCCAAGTATGCATTCAACATTTTCATCTGTTCTAGGCCAACATGCTTTCTGGAGTATGTTATCTTATCAACTAGTGTGTTTATAAATTGAGCTTGTGCTAGTTTCCTTTTCCCCTCTATTTCACCACTGATTAAGTGGGTTTCTTAGATTAACTATGTATTAATAAAGAAGATAGGCTGGGGTGAGCACAACTGTTTCCTAAAGGCTCAGTGATTTTCACAACAGATGGTCCTCTTTTTCACTGTTACTACAGACAGTCTTTTTTTCCCAAATATTTTTCACCTATAGTTTCCTCTGAACCAATCTGGGACCTGAAAGGCTTCTGCTCACCCCAATACCCACATCCACTGTTGAGTAGGAATGTGGCTCTTACACTTCAAAGTATGCCACTCACTTTCAGAAAGTGTGTTTTTGCTGTCCCTTTCAAGACTGATCCCCTCGATTCTCTTCCCCTACATTTTCTTCCCGATCTTGAGTTACACGCCGTCTCACTAAAAGTGTCATTTGTTTTCTCCCCCTCCCATTTTCCTCTTACTTGTGGATGATTTCCAAGAAAAGACGAAAGAGCTTTATACAGCTACGTTCACAACCAAAGTCCTAATTTCTTCATTACTAATACTATATTTACATTTTGTTATTCTAATTTTTCTAACTTTTATTGATAAAATCAGGGATCTTCATTTTTATTTGATATCACTCTGTCATATAACATAAGAAACAAAAAAAATAATAAAAAAAATCCTGAGGTCTGACTATACTTGATTTTCCTTTATCCCCAAGAAAAACACTTTCTTATGCGTGTATACATGCACACAGAGACACACACACACTAAGAAGCAGTATGAATTATACCTTTGTAAAATAAGATAAAAAAATGCTACAATTCCTATTTCTATTGTAAAGGACATATATAATTAGATATCATTTACCAACAAAAAGTTTTAGAAACAGTTATTTCTGGTTACTATCAACAAAAATCTTCCATGTGATAGGTGAGACAGACATTCACAGTAAATCAACAACACTGTCAGAAGTGTCAGAGAATAACTTACAGAGTTCTTATTATTTCATTTTATCACATATTTTAAAAGGAGATAGCAAAGTAGAACAACATAAATAACTCAAATATAAATCTTTCTATATTGCCAGCAACATGAATGACAGAACATATTATAAAATTACCTTATTCGGTCTTCCAATCAATGGATTGCTCCCGCATCGTCTGTTGATGATGTCACGAATAAGATGCTTTTGCCCATTATACGTTGTCAGAATGCTGATCTTGTCAGCAGGGTAGCCAAGTAAGCACATGTACATAAAAAGTGCCACTACGTATTCTGCCTCTCCAAGATTCTGTAACGAAAACATTAATCAGATTGTGCATTTATTTCCCTTTATAGACAAAAATCAGGGCTTTCCAGGCTAGTGGTAAGGAATCTGCTTGCCAATGCAGGAGACCTAAGAGACGCGGGTTTGATCCCTGGGTTGGGCAGATTGCCTGGAAGAGGGCAGGGCAACCCATGTCAGTATTCTTGCCTAAAGAATCCCATGGACAGAGGAGCCTGGCAGTCCATATCATAAAGAGCTGCACACGACTGAAGTGACTTAAGCATGCAGCACATATAGAGAAAAGTTAACTAGTACAATTTGCTCGTTCATCACACCTCAAGAAGTGACAAGTTACTATCTTGGACAAGTGAATATCTCTCATAAAACTGAGCAATTAACTTATCCTAAATTAACAATGATACATGAAAATACCATATGTGGTAATTATCTGTCCGTATTTCTATATGTATGTCTTGTTTTTAAAAAACAAAGTGGGATACTATAGATACACTTTGCAACCTGATTTTTTCATTAATATAGCATAAAAATCACTGCAGATGGTGACTGCAGCCATGAAATTAAAAGACGCTTACTCCTTGGAAGGAAAGTTATGACCAACCTAGACAGCATCTTAAAAAGCAAAGACATTACTTTGCCAACAAAGGTCCGTCTAGCCAAGGCTATGGTTTTTCCAGTGGTCATGTATGGATGTGAGAGATGGACTATAAAGAAAACTGAGCATCGAAGATTTGATGCTTTTGAACTGTGGTGTTGGAGAAGACTCTTGAGAGTCCCTTGGAATGCAAGGAGATACAACCAGTCCATCCTAAAGGAGATCAGTCCTTGGTGTTCATTGGAAGGACTGATGTTGAAGCTGAAACTCCAATACTTTGGCCACCTGATGCGAAAAGCTGACTCATTTGAAAAGACCCTGATGTTGGGAAAGATTGAAGGCAGGAGGAGAAAGGGACGACAGAGGATGAGATAGTTGGATGGCATCACTGACTCGATGGACATGGGTTTGGGTGGACTCCGGGAATTGGTGATGGACAGGGAGGCCTGGAGTGCTGTGGTTCATGGGGTCGCAAAGAATTGGACACAACTGAGCGACTGAACTGACCTGATAGCATAAAAATTCTCCTTGTCAGTAAACCAAGTTATAATATTATTCTTAGTGGCTATTCAGTATTATATGGAATAGCTAAAGGTGTAATTAATTCCTATTGATAACATTTAGGTTGTTTTTCTTTTCCAAAATAATTTGAAGTAAAGGAAGATGTGTTGAACATTTTACCATATAAGTCTTTGCAAGTTTGTCTATTTTTTAAAGGATAAATTCATAGAAGTAAGAATATTGCTTTTAATAAGTACTAAGAATATGTCCACCACATAACTTTCCTACTAGCATTGCATGAGTATAGAATTTCCCAAACCTAACCCAACAGAGGTGAAAATATGCTCCAGTGATTTATACTTGCTATACATGTATCTTTGTGAACTGTATATTCTTGTCCTTATTATATTTTTCTATTGGCTGTTAATTGTTTGTTAAATGATGAAAATAAATTCTGTTCTAAATCAGTATTTTTCTTTGATTTTGGATTTTGTAAGCTTAAAAAACCTTTCTCATCCCAACATTATATATTTATCAATATTTTCTTCTTTCTAGTATGTTTACTGTTTCTTTTCTTTGGTTTATATATTTTTAATCCATTTGAAACAGAAAAGTGTGTGTTGTCTGTGAAGTGGAAATCTAACTTTCCTTTATTCAGTGGTTGGCTAAATGGTTCAGTAATACTAATTCAGATAGTAAGCCAGGAAAATACAAAATAAACGTAAAAGTTTCTTGTTTTTTCTTACCTGATAAAAGTAAGGATTAGGCTCAGATTCTCCAACTCCCTGAAAATCTTCAACATTAATGAGCTGGAAGTCATAGAGCAAGCCAGCATTGGCTGTACTGAACTCCGGCAAGAGCTGCACATGGGGTAAGTTTCCTAGATTCTTATACCGCCAGTTGTAGAGGTTGCACAAGCTTTCAAAGACAAATCCCCCCAACAGGAAACATTAGCAGTGTGCATTCCCTTTTAATACGCCTAAGGGGGTTTCTAAGGAACTGGGTTCTTCCTGTTAATTTCCATATTACCTACTTTGTGCTCATTGTTTTAGCAATAATGTTTTCGGAACCTTTGTCTCCCTACCATCAAGCAAATCAGGAGACTGTATATTACAGAAATGATAACTCTATTATGTTTTCTAAGGTAAATGCTATCTTTATTCCTTAAATAAGAAAATCAACTACAAGTACTACAAGTAACTCTGAGAGGGAACCTATATATTTTATGAATAAGAATTAGTGTGTTCTCTTCTTGTTCATCTCTAGCTTTAGATTTCAAAGTGATATTAATCATATGTCTTTTGGGGCCATGCAGAAAAAGGAGGTAACAGTGAAAGGAAGCCCTTAGTTTATAAGTCACTTAAATTAATCTCAACGAATAAAATGAAGGAACTCATTTGTTCAATTCACAACCCACGCTGAAGGCAATAAAGGTATTTTCCAATTTGTAGATGTGTATCCAGGCAAGTTCCTAGATAGCAGAGAGTGCTAAGAGTCTATACAGAAGATGCTATTGAATAGTTGGATCATGGAACTGATGTCCTTAAACAGGAGTAGTATCCCTAACATCCAGTCCCCTGCTCCCGTCTCCCATTGCCCAGTCTCCTTTACCTTGCTCTGGCCCTCCCCTGGGCATCAAGGTCTACAGTAGGAACTCCAACCCTGACAAAGCGAGTGAAGAGGGACTGCTCCATGTTTGAATACTTCTGAAAGGCCATGTTCTTAATGACTGGAGGTAACTGGTGATGATCACCAATCATAATCCAGCGTTTTAGTCGGCTAAAACCATCCTGAGGATTCTAGGAATAAAAAGTGGGGAAATGGCAAAATAATTAATGTAGTACCCTGTTAATCTCTAATTCATGGCACAAGATTGTTGCTATTCACATGGGCTTTAACTGTTTACTAATTCTTGCCATTCACCAGTTCCACAGAGAAGAATCTGGCAAATTTACAGAATGACTTGTATGGGTACCACCCACTGACAGTGTGTGAGGGAGGCTGGAAGGATTGAGAAGGCAGGCATGGACTCACCCTACACAGGGTAACCCAAAGAGGTCTGGGAGGCTTAGGTCCTAATCAGGCAAAGGGTGCACAGAAACAGATGCCCAAGCAGGGAAATAGAAAGATGTCAAATTGTATCACAATTACAGGCAGCAGAAACTATACCTTCTATAATTTCCTACTCTATTACTTCAATTTCCTACTCTACATGTCTCCTTGTTTCTTGAAACATATTTTGATAAAATAAAAATACCAGATAACTTGGCTTTATAAAACAACTTTTGGAACCCAATTATCTATAAATTAGAGGAGCCTCTGTTCTTCAATCATGAATTCCACATTTTTTTTTTTAACACTTCCATAGTAAAGACTATTGTACAATAAAAGAAAACATCCTTAAACATCATCATTTAACTAAAACATTTCAGGTATAAAATAAAGAAAAATAATGTACCCAGGGATCAAAAATAATTCCAGAAACAACTCTAAAAGAAATGAAAAAAAAGCTCGTCTTCCCTCCAAACTGCATAAAAATGTAATTTTTTTGAGAAAAATTGCTGTCTTTTCAAAACTTAGAGACAAACTATGAATTTTTATATAGTACTCCCAATAATACAAACTACTCAATAACCAGTGAATAGATTAAAGGAAGTTTATATGCTTAAAATAGAATACTAAACATCACGAAGTTAAGGAGAATACATAATCATAGCAATCAGCACCTCCAAACTCTAGTTTTCTGATTCCACCCTCCAGAATTCTTAAACCTCTACTTTGTCTCAATTTCAGTATCTTACCTGTAGAAGAAGAGGTATAAAAGTTTCTATCTCCAGAATCTGAGCAGCTTCCTCCATTAAAATGTTGTCATACTGAGAAATGGAGAAAAAGAAAGCTTGTGAAACAGACAGTTTGAAACCCAAACAGCTACCACCATGACTGTAATAAGCATCCCCAAACCTCTCAAATAATTCAGATAAAAATAACATACAAATTATTCAAACAGAAAGTTCATGATCTTCTTTACCACTGTGCTTGAATACTCATTTCCAGGAATGTTAGGCACTGTGTATCTATAAAATAATGAAAAATCAAGTCTTGCTCCAAACGAAGGAAATTTCATTCTTTGTGAATCTTCTATCTGCTCAATTTCTTCTAGATTTATTCTCCTCAGGTTTTATCTTTCCCTTCCTCTTCTAATTCTGATTGCTATTTATAGTATGATATCCTATTCCTCATAAAATACCTTCTTTGAGACTCTAAGCACAAAGTAGACTTCCTTTGTTTTCTATTTTCAAAGTTTTCTCCCCTGATTTTTTTTCAAGGAAGTGGATGGTAGGGGGAGTATATTTACTCTTAATGCTTAATTAACTTTTTTTCTTTTAAGTTAATTGTTTATATATCCTCTGGTTTCTGTGCTGGAGAAGGAAATGGCAACCCACTCCAGTATTCTTGCCTGGAGAATCCCAGGGACAGAGGAGCCTGGTGGGCTGCTGTCTATGGGGTCGCAGAGTCAGAGACGACTGAGGTGACTTAGCAGCAGCAGTTTTTGTGCTACTCATTTTTACCAAAATATGCTTGTATTTGTTCAAGACTGGTAGCTGGATTTCTATTGGACATGATGAAATTTAAGGCTCAATTCTGTACTGTTTTCTAGTGAAATTACCTTAAGTTTTAGGCATGTGGGTAGGTATCTTCTCTAGCTCTATCTGATGCTAAATTTCCCTATTACAATGATTAGTTAGGTCATCCTGGTGGAAACCTAGGAGGAGGGGGTTCAAAGAGTCATATTTTCTCAGAAGTTCCCACGTGGGGTCTCAAGGTGATAGACACAATATGGAGAACAGAATGGGAAAAGCTCAAAGATGACAGCTTAAAGAGACTCCTTCCTGAGAAACCACTCTGAAAATCTAAAGTGATTTAACTTATAAAAATATATCTATAGCTCCTGTTAAAAAGGAGATTTTAATTGCAAAGCAAAATTATGATACAACTATACTGGGTATATTAAGGAAGGAAAAGAGTACACAAAAATGCTTGCATGTCTCCTTGGAGACAACACAGAATCAAAAGACAATGCCTAAAATGGAAATTTAGCATTTTTTATTGATATAAATGAAAAGGACAAAGGAAATATTAAAAGAGTTGAAAGACTAGATAATTGGGGAGTGGGGAGTAATGTTAAGGGATACCCTCAGCACTCACAGTATCTATCTTACTAGCACAGTGTAAGAAAATGATTAATGAAAATGTGATAAGCTACAAGTAATGTTTTGTAGATTAGGCAAGTGAACAGGTGCATGAGAGCATAAAATGCTCAGTTTAGACTGTATCATTTCCCTGTGTTGTGAAAAGTAATATGCTTTAATAGCAAATCCAAAGTATATTTTATGTGTCAGCCCAAAGCAAGAACAAAATATTTAGGTGCAGAATTTTCACTAATTTGCAAAAGGTAAGTTCACACCACTAGGTTAAGTTCACACTACCTTTTAATAAATTATCATATTTGTCCTACCTTCTAGCTGAGGAAACTTTAATCCAAGATTGCAACAATTCTATCACCTTGAATTTATTTAGCACTTATCTTCCAGTGACCTCATAAACTTAAAAAGTCAGCTATATTCATCCATAACAAGTGTTTTGCTAACTTTGAATTCAAACCAGTATACAAAACACTAATAACATCAGATAAACCAGCTGGAGGGAAGTTAAATGATTTGCATTAAAATCAGAGCTTAGTCAGTACCACTAGCAAAGTCACAAAGTGTCTGCAAACTCAAATTTACTGATCAATTATTACGTTACATTTCAACTGAGCGACAAGTAACAGGCTGTCTTTACCCTTGGCTCTCCAGTCCTTATCCTGAGATGGAGTCATTTAAATATCTTGGTTGACAGTCTAAACAAGTGTTTCCATCTCCTCATACAGAACACTTTTCATTTACTGAATGAACAAATAACTGCAGTGGATGAGTGCTTAAAAGGTAAATAAGGCAAGCATACAGATTTCTAATAGGTGAAAAACACTGTCGAATGTTTTTATCAAGTTTTTAGTTCTGTTTGGAGATTCTTTTAACACAGTAAAAGTAAGTTAATTTACCTTAAAAAGTATTAGAAGTTATTTAGATAGTCATATGGCTATAATGTTACTTTAAAGACATATTAATGCATCTAATAACTAAATTTAGAAAAATTAGATTTATGACAGTTTACTAATCGTATAAACATGGGAGACTATTATCACTTTAGAAACATTTTAAAGTAATTATACATGCAAACTTCAGTAAGAAGCAAACATTCAAGGGAAAGGGCCAAGTACTAAGGAGAGAAGAGAAAAGAAAGGAACTAACAGCTGCAAAGATGAATTAAGAAACTAAAATACAAGTCTTTACCTTGAAACCTAACTTGACCAAATCATGTCGTTTTAAGGCAGCATGAGTACAGGTCATAGCAATGATTTTGGCTTCTTTCACCAAAAGGTATTTAGATCTGTCTAGTCCACTTCGAAGCAGTTCAGAGGCTCTGAATTCCTATGGGAGTGGGGAAACAATGAGATACTTGTTTTAGGAAAATCATGTATACGTTCAATAATCCAGTTTATGAGACTTTATGTACAACCTTAATATAAATATCTCGGTGGTGCCAGTAGTAAAGAACCCACCTGCCAATGCAGGTAAGACGTGAGATGTTTGATCCCCGGGTTGAAAAGATCCCCTGGAGGAGGACATGGCAACCCACTTCAGTATTCTTGCCTGGAGAATCTCATGGACAGAGGAGCCTAGTGGGTTGCAGTCCATAGGCTTAGAGAGTCAGACACAACTTAGCTGCAGCAGCATAAACTAGGCCTATCATCCAACTCGATGAACATGAACTTGAGCAAGCTCTGGAAGTTGGTGAAGGACAGGGAAGCCTGGCGTGCTGCAGTCCATGGGGTCACAAAGAGTCGGACCCGACTGAGTGACTGAACTGAACTGACAGAACAATTCTGTCCACGATTAATAAGTTACTAATTAAGTTCAAATAATAACTGATATTAAAGCTACAATTTGGACTGATTTTTTTGTATAAGGTAAAATATTTACTGTATCAACAAGAATACTGAATATCAATCACCCTTGTACCTACAGGAAAACAGACACTATGTCAAGCATTCATAATGAAAGGAATTTACTGCAAGGAACCCATTATGCAGGTGATGGAGGAGTAGAAAAGCCAACCAGCAAATGGTGAAGTAACCCAGAGATTGGCAACAGCAGAATATTATGACCATCTGTAGGCTGCTGCCGCTAAGTCGCTTCAGTCGTGTCAGACTCTGTGCGATCCCATAAACGGAAGCCCACAGACAGAAGCCCACCAGGCTCCCCCGTCCCTGGGATTCTCCAGGCAAGAACACTGGAGTGGGTTGCCATTTCCCTCTCCAATGCATGAAAGAGAAAAGTGAAAGTGAAGTCGCTCAGTCGTGTCTGACTCTTAGCGACCCCATGGACTGCAGCCTACCAGGCTCCTCCGTCCATGGGATTTTCCAGGCAAGAGTATTGGAGTGGGGTGCCATTGCCTTCTCCGGTAGGCTAGGAAGGATAAAGAGGAGGAAGTGTTATCTAAGCCCAGAACCTGAGGTATCATTATAAGCTGGAACAGCAGTGGACCAGGTCAGCAGAAACTGAAGTCATGTAAGGGATGAAACCCCAGGCCAGAGAGCTGGTGGTGAAAAATCCTGGCTTCCTTCTTTCCTCTATTTTTGTCACATTTCTCATTGGCTAAACCCAGCCAGAAGTCAGCTGACATGAGAGGCTGGGAAATCAAAACTCCAAGGACCAGTCTCAGTCCAGACCATGGCAGAGGATCCCAGAGCAGAGTAGGGGAATTGACAATAGATGGATGTAAGGAGTAAACGAGCCATGCAGAGTACCTAATATCAAGTTTTATCAAGTCTGAACATTATGTCACACTTATGTCAGACTTTTAAACATTTGTTTTGGTTTATTTATTTTTAAATAAAGCATCACAGGCACAGGTGGAGGTACCCTATATTTCCTTCTTCCCACTCTCTCCCCGGACAGCTATTATTATAAATTATATGTTTTTATCCTTTTATATTCTATTTATGTAATCATAAGCATACCACAACACAGTTTTCCAGGTTTTACAATTTTATTTATCATTATCATACTACATATGTATATAATTATATATTTATTATTCTGTACTAACCATTCATCCATTTCTATCCACCTACTCACACCATGTGTCAATGTTTACTGAATATTTACTATCTGCCAGATATCGTTGTAGGAAGTAGGGATAAAATCATATCTAAAAGGTACAAAGACTTTTAAGAAGAGATGATCTTTGCCCTTTTAATCTGAAGTAATCCTAAACCTTCTAACTGAGAGGAACGTGAGTCTGAAATGTGGTCCTTTTATAGTATTGCTTTTACAGTCTTCCGGGGATGTTTCCAATAAGGAATGAGAAAACTAGGAAGCATCCCAGGGCCCTGGGTCCCAAACATTTTTCTCTGTCCCCTGTGTATAGCCGTGATTCTTATTTCACCTTAATAATCAGGAACATCTTGGATAATACAGCAACCTCACTTTTTGCCCACTAGTCAAAAGCATAAAGAATTTAGAATGGCCAAATTCCCAATCAAGGAACTACTGTCAAATCTCCTTAAAAAAAGCATTCCTTTCTTAAATATGAATACTTTCAAACCAGGAAAAAAAAAAAAGGGAGATTCAATTCATACCATAATTTTTACTTATTTCTTCAACATGCTTCTAATAATTCCACTTAAAAGTAATAATCTTGTTTGCTAGATTTGAATAATCTACTTACTTAAAAAAAAAAGAAAACCAGCTAACCTTAACACCTTTAAAAGAAAGTAAAAAGAACTTGAGAATCCTTACCTCAAGCTGAGTAAAGATTTTCTTAATATGCCTGAAACAGCCTTCAGCAATTTCCATGTCTTCTTCATAAGATCGGCCTTTAAAAATGGGTTGAGGGGCATTTGCAAAGTACTCATGAAAAGGGAAGAAAGCGGAGACTTCAGTAATATCTGGCATTGTGTTACTTTTGTTTTTCACTTTGCTGATATACTCTTCCCAACGAGACATTACCTGTAAGAAAAAGAGACCTGAGGTTAAATTGGCCAGCCCTTATGTTTTAGATGGACTTCCCTAGTGGCTCAGTGGGAGAGAATCTGCCTGCCAGTGCACGAGACTTGGATTGATCCCTAAATTGGGAGGATCCCTTGGAGAAGGAAATGACAACCCACTCCAGTATTCTTGCCTGGAAAATCCCATGGACAGAGGAGCCTGGTAGGCTACCGTCCATGGGATTGCAAAGAGTTGGTGTCCAAATGACTGAGTGACTAAACAACAACGTTTTAAATAATAAAATAACAAAAATTCGCTTAGTCTGGTCTTCTCTGGAGGTCCAGTAGGAAAAGGAAAAGAAAAGCAATCTTTGACCCAACCAGACTATTTCTTATCCAAGTCACTGACAAACTGCTCTTCTTTTATAAAAGTAAACTTCAAGACTGTAGGGTAAAAAACCCTTAAAACATGTACAGATGGGAAAGAACCCTAGAATCATCTCATGGGACTTTTTATCTCAGATGTTTCAGACTTCCCATGCATATTCAAAACAGTTTATGATCGATGATCCAAAAAGCCCTCTTTGAACAAAGAAATTGCTTATTTTTTCACTATCTCAGTTTCTTTCCATATATGGTTAAGTCCAGCTCTAGTAGCTTTTTAATCAATTTAGCACTTGTCAACTCTTCTCCTAGATCTTCAAAATTTTTTGAATTCTCTTTAGTATACATATAAAAAACTTCTGGTTAAGCTGCCTATGTATTTGAAAGCTCATTTTATGACTTTTCGGGTATAGATAGTTTAAATATATGCTGGTGTAAATGTTACCTATGACCCCATTCAGTTCCTACTTAATTTTTGTAATTCTCTCAGTTTTTCCGTTATTACTTCAGTGTTTGTCAAACTGTGGTCCTTAGGCAGAATGTCTGAGAAGCTAAATAAAAATGTAGATTCCTGGATATCACACTGTATTAAAAGAAAGTCTCTGTGGACAGAGCTTGAGAATTTTCCTTTTCAACGATTTTCCTAATGTGATTATTGTGTGTTGAAAATTGTTGATGTACACTGTGAGGCCTCCAGTTCATATTTCTCAAATTTATTAGTTAGGCCTCAATAATTTCTGTCATTTCTACTACTCTTAAAAGTAGTTTTCACTGAGAGCCTGGTGATTTTTATCTTGTGACAAACACGCACCTAAGCATGATCATTACTCCATTATCCAAAGTTCTGAAGAGGCCAAAATGAAGATAACTTTGCAATACCATGTATCTGTCCCGTGTTCCATAGGAACCATGAAATATACTCATTTTGAATGAACTCAACTGGTTTATCAGCTTATAATGAGCATAAACTTTTTTTCATATACATTTAAAAATTTCAACACTGTGATTTATACCTAAAATATGCAAATAGCATTAGTACAAAGAGAACAAATAGAGTTACAAAAATCTTCATTATTTTATGTTCAGTCCATTTAAAATTACTAGTAAACCAAGTAAGTATTAAAATTTTATGTTTATTCATTTTATTTGGCTGTCTATTTCTCATTAATTTTCACACTCCCAAAATTAACTCTAACAAAAGCAAAAACATACCTCCAAATTGAAGTCAAAGAATTTTTAACTTAAACTCCTACTTTGAAATCAATTCTATAACAAAATGTATTTTTGGAAATTTAAACAGAAAATATGCTTTTCTTTATTCCTTGATTAATATGCATATTAAAAGTAAGTTAAAAACTGCATCTGTTACCACTGGGTAGCTAGACTATTTAGTTATATTTCTATAGTAATGAAAAAAAAATGAAAAAATAAAAAAGAGAGACTAGAAACTTTGTCAATAACAAAAAAGGACAAGAAAAAAATTTAAAAGTAGCAACACTGGCCTTTCACTGAATGAGTCATCAAGTTATTTAGCAAAGAAAATTGAAGACAATAGGAGACAAAACATTTAACATCCACAAATATAGCTTTGGCAACAGCATATATTTTAATCTACTCGAAAAAATAATTTTCAAGAAAGGATCTCCAGAACCCGTCCCAGTTTCTAAATAAAGAGTATATTCCAATAAGGTATGATTTAAATATCTTTAATCTCTTATACCTGATACAAGAAGAAATAGCCCGCAGTTTCACAAGTGTATGAAGCATCTCCTGGAACCCCTAGACTCTTCTGCAATCGTTTGACTTCTTCTAAAAGTTCTATTCTTCGAGCTAGGACATAATTAACTCTTCCATACCTAAAAATTTCAATTAAGTAAAAAAGCAAAATTATATTATGAAGACACTTTCAAGGAAACTGTCAGCAAAATATTTAAGAAAATCATAACAGAAATAATAAATGGGCAAAGAAAATAAAAGGTAGAAAACATAGCTTACATTTACTAGGTAGCATTGGTATAAAATAACTCAAGTGGTATTTCTTTAGTTATTTTGTACCAAAGCTACTTAAAATCTACTGCTGGATCAAGGATGTTGTGCAAATGTGTTGGTGGTCTGTGAGAAAGGAAAATTAACTATATTATTAAACACCTTTAGTTCAGCTATCTTTTCTTTTTTCTTCATAAAAAGACCGTTGCAAAGAAGAAAACACCATAGTACATTCAAGTGCTAGTTCATCTCATAACAAACCAGAATATAGTTTACAAACTGGCTACTCTGAATACCACTATCATAAAAGGAGGTTAGCTCTAAAACTTTTGAAATGTAATTTCAAAATTTATTTGCTTATTCTTTGGCATTGAACACAGCTTGGCATCTGGACCAAATAGGTTCATAAATATTTGCTGAATGTGTAAGAAAACTGAAATTTGGAGAGTACCTGGCCCAAAGCTAGGTAGTTAAGGAAAAAAAGGGGAACCAGAACTGGATCCCAAAGCCTGTGCAAATTCTTCCCACCATAACAAAGCGCCTGCTACAATTTCTCACCACCAAAAAGCAGCAGCAGCAGCAGTATACAATGGAATCCTATGTAACATTTGCTCAAGTATTCTGTAAATCTAAAACTATATTAAAAAGTCTCAATTAATTTTAAAACGGGAAAGCAATGTACAGGAATACTTCATTTTATTGGGCTTCACTTTACTGTACTTTGCAGATACTGCATTTTTTACAAATTGAAGGTTTGTGCCAACACTGCATTTAACAAGTCTACCACTGTCATTTTTCTCCAACAGCATTTGCTGTCTGTATCAAATTTTGGAGATTCTTGAACTATTTCAAACATTTTCATTATTATTATGTTTGTTATCTGTGTTCTGTGATCTCTGACATTATCACTGTAACCACTTTGGGGTGCCATGAACCATGCCCATGTAAGATGGCAAACTTAACTGATGAATGAGCATGCTCTGACTACGTGTTATGCTCCATCAATTGGTTATTCCCTCATCTTTTTAATTATGACAAAGAGAAAAATGAAATAATTGCACAATCAAATAAACACACACATTACTAATAAGGCCTGGAGCTTGACTTACCCATCAGAAAGCAAAAAGAGTTTTTCCCCAAGAAAATTGGTAGTACCAGAAATCACTTTAAAAATTCTACTTCTTTTCTATTGCAATATTCTCTAAAAACTATAAATTATATTGCAATACACTTATAGTTACAGTACTTAGCATTTCATCAGCCTGAATACATTCACTGAAATCTGGATTAGCAGATTTTTAGAGTTGAGTCCACTTAATAAGTTAGGTTCAACAAGAAGAAATACCCATGGGAAGAATTCAGAAGCATTACCAGCTGTTCAAAAATTAAGAATCCAGAGCCCTAAGTAACTTAAGGTGTGTTGATCTTGCCCTCTGACTTTTTAGAAGCTAAAAAATATTTGGTGAGCTCTTTAATATAAGAACTCTAAATAAATGCAACGTAGTAATTTAATACTCTTTTAAGTTCTTTTGATGTCTATAATCAATTTAGTAATGATTACAAAAGTAATGTTCAATAGTCAAAGGCTGTATTAATTATGTACAGCTGTTAATTATGTCTATGTCAGAAATCAAGCTTTAAAAACTAGTTTAATTATAAATGAAACGAGCTGTTTTTTATACAGCAACTTTGAAGGAAAAACCAAAATACTAATAGCAGAAGAAATCTGACTTGTAAAATTTTAGTCACTTTATGTCATATTAACATAAAGTCCAGCTAAACTGGCAATAAATTCCTGAAATAATACTTGCAACCCCAAAGTTTATACAATTACTAATCTCCAATTGCATTTTGTTAACTGAATCTACCTAATTGGGCCCAGATTAAATGAAATTAAATGTCTAGATGAAATGTAAAAAGCAATTGTGTAAAGTTGTATAGTTTGGGTTTGGCAATGTTGACTTTAGTAAACAGAAAGCAAATGGAAATCTGCAATTTAAAAAAGATGAACAAGATAACTCTTGTTCTGAAATAACCATGTGTTTGAGGGGAAAAATGACATAAACATGTAGAACTCGAGCAGAGGGAAATCATGACCAGACTTTGGGGTCAACCTAGTATACCTATGTAGGTTATGCTAAAACCCTTCAGAATTCAGTTGGATTATTCACTGCTCTCTTTCCTGTTGTTTTTTTCTTTATTAAAGAAAAAGAGGAGAAGGTTAAAAATTCTTCGTATACTATTTCAAAACTCATCCCTGTTTGCTCACCTGCTGAAATCTTTCTCTGTCTCCAGCTCTTCTTCTCCATGACCAAGACGCAGGAGGTGGCGCTCGTCAATGTCTAAAGCCATGATTTTCTCAAACAACTGGTTCAGGGCCTGAAGAACAAAAAAAAGAACGAGTGAGTTTTAAAGAATCAGTAGGCTCCTTTAAAAGTAACAAAAACTAATGATCACAAGGGTAGAAATGAATGAGTATTGCCCAGTGAGATCAGAAGGAAACATATTAGGTCATTTATAATTTAAACGAAATAGTGTTTTTATTGATTTGTGATAATGCAGTATATGTATGTGTAGTCAAATAATAACTGGAAATCATAAAAAGTCATCTGTCTATTACATCTCTGATAATTTATGAAAACATAGGCTCTGGCTCAGTTTCTATTTCCCTCAAGTAGTAATAATTACTAAAATAATTAACAATCACATCAAATTTCACTTTACTCAACAAAATTTCTATGAGCTGCAGAAAACTGGAAGGGTTTTGTGGCTGGAGAAGGCCTCCCAGGAGGTGTGCTGGTAGAAGGCATCAAGAGGACCTCGGAGAGGAACCCAAAGTGCAGCACTCAGATCTTAGGCTGAGAGTCTAAATCAGCTCTTGACACAATAAGGAGCAGAGCACTAATTGTAAACTGTTCTGATGAAAGACATTTACCCATGAAATGTTCATCTTTGGGGCTTCCTGAAATCCTAGCACTTAATATCTGAACATCCATAGTCACAAGGTTTTGTAGAAAGGCAAACATTTCATTGCATTTAAAGATACACTAATAAAAATGACATTTAAAAATCAGCCCCCATTCAAATATTTCTCTGAATTTACCACTAGTCTAGCCCTGACCATGAAGTCAATAGCCAGTCTTGTAAACATCCAAGCTATAAAGTATCCAGCCATCTTTTACTACCAAAATTCTAGCAATTAGAGCTCAGAAACTGATGAGATAAAACAAAATTTTCTGAAAAAATAATTCACACTATCCAAACTCTTAATATTCTCCATCTAAAACTTGAGATACAATAGATCAGACCACATGGCATTACTCACTATTTAAACCTTCCCTATCTAAACTTATGAACCACATAGATTTAGAGGGCAAAAAATACTCGCACATGGCAATCTCAGAAAAAACTGTAAGATTTCATCATGAATTAAAGTGATGTTGGAGAATGGCTTGAATCACATATTCAAACCAAGATCTGGTATACAAACTCTGAAAAATAAACAATTTGTATTAAAGAGGATGATTTGATTATCAGAGGATCAAAGACATCTTTGGCTATTTTTGCAAAATAACATCATCTCTAAAACAGTGCTACACAAGTCAGTCATAAGTAGAGGATACTACAGAAAGTCATTATCGAGTTATGACAAAATTTGTTTTTTAAAAAAAAAAAACCAGTGTGTTAAAACAATACACGAATAATATCTTACTCATTCTAAGAAGTTGAAAATAGGTAAAATTATTACAGACTAAATTTCATTAAACAGAAGAAAGAAAAAATACACAGTTTGCTTCTTTTATCAAGATAAAGTCTCAATTATCCTCTCCCCTGCACAATTTTAGTATACCATGCCAGTTACTTACAAACATTAAAGATAAGAAAACAGAGTGAATGAATTGGATGGACAGTTAATAGTTTTAACATTCTGGGATTAAAAGTTGATGAATAACAGAATAAATAACATTGAGCATTCTAAAAACCCAGTGCTTCTTCACAGACCAGTTTAAAAAAAAAAAAAAACTAGTGAACCGAAAGCACTATTTTTAATATGTATTCAGAGAAAACAAGTACCTTTGGCACAGACTACTGTGCAAGTTTCACAACATGTTTCAGAAGATTCTGAGAGCTGCCTGTCACATTTACATGAGAATTAATAAATATTACTTGTTCTTCCTTATTTCTATGACAGCTTTAGAATAAATACCCTGGCACACATATAAAGATCATTTTTCATCCATTATTTACAAGAAAGGAGTTTGTTTTTCTTGTTTTAGTTATTTATAAAGTGTCAGTTGCTCAGTCGTGTCCAACTCTGCGACTCCATGGACAGTAGCCTGCCAGGCTTGTCTGTCCGTGGGATTCTCCAGGCAAGCATACCGGAGTGGGTTGCCATTCCTTTCTCCAGGGGATCTTCCTGACCCAGAGATTGAACCTGGGTCTCCCACATTGCAGGCAAATTCTTTACCAGCTCAGATTCTTTACCATCTGAGCCACAAGGAAGCCCCAGCTATTTATACACGCTTTATGTATTGGACCAGCAACCTCAAACAGTCCACCCATGTAATACACATATTCATATGTATACTTCATAGGAACTTAAAATTCAACCCAGGGTCAGTATGATACAGGTTCAGTCTTTTAGGAATATCCATTCTAGTAGCAGAAAAATACTACTAGCAAGGGGTAACGCTTTTAAAGAAAAAGGTCTAGCTAAGAATGGAAGATGGGGGGAAAAAGTCAATTTCCACGTATCCAAATATTCCTCTCAGCTTTTCCACATGTGGACTGCCTCTATTAGAACGGTCTGGTCATAATCAGTGATAATCCAAGATTAATTCAACAACAAACACTATGGCCATCAGCCTTTGCTGGTATGCTGTGTGCCCATAATCAGGTTATCATATACGCAGAAATCTACACTGTGCTTCCATGCATCTCCTGTTCCATACATGCACATCCACTTCATACTAGCATGTGCACACATGAGCACACATGTACACACACATTCCCTTTTTCTTACCTGATTGGAATGAGTAACAATCAGAGTCCTCTGCTCTGGGAAATTGTGGTAGATGTTGGATATAATTTGAACTGCCACATCTGTTTTTCCTGTACCTGGTGGGCCCACAACCTAAAAAGCAGATGAACACATAGCAAACTACTGAATTACCACAATGTTAGAAAAAGAACATTTTAAACCTGAAAGATGAAACAAGTTAAAAAATTTGCTGGGTAAATTCAATGCAACACGGAGAAGGTAAGAGTTAGTGCACTTGAAGATGAATCAATAGAAATCAGCCATCCTGAATAAAAAGCAGAAAAAAAGATTCATGCCTTCATGAATCTATGGGGCAATATTAAAAGGTCTGATATCCTTGAAGTTCTAGAGAGGGGGAAAAGTATACAGTGTAGAAAAGTATTTAAAGAAATAATGGCTGGAAATTTCTCAAATCTGGCAAAAGACATAAATCAACAGATTCAAGAAGCTCACTGAAGCATAAACAGAATAATACCAAAGAAATCTAAGACCAGACATATAATAATTAAATGGTTGGAATCTAAAGACAAAAATAATCTTAATAGTAACTAGAGAAAAATGATATATTACATATAGCAAAAAGACATTTCAGATAACTGTGCACTTCTCATCAGTACCATGGAAACCAAAAGGAAGTGGAATCACATTTTTAAAGGGCTAAAGAGAGAAAACTATCAATGAAAATTCTATGTCCAGTGAAAAATATTTTAAAGAACGAAAATGAATTAGAGATACTCTTAGATGAAGGAATACAAAGGTAATTCATTGTTAGCTGATCTGTTCTTCAAATTGGTAAAAGAAATTCTTCAGACAAGGGAAACGACACCAGGGAATTCCATGGTGGTCCAGTGTTTAGGACTCTGCGTTTCTACTACTGGGAGCCTGGGTTCAATCCCTGGTCAGGGAAGTAAGATCCCACATGCTGCACAGCAAAAAAAAAAAAAAAAAAAGGAAATGATACCAGAGGATACTTAAGATATCAGGAATAAAGGATAAATGGTAAATGTAATAGACTATTCTCCTCTGGAGTTCTTTAAAATATGTTTGATGTCTGTAATAAAAAATTTTAATATTGTGTGATAGTATTTTCAATGGATTTACAGGTAAAATATATGGCAACTACAACATAAAATGGGAAGGTAAAGGGACTTACACGGAAGCAAGGATCCTCCATTCAATTTAAGAGACAAAATATTGATTCTAAGTAGGCTGTGAAAACATATATGTATATTATAATTCTCTAGAGTAGCCATCAAGAAAAATTATACAAGAGATATAAACAAAATAGATAAGTAGAAATGAAACACTTAAAACTACTGAAATAACTCAGAAAAGGGCAGGAAAAGGGAAATAGGAGCACACAAAAAGGGAACAATCATAAAAAAGAAATAATAAAACAGGAGGCTTAAATCCAAACACATCAATAAGAACATTAAATGTAAATGGACTGAACACACCAATTGAAAGCAGAGACTTCAGAATAGAGGGAAAATGAAATGCCCATACATATGCTGTCTACAAGAAACTCACTTTAAATATAACAGGTAGGTTAGAAGTGAAAGGACAGTAAAAGATTTGTCATGTAAACACTAATCAAAGAAAGTTGCATTGGCTATATTAATATCAAAGTAGGCTTTAGAGCAAAGAAAGTTACCAGTGATGAAGACAGACATTATACATGACAGAAGCATCGATTAACCAATAAGACACAACGACCCTGAAAGGGTACATACATCTCCATAAAGCTTTAAAACACATGAAGCAAAAACTGACAGAACTCAAAGGAGAAGCAAATTCACAACTGCAGTTGGAGACTTCAGGAGTACTGAGCAGCAGCAACAACCAAATGGCATACAGAGGACACTCCACTCAAGACAACAGAGCACATATTCAAGTGCACATGGAATAGTCACCAACAGATCATGTTCTGGGCCATAAAACAAACCTTACTAAATTAAAAAAATGAAAATTACAGAAAGTATTCAATATGCTCTCTGACCATAATGGATATAGACCAGGAAACCAGTAACTGGAAGACAACAAGAAAACCTCCCAATACCTAGAAATTAAACACACTTCTAAATCAGTGTCAACAGAACTTTTCTGCAAAGAGCCAGCAAATAAACCCTTTATGCATTGTGGCAGCATAAAAAGGCTATAGGTAGTACATAAACAAATGGCCATAGCTCAGTTCTAATGTAACATTTTTTATGAACATTGAAATGAGTAGTGTCCAATGACATAAGATGCCACAATTACTTATAAATACTTAATTCAATTGGGTTTCTGTGCTTAAAAATGGAATATAGTCTGAAAATCTGATGCTTACTTCTAGTCTGAATCCATTTAAGAACTAGTAGAACAGTAATTCTCTTACCATAGTTAGCCCAGGCTGCATTCCAGCACGGATGGCCTCTATCTGTGTATGAGTGAACTGAATTGTATTACTGCAAATGAGAGTGGATAAGAAATTGGTTAAACATGAAGATGGATGATGTTAATAAGAATTTAGACAAGGAGAGGTCTGGACATGTGCTCTGTATTTGTCCCTGGTCTCCCAATCTCTTCTCCTCCCACCCGAGCCCTTTCTGTGCTGTGCGTGTGCAGCAAAAAGTACATAAAGACATACTCTTAACAAATTTTAAATGCACAGAACAGTATTGTTAACTATAAGCACAATGCTGCACAGCAGATCACGTGACTGACCCAGTCTTTCTGAATGACTTTCTTTACCTCTGCCCCTCCACAGACCAATTAAAACTGAATCAATCTTGTGGAAAGAAAAGACGACAGATATTTTTCAATATGGTTAGCCCAGATCTTAACTGGAGTGTCAAAGTACTGGTTCCCCATCTAACACCAAACACAGTGCCACGTTATTACTCATGGCACACATGCACCAGGGTAGCTGCTAAATGCACGACATGGTCGTGAAGTGAGAACCTGGGTCACACTCAGGCAGATGCTAACATTTCTTGTTCATAGCACCTGAAAATGTTTCTTTTTGAAATATTACAGAATGGTCAAAAATGTCTGAACTATTGAGTCAACTAACAGAAGAAAAGTAAAGAGGGTCCGGAAACAGAAGTTTCTTAAAATTTTCAAAGAATCAGAAAAACTTTTAAATATTACTAACCCATGTGAAATAGCAAACTATTATCTATTACTAGAATTAGCAGAGGCAGTGAAATTACCGTTTGGGTTGGTTGTAAGGATAAGGACCTCTATTAGGAATAACATGAGGTTCGACAATTAAAGTTTTTGCCTCCTCAGTGTCTTCATCTTCCCCGTCTACATCTTTCCGCTTCTTCCCCTTTCCACTTCTTACTGGAAAAGTTATCCTACAAGACCAAAACCTTTGTTTATTTTCACAATTAACAATAATTTGCCAAGTAACTGTCTCATGCATGACATTGTACAGAGGACAATAATGAGCAAGAATCATTTATGGTTTAAAGGAATTTACTCTCTGCATATAAATTTCAAAAAAGTAGATTTAAAAGCACTGAAATGTGGTTACAGGTATTTAGATTAAGAAAAAGGCCACCTGATTAAGGGAGAATCAAAGAAGAAACATTTATCTAATTTTTTTTCCTATGGGAAATAACTTTTTTTTAACTGGGATAATATTCCTATAAAAGTCACCATTTTAAAAGGTTCAATTCAATCGGTTTTAGTACATTCACAAGGTTGTATAGTCATCACTACTCTAAAGCCAGAATATTTTCATCACTCCAAAGGAAACTCCATGTCAATCAAGCAGTCGCTCCGTATTCCAACTCAAACCTAGCCTCTGGCAATCAGTCTACTTTCTGTTTTTATATCAGACTATTCTGGTCATTTTGTGTAAACTGAATCATATAGTATTTGTTCTCTTCTGTCTAGCTTCTTTCACTTAGCATAATGTTTACAAAAGACAATTTACATACTTACAGCATATTCACTGTAAAGTGCTTTACACATTGTCCTTCATTTAATCAGAAAAGGCTTTATGGGAAAGATAGTATCTAAAATGAATTTCAAAAGACATTCCAGGAAGAAACAAACAGCCAGTTCTAGAGAAGTTTAGGATACAGTAGAGAAAACTAGAGAGGCTAGACTGGCACCTGGTTATGACACCTCTGGAATATCAAGCCTTTAAGGCAGAAGTTCTTAGCCTGGGGTCAGGGATACCCCAGGAAGCAACTCCCCATAGGTACCTGGTGGAGAGTCAATGAAAACTCTTAAGATTAAACTAAAAAGTTAATTCTCTATTTGTACTTTTTCCAGTCTTTGTTCACATTCTGAAAAAAAAAAACAGATTAAAAAAAAAGCTAAGAACCAAAGAAACTAACAGGTCAGTTTTCATCAGACAGTGGAATGACTCTAGCAGTAGGCATCATGTAATGGATTTAAGAAAGGAGACAAGGGGCAGGAAAGACACTACCATTACAAAGACTGAAAGTGCTGAGGGTTTAGAGAGGGAGCCATCAGGACTGACATTTGAAAAAAAAAATGTATCCTTAAGGCAGAATCTGTAAGACACAGCAGGAGTGATGGGAATAGAAAGGTTAAAAAATAATGCTGAGATTTCAGTTGATTTTGCCATTAACAAGATAAGAGACGTATGGAGGAAGACTAGGTTTGAGAATTAAAAAGGGTACATGTTTTTAATATGTATAATTATTATATTTATATTTAATGGTTAATTAAAAGCTATATGTTCTAATTTGCAACTAAGAAAGTAATTAAATCCTTTGCTAACATCCCAAGTTTACCTAGTGCTTTGCCACTAATTCATATGATGGAATTCACGAAGCATTCAGTACTTCAGGTACTCTGTTCCTTTTTTTTACTAAAACTAATCCAAAGCTCCTTTAATTTTGAGTATAACAATATTATTAATATTTAAAATTGTGAAAGCAAATAGGGTTAAAAGAAGAATTTTTCCCTAAAAAGCAAGAGTTCAAAATCACGTGGCTCTTTATATTAATTAGGACTTATTTCTTCAGTCAAAGGCCACAAATATATCTATATAATACTCTTCAAACTGATTCCTTGTAAGACAAAGGCTACTTTTACTGTGGTCTTAAAATAGCTACTACACAAAGAATTAGAAATAGAGTCTAATAAAATAAATTTATCCCAGTGATTTTATGGGGAAGGTGAAAACTACCCAAACAAAATCTAGATATGATACTTAAAACTTACTTTAGCTACAGTCCTGATGGCCTCATTCAGAATGACTACAGAAAGCTTGGAAAGGAGTATATCCAGTTTTGACTTTACCTGAAAGGGGGTATCTGTAGAGCTGGGTCATCCACAGTTACTTTAACATTATGACCAGGAAAGCTGGCTTTTAAGTGTTCAATGGAGAGAAATGTATCATTGAAATCAAGGGTGGCAATCTGATTGGGCATTTTGGAATAATGTGCACTACTTGGATCCCCATAACCTAAAATGATGTCATGCAGCCAGTCAGGTACCACACAATCAGTATTCATCAGGTTCCGGATAGTTTCCAGCACAGCCTGTCAGTAAGACGACAAAAACTGAATTGTAAGGAAGACATCTCAAACATTTGCACTTCAGTGGAATGTAGAGCTGGCTGCACTAATCCAGAATTCCCAAGTGTTTCAAGGCAAGAAGCTATTTTCTGCTGACAGGTGCTTGGCTAGACTGAATCAACAGCTATATTTCCAGCTGATACCATACACTGAGTTAAACAAAAGACCAAACTTAGCAAGAACAGTTTATCCATTAGGAGATCATTTAGACAGAATGTCATAGATGAGTTTACCACTTGACTTCTGTTGAGTAGGATGAAAATCTGATCAGGTCTACACAATAGCAAGAAAACATTACAGAACAAACCCTTGAAAAAAATGTTTCCTCTTAGAAATTATTGCAGTTTCCTCCACCTTATAGCCCATAGTTCCTCATTACTGAGACATATACAACCAGAAGCACATTAATGTATGCCTTGATTGTGAAACACACCACAATTTAGAAATACTAAAATTAGCACTGCTAGAGATAAGAAATTAAAATAAATGAACAATGATAAAAATGAAATGTCTAAATTTCAGAATGAAAGAATTAGGACTACAATAAGAGGTCCCCATAATAGTTAATATATACATTGTCAAAAGTAATTACTAGAAGCCAAGGCAGATTCTTAAGACTTTCCAATAATTATTTCAACAAAGTGATCTATGCAACATACGAAAATCAGGTTAGGCAATTAATTTCAAAGAATAACAAAATCAGGCATTTTTATATTATAAATGCTATACATCCAACAAGATAATGAAATAACAAGATAGTGTATGTTAATCACACTTATCTTATTTTCTTGAACTAATCTTTAAACCTAAAATTCTCTTAGTCTCATCAAAAGACAAAGTAAGATTTAGCAAATAAATATATTTTATATTTAATCTATAAGTTAAGAATTTAAGAGATTTGTTTAAAATCAAAACAAAAGCAGTGATCACTATTTTAAATCTTTTTAAACCTAGTATCTATGTAGTTATGCCTTAAAAGTTATTCAAATGAAGATACAGTACTTTTAATTGTATAGCCCAGAAATTACCTTAAAGTTATTTTCCTTTGGTTTTCTTCTCATTATTACATTGAAAGTTTCATACACATCTTCTGCTCCATTTTGTATAGTATTGGTCATATCTTGTTGATACTGATTTGGATCCAAAAACACTCTAAAAGTCCTTGATTCTCCTCTAAGACTGGGTCTGGGTTCAGGTCCTAGACATTTTTTTTAAAGTTTGTTAAATGAAATATATATGTTTCAAATATCAAAGTAAGTTAGCAGTATTCCCTTTCTAGAAATGATGAGTAAACTATTCAGACTTAACTGCAAGCCATTCCTCCAACTAGAATGACTTTCACTCATCCATTTCCAATTCCAAGCTGAAAAGATTTTCTCCCTTCTCTAAATTGTTACTATTTCTTCCCAGAACAATCGTGTGATGTTTATGGTATAATGCCATGAACTGCAGTTATTTGTGTACGCCCTCAACTGGAAGAGGCGCCTTACAAATCAAAGAGCTTTACTTGTGTCAGTTACTCATAGCTCCTTCTGTGTGTGTGTGCTATGTTAGTTGTTCAGTTGTGTCCAACTCGTCTTGCGACCCCATGGACTGTAGCCCACGAAGCTCCTCTTGCAGGCAAGAATACGGGAGTGGGTTGCCATTTCCTTCTCCAGGGGATCTCCCTGACCCAGTGATTGAACCTGGGTTTTCTCCCCTGCAGGCCACCAAGGAAGCCCCAAGGAGATGCTTCTAAATAGGGTTATGCTGGCATCTTGGGCAAGATAAATCCTTTTAGAAGACAGTTCTGCTGAGGTACTTAACATTCCTGGCCCCACCCATCAAACATTAATAGCTGACCATCCCTTCCCTACGCCAGTTATATGACATCATAGATACCACCATGCATTTTAAATCACAGGAGTTTGGTTTCCATTTATGAGCCACTGCTATCATGAATCAGATCAGTGAAACTTAAAAAGGAGAAATTAGGAAGATATATCAGGGAACAACTGTAGGAGGTATTAAGATGTTTTTAAAAGCAATAAAGTATCATAAAAGGAAGAGTTTTAAATATAGGCAATTTCAAAAGAGCCTGTCCAAAATATAATACAGAAGTCCAGAAACCACATTATTTATCTCTAAAACTGGGTGGTAGGTACCCTACACACTTCTATATATATAATCCTTTGTGCTGATTTAGTATATAAAACAACTAAAACATTACCTAGTACACAAAAAGGCAAAGAAATTTTTCATTATGTACACAGTCTTTCAAAAATAAAGATCATCATACCGTCTTCAATGACACGCCCTTTATCATCTAGCATGCCCTGGATTTCACAGCCTCTGACATAAACTAGGCCAACCTGCTCAATAAAAGGTCTTCTTCGGTCAAACTTGGTACCATAAGGTTTTGTGGGACGCACAGTAATTAAAAAGCATACATCATGCTTCCGAAGGCCTAGTAAAACATAAAACACATTTTCACTTATTAGAATGCTGCTGCTTTCTGTCTTCCATTGGTAAATTCTCTTCCTTTTATCTTTGGAAAAGATATAAAAAATATTTAAAACATCAGAGATGATCAATGATTATATTTACTTTGTAATACAATTATAGATTTCCTATACCTTTAATACTCAATGTTTGAAGCAATAATTAAAAATTTCTCTTTATATTCAAATAAGGAAATTTATGCCATATATACATTACTGAATAAATCCTCTAGATCATGTTACAACTCCAAAATTAGATGCTTGTCATCTTTCTTATTTTTAACATTCTTAATAAGTAACCAAAAATATGGCTGGCATCTGTATCATATTTAGCAGGTTTCTAACATCAGTTTAAACTATCCATCAGTGTCATTTCAACAATAGCCTAACTGCATTTCACCAGAACAGGTCAACTCTAGAATAATTCATCAAGGCACGAAAACGTTGTTTACAGACAGCATCTTGAGGAGACAGCCAAATAGACGTTGCTTCAGTTGGCAAATACTGAAATTTTCATAAGCAAATGTCAAGAAACAGGATACTTGTGCCAAAGTCCGTAGTTTCCCATTCATTAGCTCAAATAGTGGATTAAATAAGATTCCCAGCTCTATTAAAAGCAGACATACTGGAAGATGAGGGATTTTTATTTAGACCACACAGCATGTAATGTTATACATCATTTTTTCTCATTCATTTTTGGTTAGTTATTGTATAGTATGAATGCAAATTTGAACATTTTGCTTACTTATAACCTTGGTAACAAGATAAACAACTCAATCAAATCAGTAAATGTGAGTGTGGCTAGTATTAGCACCATTCTGGTGGTTTCAATATGGAATATGGTTCAAGTGTGCTAGAAATAATAACTGACTCATAATAATGATTTGATTGCTTATTTCCCAACAAATTCTAGGCAATAAAGCAGGAGAACAATGAAAATGAAGGGGAAATGATCTACTATGTGAGTGGCACTGCCTATATAGCTTCTGATGCACACAACTCATTGAAACCTCCAAGTCTTACAGTCAAAGAATTGGGCCTGAGAAGTAATTTTGTCCCTACCAATGTCACTTTTTGGCATCACAGAGGGATACTGTGGGATGTCTCAGTCCACATTAAAAATACTTGTATTACAATAATCTCAACTCTTTCAACCATTTGCATTTACTCCATCCTGGCTCTGTCTTCTAGATATTTCAGTTTCATTAATTCTGTTTCTATAATTTTAAATGGGGTAATGGAGAAGATAATGACTTGAGCTTCATACTTTCTTGAAGAGACAACGATCTTTTATAGTATTTAGTTTCATTTCCGCAAAACTTTTGTTTTTTACAGGACAATGCTCATTACTGTTTATAGAACTTCTCTCTCATTTTTTATCTTGTTGCTCTATCTGGAACCAATAAAGGGCCTGCATTTTGGCTCTGGCTTCCCAGAAAATACTCTTCTACCCACCATGCCCCTGACTGGGTCCCAACTTCCAGGCCACAGACACATACCACCTGAGCTGCGCCTCCTGCCAGATCAGCATTAGACTCTCGTAGGAGCGTGAACCTCACTATGGTGCATGCTCCTTATGACAATCTAATGCCTGATGATCTGATTCTGCATTATGCTGAGTCATATAATTATTTCACTATATATCAGAGTGTAATAATAATAGAAATAAAGTACACAATAAATGTTGTGCATTTGAATCATCCCAAAACCATTCCCCTACTCCCATTCATGGAAAACTGTCTTCCACGAAACCTGTCTCTGGTGTCAAAAAGACTGGGGACCACTGCCCCAAATAAATCTCTCATCCCACAATACCCTATTGTTTCCTATCTTGCCCATCAAAATTTATCCATTGTATTTCTCATCTGCCAGAGGTCCATTAAAATAAAAAAATAAGATGACTTGATGGGCTTCTGATTAGCTGTCTCCAAAGTAATGGAAGTAAGGAGTTCCCAAGGGGTTTGGGGTAAAGAACCTCTTTCCCCCCTTAACATCATAAAGACAGCTTGTCTATGTATCTCTACAAAGGGTCTTTGCTTCTCCCCAAGTTTTATTTCCAGGCATCACTAGAACTTCTAGGGGTGGCCAATAAGTTACTTCAGTTCATTACCCACTATGTAAAACAGTATTTACTTAATACCTCCTCAAGCTCTAAGGAGCAGTCAACGTTAAGACCTTCCTCAGCAACTGAATGCCTCTCTCACAATTCAGCAATAACGAAAGTATACATTATTTTAGACGTATAATATGCCAGACTGGAACAGTTTTAAGGGATACAGGAGTCGTAAAAACAATCTGTCACAAACGCTACCCACTACAGTGGCCATTTGTTAAACATCTGGCCAGCTTTGTTACTGGATTCCTTCAAAATTATTTAACGAATGTATCATACAGTCCCTGAGGTTATAAACAGCTATATTGAGAGCAGTAATTTCTGAAAACTGATCCGTTAAGGGACCATGCCTTCCTTCTGGCACGCCACAAAGGTAGAAGGAAATAAAGCCCGCCAGCGCCCGTTTCTCCTAACAAGGTAGTAAGAGCTGTCATAGGCAGCTGGGAAGAGAAAAGTGCCAATTTAAATCCATTTACGAGCCATTTCTGACACATTTTAACATGTAAAATGCTCTCCTCTCAGCTCTGCCAACTGCAATTTTAAAAACACTCTGATATACATGCTATTTTATGCTTTTTAGTAAAGTATTAAGGTATTTAATTATTATTCTGTATGATCCTTGGTTTTTACTCTTAATAATTATAAATCAATTGTCATTTTTTAAGCCAAACTTTTTAAAGATAAAATTTAGTACACTTAAAAGGGCAATATTTAGTATATGTGTTTTTGTTAATGCTGTAAGCAAAAGTCTGTAAAGTAAAAGACAAAAGGTAACCACTTCTTGAAATACAAAATTACCTTCCCACTCATCTTTGATGTGATCTCTGACGTTCAGATTGATGGTAACGTCCGCACGGACTCGGGTTGGCCAGTTCTCACCTATGTTGGGTTTGGCAACTTCAACCACGGTGAATGCCACAATGGGTTGGGCCATTCGTGCCCAACCACCAAACACCACACCGCCATACTCTGATTGCCTAAAGAGCAGGAGCAGACGATTACTCACACAAAACATAACTTTGCTCAACTTTTAGACAAGTTAAACTGGTAACTAAATACACATGTTTAGCTAGTATTTAAGTCCTAACAATAATATGGAAATCTTATTCCTAAACTAAAGAAAAACATATAATTTATATATGTAAGAGCTGAGCCATTTTGTCAAAGAATAAAATTATCCAGCATTCAGTTTTATATTTTTGCCCTTTCTCCCTCTTCAGATAGTTGCTCAGTTGTATCCAACTCTTTGTGAGCCTATGGACTGTAGTCTGCCAGGCTCCTCTGTCCGTGGAATTCTCCAGGCAAGAGTACTGAAATGGGTAGCCATTTCCTTCTCTAAGCGATCTTCCTGATCCAGGGATTAAACCCAGGTCTCCTGCACTGCAGGCAGATTCTTTACCATCTGAGCCATCAGGGAATATTTCTAAAAGTTGTTTCAAAAATGTTTTAGAACAAATTAGACTTAAAAAAACTAAAGATAAGCAAATGATATCTACGCAAATGCTTTCTTTAGGGGACAATATTTAAGATATTGAAAAGATATTGCCATGAATGGGAGTAATCAAGGTAGGTCTAATAACGAGAACCACTAACATGCAAATACTCATTATTGCTTCTTATACTAGTGCTTTAGCTTTTACATTAAATAGCGTATTTGGGAAATGTGTAATATTAAAAACTGCAGCAACACTCCAATATTGGAAAGTACTACCTAAAATCACATGCTTACCAAGATAAAGAAAATCAATATCCTAAGGCTTTTGTAAATAACAAAAAATTGTAAAACTACATGACATTAAAGAGTGAAACTAATTAAAAATAAAGTTTGCTATTCCAAAGACTTGGTTAGTACTGAAACAGTTTCTAAAAGGCAATGTGTGTGTGTGTGTGTTAGTTGTTCAGGCATGTTCGACTTGGCGATCTCATGGACTCGCCCTCCAGGCTCCTGTCTGTGGAATTCTCTAGGCAAGAATATCGGAGTGGACTGCCATTCCCTTCTCCAGGGGATCTTCCAGACTCAGGAACTGAACCTGGGTCTCCTGCATTTCAAGCAGATTCTTTACCATCTGAGCCACCAAGGAAGCCCCTTAAAAAGGCATTACCTTGAGCATAAAAGCTTCTGTAATAATTTTCTATCACCTTCTCCATTCTTTACAACTTTAATATAGTTGATAGACCATAAAATTCATTCATTGTAAATGTGTAATTCCGTAATTTTCAGTAGATTTATAAAGTTGTTCATTCATCACCACAATCCAATTACAGAATATTTTCATCATGCTTTAAAAGATCCCCCTCATCCACTTTAGTCAATCCTGTTCCTACTCCTAAGCAACCACTAGTCTACTCTCTCCAATTCCTTCCCTCTTTATAAAATCTACCTGCAACACGAGGTATTAAAAGTATAGATTTCTGACCCTCATAAGCACATCCTCTTATACTGCTCATAGCCTGAAAGTATGATTAGAACTGTGTAATGAGTAACAATGCCTCTACTACTTTTCCTCCTTCAAGACATGAAACAGAAAGAAGACCCACCCTTTTAGATCTCATTATTTTTAACAGTTTTCAATGATGGGCAGAAAAATAAAATTTTCAAAATTTAGAAAAACTTATTATCAGAAGTTATCTCCAAAAAGACATATGTTCTACTCATAGAAAATAATGTAAGCTAAAAAAATTACTTTATTAATAAACCATAAGAACTGTAAGTATTTATTGCTTTATTTGGCATTTAAGTATAAGTGCATTCTACTTGATGAACTGCTAGCTATAAAGTCCCTACTTTGCAAAATGATCAAAATTTGGTCCAGAATCTGAACATATAAGTGTAAGGTAACCATAAATTGTAAGGCAGCTTTCTGATCAAGCACTCCCCCGGGGTCCAAACAATGGGCAGTGATTTCAGCAAAGCTGTGGGCAGAGATGATCAGCCAGAGAGTATACAAATCTCACAGTGCTGGCCTGCCCACTGACTCAACTGATTATTAAGTCAAAAATACTTTATGCTGTGTTTTACAATCTCACCCAGAATAACTTTCCACATAATGATTAATTAAAAAATAGAACTGTGTATGAAATAAAATATGGAAATGAAAAAAAAAGGATCATAATCACAGTGTCCATGCAGCTCTCTGTAATTAGTCAGGAGAGAAGCCTGGAAGATACCTGAATCAGTTCACATTTAAAACACATTAAGCTTTTCACAAAGAATGCAGTATAATTATATATATATATGTCTGCATGGGATGACACTCATGTGATGAAAAATTCATTTTATAGAATTCTTTTACTCGTTTTCAGTCATTTGTGATATGTAACTTATTGCCGGTAACAATTTCATACTTCAAATGAAACAGTGAATGAAGGGCATTTACCCAAAGTCAGTCATGTCTGAAAAGCAAAACTAACCATCACAAATCTTATAATGCAGAACTGCCTATAACAGAATGAAAGGCTTTTCCTAGCTAAAGGAGTTCCAGATGTAAGCCAGCAGGTGGAAAGTTGAGTTTGGGCCAGAAAAGTTCCTCAAATAATGGAACCTACTCAACAGGCCCTAAAAGTGAGGGCTGACGATTCCGTCTCTTCAAGGCAACCTATGGAGGGAGGGCCAGGGAAGATTTTCCAACAGTCTGCTCTGTGCAATGTTCAGCTATGCCCCTCATCTCCTGCCAGGTCCTTTAGAGAGGCTGACCGAGACTAGTGGTGACAGCCGCAAGAGCAGTTGGGGTAACAGAATACCCCTTTATCATAAGCTTCTTCCAGGACTTAAACTGCCCTGCCTAGTACACGCCTGCTGGCCAGCCCGTCCCCTCCCCTCTTTACCCTTTTACTATCGCCTGACTTACTCCCACTCCCACCCCACCTCCCAGAGCAGTGATCTCTCCTCCCTTTCCCTCAGTCTCACTCCCAAGTACCCAGAAACATATTTTCTATTTTAGTATTTTGGATATATCTAATTCACATTAAATAATTTCTCAAAGAATAAATATTTCATATTTTAAAGTGCATCTTCACCAGATGTATTATTTCCAAATACATGTGTGAGGTTTCTGACAGAAGTATGTCAGCCACTGTTTGCATCTCTTTGTTGCAAGTGGAACCAATTTACTAACCATGGCTTCATTCTGCTGACACTATCCTCGATGTCTTGCCTAATTTCATAAGTTGATTCTAAGCGGAAGAGATTGAAGTTCCTTAGGAGGTAATCGTGAAGGGTCAAAAACTGCAAATTCAACTTGGGAAGAGCAAGACAACCTGAAAAGGAAAATAACATACATATTGAATTTTTCTTTTTTTTAACACTATTAAATTAGGTTCTTAACAAATTTAATAATATTTAAAATAGAGCATATTTGAAAAGGTCTTATTTTTGTTTCCATCAGAAACTGAAACCAAGTTAATGAATGCCATATATTAAGATTGGGAATAAGGATGAATTTCATTAATATATGTAGTCTGTACATCTCTGACTCATATGCAAACAGTACTTCTAAACAGTGTTTAAAGATACTTAAAAGAACTGACACAAGTGGTCTAAAAAATTCTTTCCTTACCACCTAATTTACATTTGGCAAATCTCAAAGGAAATAATGCTACCATAAACACAGCCCATGACCAAATTTACCAAGGAAACTGAATTAGCATATTATATTACACAACTCTATCTTCAGTGATCACCACTGTGTTCTGAACCTTTGCCTTTCTGATAGACTTTAAGGATAAGGCACTGACTTTATGTTATTCCTGGAATTCCTTTCCTTCTCTGACAATATTAATGAATACAATTTTTTCCATTACCCTCATGTAACACTATTTACCTTGGATAATAAATAACCAAGCACTCAGCACTTACATCAAAAGGTCAAAAAAGAACCCCAAAATACATTTACAGTGACATAACTAAAGTTACACTTATAGCATTATTCGGTCTCCTTAAAACACAGCTTTATGGGCACATTTTATACAGCATGATGCACACACACACACACACACACACACACACACATACCACTATTCATTAGGGAATGCTTAAGTTTAATAAATTCTTAATGCTAAGCATTCAAAACACTGAATAGTTTCTAGCTTCTACAGTTGCACTTGAGGGTACCAGAAAATTACCCTAATGTATGAAGAGTACATCATGAGAAATGCTGGGCTGGATGAAGCACAAGTTGGAATCAAGATTGCTGGGAGACATATCAATAACCTCAGATATGTAGATGACACCACCCTTATGGCAGAAAGCGAAAAAGTACTAAAGAACCTCTTGATGAAAGTGAAAGAGGAGAGTCAAAAAGTTGGCTTAAAACTCAACATTCAGAAAACGAAGATCATGGCATCTGGTTCTGTCACTTTATGGCAAATAGCTGGGGAAACAATGGAAACAGTGACAGACTTTATTCTTTTGAGCTCCAAAATCACTCCAGATGGTGACTGCAGCCCCGAAATTAAAAGATGCTTGTTCTTTGGAAAAAAAATTATGACCAACCAAGACAGCATATTAAAATGCAGAGACATTACTTTGCCAATAAAGGGCTGTCTAGTCAAAGCTATGGTTTTTCCAGTAGTCTTGTATGGATGTGAGAGTTGGACTATAAAGAAAGCAGAGCACCAAAGAGTTGATGCTTTTGAACTGTGGTGTTGGATAAGACTCTTGAGGGTCCCTTGGACTGCAAGGAGTTCCAACCAGTCCATCCTAAAGGAAATCAGTCCTGAATATTCATTGGAAGGACTGATGCTGAAGCTGAAACTCCAATACTTTGGTCATCTAATGTGAAGAACTGACTCATTTGAAAAGACCCTGATGCTGGGAAAAATTGAAGGCAGGAGAAGGGGACGACAGAGGATGAGATGGTTGGATGGCATCACCGACTCAATGGACATGCATTTGAGTAAACTCTGGGAGATGGCAATGGACAGGGAGGCCTGGAGTGCTGCAGTCCATGGGGTAGCGAAGAGTCGGACTCAACTGAGAGACTGAACTGAACTGACTGAGATAGCAAATAGAAGTATGTTCAGGTAGATATGATGACTTCTACACTAACTTTCATGTTACATCTGAATGCTGTACTTCATTACCATACCTTCCCCAGAATAGTATTCAGTTGGGACAATATTTTCATCCCATATGATCTTCTCAGTTGGATACAAAGGCATCTGGTTCAACTGCTGAATCTGAGAAATTCGACGCTCATGACGAGACACCTAAAAGAAACAAGTTTAGGAAGAAAGTCAGAAACATCTTTCTTTAATCAAAATAACTTATTAAAAAATTCTCCATGAAGTATGGAATGAGACATTTCATATTTTTCATAAAACTTAACAAGAGATGCTTTTTCCTTTTTCCACGTTCTCCATAAATCAAATACGAAAGAGGTACTGATTGTGATGAACTTTGGAATTTGGCAGATCTGAGTTTAACTCCCAGCACCTCTACTTACGGGCTCTGTGGATGCTGGGCAAGTTACTGCAAACTCCCTGATTTTAATTTCCTTTTCAGTAAAACAGATTAACTCCCCTCTTAGGTTTCCTATAAAAATGAAATGGAATCCTGTAAAATAGTGTCAGAGAGCTCGGCACATGCCGAGACCTTAAAAAAGATAATGCTATAGCACACGGCACTCATTAATGGAAGAACAAAATGGGGGCCCTAAGTCCTAGTTATGGTTTTCATTCTTGTACTAACTGGTTAAACAATCTGGGTAAGTTTAGTAATAACTTGGCTTCAGTAGTCTTTGTAAAATGAGAATGAGAGAGCTGGACTTAATGATCTCTATGTACCCCTCCACTGTTAATATTTTAGAGATCTATCTCAAATATAGAAATAAATGTGTTACCTAGTTAAGAGATACTAAAATAATATTTGAAAAATGTGTCACATTCTTTTCAGTAAAGATAGTATTGTTTTAGAAAAGAAGACACTGTACTATCATGTAAAGAATATGCATATTCTAACTTTTTAATCATAATTTGGTTGGCTATTAGTAGAATTCAAAGCCTGTGAAAATCTTTTAAGAGAGGGAGAAAATGAAAGATAATGATATCGCACTATAAATTTTTAAAACTGTTTTCTTTTCACATAACTATTTACATTTTAAGGATGAAATTTTAGCTGTAAGACCCTAAAAGGCATAGACAGGATCAATTTTATACTCAAACCTATTTTCCATTAGAAAGGTTCCTGGAAAAATCTTCATTTCTTTCTATAGTAAGGATTTATTATTAATCTCCAAAACCTGACTTACCAGAGAAGATTTTACATTGTCAGAAAATAGGACAAGGAATTTTTAGAAAGCACTTCCAGTCAGAGACAATGAAAAGTGATTTGTAAGAAGGCAGGCAAAGAAGTGACCCAAGACACACAATTCATCCAAGTGAGTATATGGATAAAAAGTAGTTTCCATACTTGGTTAATTTAAAACCCTTCCCAAGAATTTCTCTCCAAATGGCATTAAACACCTGTCACCAGGCTTAAAACACCTGCTACCAATAGTTTCCTGTTACTACCCAAAACCAAGCATATCATCTTCCTCTTTACAGTAAGGAACTGTGTTTTAAACCTTATATTAGCTTGAAATATATCTCAAAACCATTTGCCTATTATTATGTATAAAAAAAGATATATACAACACACCTCCATGCAGTGAAAGTTTATATAGGTATAAAAATATGTTTGAAACATACAAAAGACAACTCATTCTTATAGTAATCAGGAAACAGAGAATTAAAATAAGCTTTTTAAAAATAAAAAACAAAAACCATGAGACTCCATTCAGGAGCCGCTTTAGGCATTACTGATGCATGAGACTGGCAAAACTGGGCAACTCATAATGTCCAATGCTGAAAAGAGCTTAAGGAGACAGACTCTGACACACTGTTGATGGGAACACACAGCTTCTGAAGGACAGTTAGACTACATCTTTTATCTTTTAAATAAGCACATGCTTCAGTCAAATAATTTCACTTCTAGGCACCTCTCCTAAAGGCCCACATCTGAGCACAAAGGGGCCTATATCAAGACTGCATCATTATTTGTAAGGGTGAACACTGCAAACAGCCTAGATCCTCATGGTAGGGTACAGTTAAATAATCATCCTCTTTAGGAAATATTTCATGGAAGTTTAAAACATAAGGTATATCCATTTCCCTCAAGTTTGCTATGAATCTAAAACTGCACTAAAAAAAATAAAACTTTACAAAAGGCTTGCGTTAATGCTCAAACTAATACTCATTTCCCAAAATGACTGAGGAAGTGATAATTTTCTCTATTTCTAAACATTCATGAATTCTCTAGTGATAAAGGTATGGTTTAATATTTGAGGTGCTATATTTAAGTAATAATGTTAAAAATAAACAGATAAATGATATGAATACATATATTATCCATGTATGTGTGTTTGTGTAAATGTAAACTGTGATCACTTAAAGGCAGAAATGCTGTCGGTCATCTCTGTATCCCCAAGGTCTTTAATCCAGTGCTTGACATAGATGTTGCTCATAAATGTCTGCATGGAATGAATCCACACCAGAAATCAGTTTTAAGAGGTAAGAGACTTGAAAAAAGTAATCTAAGAGATGAAAAAGAAATCTGACAAAGTCAAATGCTGATATCATCCAAACCAGGTAAAAGAATCAACCAATTTTTTAGCCCAGAAAAAAAATCTCTACCAACCTACATCTTTAAGAATGATTCAAAAAGGTAGGAAAAACACGCATAATTCAAGGAACACTAATATTTACCAACAATTCTAGAAGAAACCCTTTATCGAAAGTCGTGTCTTCAGTTTTAGGAAGGGTTGGTAACAAGCAGAGGTATGATGCCACCTGGTGGAGGGTATTGGAACTGCAGAATAAAAATATTGAGATCAGAATATTGTCTTATAACTTCACTTTTGAAAAGTAATTTTACAGGCTGCTTGAAAAGTTTTACCTAGAAAATATAATCCTATGACACAGCAACAAATATATGAAATCATATATGAATATTAAACCTCTAATACAGACTTCTCAAAGTCTTCTGCAAACCTCTCATAGTCCCTAGATCTTTTCAGGGAGGTTTCAAGGACATTTTTTCATATCAATACCAAGACATTATTCGGGCTTTTTCTCACTGTCTTTACATGTATAGTGACAGTGCAAATGTGACGGTGGGTAAAACTGGCGGCCTGGATCAAGGAAGTGGCACCATCCAGTGCTGTAAGAAGTGATCATGGCATTCCTGCTGCCATAGTCATTTTTTTTAAAAAGTGAAAGTGAAGTTGCTCAGTCGTGTCCGACTCTTTGCGACCCCGTGGACTATAACCCACCAGGCTCCTCCGTCCATGGGATTCTCCAGGCAAGAATACTGGAGTGGGTTGCCATTTCCTTCTCCAGAGGATCTTCCTGACCCAGGGATCAAACCCAGGTCTCCCACATTATGGGCAGATGCTTTAACCTCTGAGCCACCACTCTGGCTCTTTTTAAAAAAGTCAATTTTAAAAATGTCCATGATGAAACAGCAAAGATTTATTAATGTTATTAAATGTGGACTTAAGTATCTGTTTTTTAGAAATTCTGTGCAACAGAACAGGAAGTACATACTTTGTACACGCTTTTTACTTGAAAGAATGACTGACAACTATGGTTATTCAGATCTGAATAAGGGCAAAAAATCTGACTTCCCTGGTGGCTCAGATGGTAAAGCGTCTGTCTACAATGCGGGAGACCTGGGTTTGATCCCTGGGTCGGGAAGATTCCCTGGAGAAAGAAATGGCAACCCACTCCAGTACTCTTGCCTAGAAAATCCCATGGACGGAGGAGCCTGCTGCAGGCTACTGCCCATGGGGTCGCAAAGAGTCGGACACGACTGAGCGACTTCACTTTCACTTTCTTTCACTTTCAGAAAATCTGAACAATAATAAACCTGACACTTCAATGAAAATAACAGTTTTGACAACTATGAATAAAGCTACTATATAAGTCTCTGGACAGATTTTTCTGTAAATCTAAGTTTCCATTTCTCTTGGGTATGTCTGAGAACACTAGATCACACAGTAAGTGCATGCTAAACTGTGTAAGCAACTATCAAATTTTTCCCAAAGTGGCACAACCACTTTGAATTCTCGTCAGCAATATATAAGAACTGCAATTGTTCCACATCTTTGTTAAGACTCAGTACCTTGTTGCTTTTATAAACGATTCTAATAGGTCTGTAATGGTATCTCATTTTGGTTTAAGTTTGCTTTTCCCTAATAACTAATAATGCCAAATGATACTAGTATCTTTCTATAGACTCACTGAAATCTACATATCTTCTTTGGTGAAGTACCTGCTCAAATCTACAGCCATTAAAAGTTGTCTTCTTGTTACTAAGACATCTGGATACTAGTCCATTATCAGATATGAATTTAGCCAGTATTTTCTCCCAGTATGGGGCTTCTCTTTTCATCCTCTTAACAATGTCTTTCAAATGGAAATTTCAAATTTTGACCAAGTCCAGTTATCAATCTTTTCCCTTTATGGACTGTGCTTTGGTATCTATGGAAAACTTTGTACAAAGCACAATGACAAAGATTTTCTCCTATACTTCTTGTTAAGTTTTAATTGTGATATTTAAGTCTATGATTTATTTTGAGTTAATCTGTGTATATGATATGAGGAATTGGTCAAGTTTCATAGTTTGCATATGGATGTCCAATTGTTCTGGCACCACTGCTGAAATTAGCCTTTTCCCATTGAGTTGACTTGTCACCTGAGTCAAAAACCAATTAATCATATATTTGTGGTCTGTTTCACTCGACTCTGTTTCAGTGATCCACGTCTACCTTGTTTTCAATACCACAATGTCTTGATTACTGTGAATTTATAGTAAGTTTTGAAGTTAGGTAGTAGAAATCCTCTAACTTTGTTTTTTTAAAAATGGTTTTGACTATCTTAGTTCCTTTGCCTTTCCATATTCGTTTTAGAGAAAGCTTGGCAATTTCTATAAAATTTCCTGCTGAGATTTTGACTGGAACACACTTATATCTATAGATGAATTTGGGTAGAATTCGTATCTTAGCTGAGTCCTCATTACAAGACCAAAAAAGTTCTACATGCATGAAGATGAATGCTATCTACACTTGAAGTGATCAATTTCATAATAAATATAAATATTAAATCATTACATTATATATATGAAACTAATATAATGTTTTATGTCAATTACTCCTCAAAAAAAAAAAATTAGGGCTCAGAAATCAGACAACCAACTACTTAGGTTCAAACCCGATGACCTAGGAAAACTGTATAAGTTATAAAAAATATAAAAAAGAAAGATATGACAAAGAAGAAAAATTTTTTAAGACAAAAATATAAATTTTACAAAAAAGAGAGATGTATAATTATATTTAAGTGACCCAAAGATAAGAAAAGCTAGAGAGAAGCTAGTTTTAACTGTCAATAAATGGTAGTGCAACAAATAATATCACCTAAAGCAGTGCAAAAATAACTAAAAGCAAATAAAGAAAATTAAAATCCAGTCGTCCTTTCATACTGCCTTACCTAAGAGGTCCAAAAAACTTCACCAAGGATTCCCGAGTATCTACTTCTGCCACATTTGAGAGAGCAAAATCATAGAGTTCAGGGAAATGTGCAAAAGCAGCTCTCTAGAAAAGAACAGGAAAAAAAAAATTAATGCCTACATATAACAACTTACTGCACAACAGAAAAAATATTTTAAAAAAATATTAATGCACTTCTCTTTCTTATATGCTTCTCAAATGTGACCTCTGCCTTGTTCAAAAGCACTAAATACAATGGGAAAAGAAAACAGAATTGTTCCAGCAAGAGTGTAAAACCAGAGTCAATGTTCAGTTTTTGATTTCTAAAGTCACATTTTGAATATACATGATAAGACCCAGGAAGGCCAGCTTCACTGACAGGAAACGACAAAAAACAGAACAAAACACTTCATTATTAAGAACTGGCTTAAAAAAATAAATAAAATAAAGAACTGGCTTAACAAAACTAAAAGGAAGTCTCAAGGGCAACTCCCAATGAAGAGGTATCTGAGGGAGGGGCCTACAGCTTAGTGTGCATGCACCCTGCTTGACTTTGGAACTCAGGAAAGAGAGTCCCTCCCAGGGTAACACTTCCAATCAACATGGGGTAAGCTGCAAGAAAACAGAAAGAGCAGCATTATGCTGATTTGATTAAGTGTGTGAGAGGTAACATCTCTAGTCCTCCTTAATGCCAAGGTAAAAGTTCCATAAGTTTTTAAGTCCCCTGTAGAGGATTGCACAAAAGCTTGCCAAGGTTATGGATAACGGCCTGCCATGAGATTACCATAGACAATGGCAAAATGACCCTGCACCAAGCCTGCAAGTGAGTTCCCCAAGCTAGAAGATGAAGCAGTCAGCTCCCAGGAGGACTCCGGCACCATCAAGATCAAGCACTGGGACCCTGTCAGTAGGCTGACAAACAGCCTCCAAGAGACCAATCATTGAGCCTTGCCGGTGCCAAGAGAACAGCACACACCACACCAGCCATGGTCACTTCTAGGGCAGAGGCAGAGGAACAAAAACACTAGTCCTCTGAGAAAAGCAGGAAAAGATATCTGAGTTGGGACTGTGTGCAGGAAGAGCAATGACCTTGAGAGACAGTGGACCTGATGGTGAAAGATAATCTGAACTTAAGTTTGGCTGTGTCTGTACAGGTTCCCTGCTCTCCTCCCCGCAAAAGACTCTTTAAAAGGTTAGGATCTCAATTACTTTAAATTGAGAAATAAAAGTCTCTTTCTGCCACCAGAGGAAATGGAGTTCAAGAGCAAAATGAGCTCAGTAATAAAAACAAAGGTACTTTTAGGGCATATCTGAGCTGCATTGGTAAATTTCAGTACCATTACATGCCTTTATCTTTAAAATGTATGAAGTATGCACATCTACTTTGTCAAGTTGAAATACTCTTTCATAAAATAAAGTTGATATTTAAATGTACCAAGTTTGCCCAATAACTAATATTTTTTGACTGTCAAATATCAATATACTGATTCTCAAGACTGAGGACTATAAAAGAAAACTTTCTTTTTCATAAATCCATCAGAATTAGCAATATTTTAAAAATTCAAGATGAGCATACTATTAAATAAGTACCTTTCCTATTTGCACTATAAAGCTAAAAAGCTAAGTCACTTCAGTCGTGTCCGATTCTGTGTGACCCCACAGACTGCAGCCCACCAGGCTCCTCTGTCCCTGGGATTCTCCAGGCAAGAACACTGGAGTGGGTTGCCATTTCCTTCTCCAGTGCATGAAAGTGAAAAGTGAAAGTGAAGTCGCTCAGTCGTGTCTGAATCTTCGAGACCGCATGGATTGCAGCCAACCAGGCTCCTCCGTCCATGGGGTTTTCCAGGCAAGAGTACTGGAGTGGGGTGCCATTGCCTTCTCCATTTGTACTATATAAAACCTAAATTATTTATGACACAACTTCATGGAACAGATGCAAAGGCTATAATGCATTTCACTTACCTGGAGAGAAGTGATTCTATCATAGTGAATAGTTGTCATCTCATTCTCTGTCAGAGCGTTTCCAGTCTGGTCGTTAATCTCAAAACCAGTATAGAACTTAAGCATGTCCAAGAGCTGAAAGGAGACACTTAAATTAACAAACTGTGCAAACATGAGAGCAAGAAGGCCGAAACAGACACTATTAAAAATAATAAATAAGTCCACATACCTTCTTAGAGGTACCAAAAAGCTTTGGAATGTAAACACTACAGCAAACATTTCAGAACGTGTACAAATGTTTTATTTAGGTGAGAATAAAGTACACACAGTGAATAAATTGTTAAGTCTATCTCATATACTTGGTCTACGTCTACAGGGAAGAACTTAAAACTGCAATCCCAATACTAAAGAAACATTAAGGAACTAATCAAAGGAAGTCAATCATTTTAATGGAAAAAAAAAACCTCTCTACATCACTGTAAATATATAGACCCATACAATTAGCAGGAACTCCTGAGGGTTTATGCCACTCAGAATTTTCTGATGAGAATTTTGCAATTCACAATTAGTGATACTCTTCTCTATATTGAAAAAAAATAGCAAGGTAGAAGGAAAAGCTAAGTTATTCGTTCCTCTCTTCAGTCTCCATGGCCATCAAGCCCTTTCTTTGGCTTAGTTCCTGCGACTGCTGAAGGCCTCCTTTCCCCCTGTGATGGCAGCATCAACAGAATTTGGGGCTGCATCTGCCCCCCATTTTTATTATTCTTAATTCTAACCTACAGCAAATCAGATATTAGGATTTTTTTAAATCAAAGTTTTATCGGAGTATGGTTGATTTACAATGTTGTGTTAGTTTTGGCTATCCAGCAAAGTGAATCAGTTATACATGCACATACATTCACTCTTTTTAGATTCTTTTCCCAAATAGGTCATAACTGAGTACCAAGTAGAGTGTTCTGTGCTGTATAGTAAGTTCTTATCAGTTATACACAGTAGTGTATATATGGCAGTCCCATCTCCCAATTTATTCCCCCTCCCCGATATTAGGATTACTTAATGTATTTTAATACATGCAACCAATCACTGGGTAAAATTTAGTATGAGAATAGGAAAAGAAGGAATGCTCACAGACACCAGATAAGAGTTTTAGGAGAGTATGTAAATATATACAACAATTTTATCTCCAGCTGTGACCACACCAAAGGCAAGTGTTAGAAGTTTGTTGGAAGACTTTTCTTCTGGATGACATTATAGGAAATGGGAAACCCTACTACTCTGTCTTCCTACACAAAGCAGTAAACCAAACGCACTTGCCTTTCAACCCAAGGCAGCAGACGAAGCATATGCACACTTCCACTTTACCAACCGCCCCGTCACCATCACCTCATGGAAAGAGAGCCATGACATTAGGCTCTTTGCTAATATTTAATGACATTAAATCACTTCGCTTGAAATTAATGCTTATCATCTATTTATAGTCCACAGTAGTCACTGACACAGAATCAAAATATATGAGCATGTAGAACTATATCATGCATAATTTAGCCCAATGATAACATCACATATTAACAAAAGTTTTATTTGAATTAACGATCCCCCTCAAACTTAATAATGCTTAATTGTTTTACTGTTTAATTAATAAAATGAGTATTTGGAAGAGAAAAAAAAAAATGATGATATAACATTAGTAGAGGTCACCTACACGAGAAGGCTTCCACTTTGTATATTAAGACTTGGTTTCACTTTAAAATGACTAATTTGGAATTTACATCATTCAACTAAATATTTAGCAAAAATTTACTTTGTGCCATGCCCTGCTACTCCCGGTTGCATGGCAAAGGAAGAAAAAAATCAACTTAGAAATGAAAACAGTAAGTATATTCAGATACACCAATGATTACCTGGGAAAAAAGATGGCCATCCTCTTCTCTACGAACAAGATTGGAAAGGTAACAGTGAACCAAAACGTGGGAGTCATCCAGGATGGTATTAAACCAGCGTCTTGTGGGGAGTAGGGCCTAGACAAAATAATCACCAGAGCAGTAAGTCTGCATGCTCTCCCAGCAGGAGGTGAAGTCCACTGACACTCAGTGCAGGAGTGTTAATCACATTCAGAGTACCCTCAGCCCCTCAAAAGACACTGCACAAGGCAAAGGGTCTAGTCCATGCTGCAAATGAACTCAGTGGTCATGTTACTAAACAAAGTACAGCACTGGAAAAAAATCTCAGATTCTATCTTGGCCAGTAGTTTTGAAACAAAATCCTATGTGAAATCCCAATATATACTGTGTGTAGATTTCGAAATGGGGGAAAGGGAGTGAAAATCCCTAGCTGGAGATTCCTTTCTCAGTGTCTCCTTCCCACATCGTCCTGTGATAGTCAGCAGGATAATACTGAGAAATTATGACAAACATAGTTCAGAAACCACTAATCTGGTCAAATACCCTCATGTTAAAGGGGAGGTTATTGAGATCCTCAGAGATTGTAATTTCTAGCAGAACTTGAATCTGAATGAAGATCTCATGAATGACAGCTAGTCCAGTACTCTAATCTTCATGTCTAGAAACCACCCTAGCTCTCCCAATAAGAAATGAAGAAAAACGATTTTCTTTCAACTTCCTGCATTAAAAAGGGAGAGGAAATGAAAGGAAATGAATCCAGTTTTACACGAGCTCTGCATCTGAACTTTGCATCAAAATCTTGCACCTAGTAGCATGAAATTTTTATTTTAAGAATCTTAATTTTAAAAATTGACAATAGCAAGCAGCTATATCTTTCTTCATCAACAATAGCAGGCACAGTTAGAAAAGTAAGATGATTTAAAAGATGGCCATAAACCTATGACTTCAGCTTTTTAAAACTCTATGAAAGGGTAATTAACTGTGACAGAAAATAACTTGCCCTTGCTGGACTCATGTTGATTTACTAAATGAGGTTTTTAATACAAACACAGCCCTTTGACAGTCATCTGAAACTTCAAGAGTCAATCACTTTAGACTTTCTTCTCTATAAGACACTTAAAATAGGTACAAACAAACTAAGGCCGGTTTGAGGTGATAAATATTTCATAAATAGTCATGGGTTTAATCTTACATATATAATCATTAGCTTCCTTAATGATTATGTAACAGAAAAATCACTGCACACTTCTTACCTCTAGATCAATCATAAGTTCAATAAATCTTTCACAGTAATGAACTTTGTCCATAGTGACAGGATCTAAACATAAGAGAGAAAACATGTTAAAACTTTCTTACTTAGGTCATTCTATGGTACTATATCTTAAAACTGGCAGTTATTTAGTTATTTAAACAAGGTTATTCATCTCATTCATCAGAATTGGACTATGATTCAGAGTACAGACCTCACATATTTTCAAAAAGGGCAGGCCTTACCCTTACATTAAGCTCTGTAAGTAGGAGAAAATGAAAAACATAGCTTGCATCAGAGACACATTTTAAAAATCAGACCTGCAAACATATTTCTAAAGTGTTTATTTTTAAGAACATTTTCATTTTTAAAATAAGTACAACTTTGTGACATGATATACTTTCAGAGTACAAATCTCCTTTTTTTCCTAATGTCAGAAAATGTTCTGCTATTTTACCAGCTGAAACCATCCTGCCAAGATTGTTTCAATTAAAAAGGAGAAAAATTTAGGGTCCCTAGTCTAAGGACTCCCAGCAGTGAATAATCCAGTGCTAGACCTACAGAAGGTGTCCTACAAATGCTGTATTCGAATTTATTTAAATCTACTTATTTATTTGTTGTACATAGGCAAATAGAAGGCTTTATGTGAAGGAAGAATATGGATACTTTTGTAAGTAACATATGCCCATAATTCAAACCCTAAAATAACATAACTATAGAATTTTACAGCTAGAAAAGATCTCAGACAACATCTTACTCGCTCTTCATCTTATAGGTGAGAAACTAAGGACCAGAGGAAAACGACTTGATTTTTGGCTGGTTAGAAGTGGAATCCAGTTTTCTGAGACGCAGCCTAGGGTCATACAGTTGCTAAAACTAAAGAATTTAAATGAGTGATTTTTAAATCAAATCCATTCAAACTGGTCCTCTGTTGTATCTTCTGTTCTTATTACTGGCAAAGGAAAATAATTTTGTCCAAAATTTAAAAATGAGCAAAATCTGTATTCCATATTTTTATTTATAGCTTGAGAAAATTACTGGAAATGGCCTATTTAAAATTAGAACATGATGCTTGGCACTCAATTTCTGAGTTCTGGTGGATAAAGCTGCATATTTTTATACTAATTGGCCCTACGAGGCATGCTGTTCAGAGCTGAAGCCCTGTTATTCCAATTTTGGACACCAATAAATTCTTATCACTTGCTTTTTATGTGTTCTGTGTTTTTTCCTTCTTTTGATAGCAGCCCTGACATTTCAAATCATCCTACACAGATTTCCTTTATAACAACTGATGTGGACAGTTGTTTGCAATAACCTTGCAAAATGGAACTACACACAATCTTTTAAAAATTAGTTTTCTGTTTTCTAACTATATAATCCATCTGGTTTTATGCTCTTTCTAAACTGGCACACTATTTTCATCTCTGCTGCTTCCTTTGCCAGCAAGTTAATAAATTTTGATTAAAGCTCAAGATCAATCTAAGAAATTTTGTTTTCTGACAATATATTATGATGATGGCAACATTTAGTGCTTTGTGAGTCATTAAAATTTCTGCAGGCCCTATATTGTTATATTTACTTGACTTTCAAACCTTTCTAGATGCCATCAGTCTTTTGAGGGTGCGAGGTGGTGGGGTGCTGCCACAGTGCATGGCTTGTAGGGTCTTGGTTCCCTGACCAGAGGCTGAACCTGAGCCCAGGGTAGTGCAAGTGCCAAGACCCACCTGCACTGTGGACCAAGGGATTCCCAACCTGACACTAACTGTTATACATCACTGCTTCTCATTATTATCATTTGGTCAAGGAAACCCAATCTAAGTCCTCTTTCCAGGTTCATGGTGCTTAACTGAAAGATTTAAATATATAAAAATTAGGTGACAGATTATAAGCATATGACAATTTTTTCTTTATACTAATACTGGTAGTAATAATATACCCCAAATCTGGTACCATAAATTGGCATCTGTAGCATTATTATCTATTCCTCACTGAATTACAGGTGTGACTTCCAGCTGTAAACTATTACTTGGGGAAAGTCAACATTTATAAGTACACATTGTTGTATTTTAGTTTAAACAAAGCTACAATCTCTGATTCATATGTATGGTATAATCTCTGGTGCATATAAATGTGGTACACCTTTTGAATGTTCTTAGATTATATTTCAGTTAGAAAATAAAATATTAACAACCAATGATATATCATACATAGCATACACATACTTTTATTAAGTAAACAATACCCTATTTGCACTCACTAGATGCTTATGTCAATCTTGCCAACCCAGCAAAATGTAGTTAGATCCTCTTGGTACATCGAGCTCATACTCATATACACACATATATGTATCTATATACAGTGGATAATCATAATATATTTTGAAGTTTATACTCCACACAGTATATACTTCTATTTGTTTCATAATAAATGGGGACCACAATGGAGGAAAATACTTCCCATTTCATCTTGTAGCTTATATCTCAAAATAATCCTCCTTTTCTGCTCCTAAACAGTATTTGATATGGCTTGAAAACATTATTCAGTACCAAATTATAAATGCCACGTGGATAGGGTCTGTGCCTATCTTGTTCACCATGTCCTGGAAACCGTGTTCAAAACCTGTGTGTTATAAGGAAGCTCCAAAAATAATTGCTATATAAATGAACATTTCAATCACCATGCTGGTGCCCTTAACTGATATGAATTTCTAAGGCAGTCACAATACTCAGACGGGTAGCATACTTGAAAAGGGAAGGACATAACTCCTTGTCAATATAATTTAAAATCATTTGGAGAGCAGTTTTTAGACTAAATATAAATACCAGATGGGCATCTGAATGGTAACTTCACAAATGAGCTGAGAAAAGGAAGATAGTTACCAGAAAGTGGGACTGATTTCAGCACAGAGATAAACTTCTGGATGAGTTGTGAAAGAAATCTTCTTTCTTGATAGGCTCTAAAATCAGAGAGATAACAAACAGGGAGCAAATTATTTTTGAGAAATAATTATTTCAAAAGTAAAACTTAAATGCTGAACAGCCTTTCTTACACTGCTCAAATTGTTTCATTTCTCTCTGAAATCAGGACCATAACTTAAACAGCTTCTTCCTTGAGAGAAATACAGCATTACATGAAGAAAACAGGAGCCTCATTACTGGCCTAATAACCAGTGAAGAAAGTATCTCTGTCTTATAAAAGTTTTCACTTGTGATTTAAAGGTCAGGCCTAGAAAGGAGTTTTCAAAATTTCATTTATAGTCTGCCTTCAACATTAAAAATCTAATACTTAAGTATGTAGTTGAAATGAGCAATTTCATACTTGAATATGCTTAAATTATTAAATAGAGTATTATAATGTATAAAAATTAACTGTTAGTTTAAAAAACAACTTTTTACTCATTACTAATTTAAGATGCATCATGTACCAACTATTCAAAAACCGGTCATCACATATTGGCCAGCTACAAATGATTATGCCAGCCCTGCTGGAAATAACAAGGAGGGAAATGGCTAAAATATACTTAAAATGACGACAAGTCATAAAATATAATCAGTAACACAAGCCAACATTAATTAGTAAAACTGCCCGACATTAACTGAGCACCTACTGTGCTAGGATCTGAGCTGTGCTAAGGACATCATACAAGATAGTCTAATGCTGACAGCAGTCCTACGAAACAGGTACTATACTGTCCTGACTGCACACTGCGGCTCAAAGAGGCACAGTAACTTGCCCAAACTTACACAGCAGGTGGGTATGAAAACTACAGAAGTCTGATCATAGAACTTACACTCTAAACAACTATACACAGTCTAACCATTACAAAAAGAGCTGATGTTTCAATGAAAAACACTGTGTGTTTTAGTTCGGAAGAAAGCACTGCAGGCTTAGTACTTGGTCTGGAAGACTGCTTAAAAGGTTAGCCTCAATTAAGTGAAGCAGAGGGGCAAAGGTGGTTAGGAAAGGAATGTTTAAGAAATGATGAACAGTCTATTGATTTGGAATTAAATCATACTGAGGTAATGGGAAGAGAGGGTTTAAATTTTTAAAAAGTAGTCAAATAATGCAAAGATATCATGTAAGTAGCCCCACTAAGACGTTACTGATTAGAAAGATATCATGGAAGAGATGAGACTGGAGGCTGAAGTTAAAGAAAGGATATTCCTATTCTGACCCTATTCTCTTGTCCTTACACTTCTCATTTCCTTACTCCCAAACTCGTTTCTCTGACATCCAGCTTTTTTCAGTTTCTCTCGTATTCAGTGATCACCAGCACAACTCCACGCTTCACTTTTGTCCTCAACCCTCTTTTCACAGTTTATATACCTCATTAGATAATCTTACTCATACCTATGACTTCAGCTGCTATCTATGGGTGAACAGAGTATTATCCTTAAGTGGACAAAAAGCGAGAGTCAGAAGAAGTTATTGTAGGCTCAAGAAGTGAGTCCCAAGCATATATACATAAGCAGAGGGAGGAAAAAAATGAGTGGAAAGAACACTTGAAGATGAAGAAAGAAAAAAGGATCATTGCAAGAAGAGTCACGGAATAAATAAAGCAAGAGCACAGGTAGACCAGTTAGCTTCAAAGACAGAGCAGAACAAACCTCTTGGAGCAGGGGTCCCCAACCCTGTGAGGAACTGGGCTGCACAGCAAGTGAAGCCTTATCTGTATTTACAGCCACTCCCCATCACTTGCCTGAGCTGTCTCCTGTCAGATCAGCAGCAGCATTAGATTCTCATGGAAGCACAGACCTTGTGATCTAGGTTGTACATTCCTTATGAGAATCATCCCTGAAACCATTCCCACTCCCTGCCCCGGTCTGTGGAAAAACTGTCTTCCATGAACCGGTCCATGATGCTAAAATGGTTGAGGACTGCTGTCTTAAGAGTATACAGATTCTTCTCTTCCTTCCTACTAACAGAACTTGACATAAATGCTTGCTACCAGACTTTTATCCAATTGATAATCATTACTATTAAAACAACCTGCAACCCTCATCTGCTTCCTTACTCGTTATATACTTCATTTATCTTTCTCCTTAGCATGAACCACTGGATAATATACCATAAAATCCATCTGTTATTAGCTGCTTTCCCCAACTAGAACGTAAACTCCACAAGAGCAGGAATTACTTTCTATTGTGTTCTATGCCATTTCGCCTACACCTACAATAGTACCCAATAAAATAATAAACACTTAAATTTATTGAATGAATGAAGCGTATAAAGTGTAGTGCGTAAGTCATTGTTAAGAGTGGGGGAATAGGAAAAAGAAAGAAACTTGGACTGACAGCCTAAAGACTGTGGAGAAAATTGAGACCCATCCATGATGAACAAACTATGATGGACAACAGGCAAAGGGAAGACCACTGATAACACTTGCGACGGGGGCAGAGATAAGGGAAAGGAGAAATGAGGATGTGTGGCATCTCCACTGAAACTGTGTAAAAAATATTTCTATGATGGTCTAAGCAAAAGCACTTCTTACTCGTTTAATTGGTTCAGCACTACGTAAAGGGAAGAACAAAACAAGTCAGCAGCATCTAAGACTCACAACTCAGTATAACAAACCAACATGGAACAAAGCTCTGGCAACATACTGTTCTCTTGCTTCTGGATCCATCTTTTCATCATTCTTTTTAATCAAGTTCCAGAATTTTCTTAGCTTAGGTGTCTTTTTTAATTCTAATTCCAATCGTGCCTGAAAGAATGATGTGGCATTAAATCAGCCATAACCCCAATGTAAAATATAATATAGAGCAATGGGATAAAACCAGATAGAAACGTGACAAAAGCTGGAACCTAAGAAACTAATACCTATACTTTAAAAAACTAGTTCAATTCCAATATCTGTCAATAGAAAAAAAAAAATAAGACAAAAGAAATTTCTCGTTAAGATTTTAAGCTCAGTAATAAATTTTCTTTCTTATTTCTAAATTTTCTTTCTTATTTCTAAAATTCAGGACTTCAGTTTGAAAAATATGGGCATTAACATTTAAAGTTCAAAAGTCAGTCTGAAACAATGCATATAAAACAGCTATCATAATAAGGAAAGGTCCATACCACCACTCTTTCTCATGGCATTTATCGGTTTTTAACTTGGTAGTAATTATTTATAGGTGCCTGTTTTAACCTTCATCAACTGGTACCTATGAATAAGCTTGCATATCTGAATGTCTGCAAAACCACCCACGTGCAGGAAATAAAATTCTGAATACAGTATTATATAGATTTTAACTTTACTCCCTAAAATCTGTTAATTTGGCTTTGATACTTGACCACATTATCCAATAAGACTTTGACAGAAAAAATGAAGTTCTTAAACATAATTCAGATGTTCTCCTATAGCTGTATGTACATTCCATTCAAGGAAAATTAAAAATTCAAGTCTGTATTTAGTCTCATCCAGAGACATATCTATGAATAATAATATTTTACTAAATTAACTCCCTTTATGAGCTCAATAGATATTACCTTATTTCACCTTAAAATAATGACATTAGGAGAAACATTTATTGGCTTACACACAAAAGCTTTAAAACTGAAAAAAACTACACCTATGATTAGTTAATGCGTAGTAAATTAGAAAAATTTGGTGGGGGATTTTTAACTGTCATTTTAATCCATATCAAAGCTACACCATCTAAAATCACATGTTCCACTTACAAATACATGGAAGTTTCTGAACTGAGATACTTACAGGCTGTAAGCCCATCCACATCGGGAGAGAGATAAGCTGCTGTACTTGACTCCGTATCAAGTCTACTTCCTGTTTAAAACAGTCATGAGGGGAAAATATGCCATCAATTCTTCCAAATTAATGATTTTTTTATTATTAAGAAGTTCAATCCATTTTTTAAAGAGATAAAGCTAAGCCTCATGATTTTCAAATTCCATATTTGTGATTTCATCAACCTGCAGAATGTATTTGCAGCCCTCAGTTCAATACTCCCAATGCTTTCACTGTCATTCAGTGATAGCACAGAGCAGAGCCAAGTGTGAACTGCCCAACACACACATTTTGAGCTGAGGTCAGACAAGGTGGGCTCTGCCTTCTTGCTTCAGCTCTCTTACACTCACATCTCTTTTTGGTCTATTTAGTGCTGCTGCTGCTGCTAAGTCACTTCAGTCGTGTCCGACTCTGTGCGACCCCATAGACGGCAGCCCAGCAGGCGCCGCCATCCCTGGGATTCTCCAGGCAAGAACACTGGAGTGCTACTTTCTCACAATATTGTGAGTTTTGTTGGTGATTTTGCTATTGAAAATGGCCCTAAGCACAGGGCTTCAGTGCTGTTCAGTGTTCCCAGGTGAAAGAATGCTGTGATGCGCCTTAAAGAGAAAATACTGTGTGTTAGGGAAGTTTGTTCAGACATAAGTTAAAGCACTGTTGGTCACAAGTTCAACGTTAACAAATCAACAATATATATAAAGTGACTTTAAACAGAAACACATAAAACAAGGCTATATATCGATCGCCTGATGAAAATGTGACCAGAGGCTTGCATGAAACTATTTCTTTATTTTCCCTAAGAGCAGTGGTTCAGTTTTAGCTAATTCTGTGTTCACAGCTATTTTTTAGAGCGTAACGACCTCAAATAATGAATACTGGTGGTAAACTGAAAAAAAAGTACCAATAATAAGCTAGCTTTTAAGTTAATTCAACTAGCACCAAACTACCAATACTAATTAAATCTTGGTTTTGTACCATTTCTGACAAGGAATCACATCTATTTATATTTGCTTTGTTTAATTTAATAAATGTTAAAGAGACCCATGTGAAGTACTACATGGAAACATACATCTATCAACACTGTTTTCAGGGTAAGAAAGAACCTCATGCATTCTCCTGCATGGGTCTAAATGCACTATCAATTCAGGAGCACCTCTATATATATATATATATATATATATATATATATATATACACACACATACACATACAGGTATATACCTATTTATTTAAAGATAAATACCTTCAGATAACCACAGGAGAGAAGTACACATGAAATATTAATTACTATAAATGTTTATTTTTTAGAGCATAATCTTACGAAGAATTAAAAATGTATCATACGCAACCCAAGAGATTTTGAAAGATCATCCATAATCACCCCTAAACAGTCAACTCAAAACAAGACCTGCTGGGCTACGTATGAGGTGTGACTGAGAAGTAATGAAGCCATGTCCCTGTGTATAGTTTATGATACTGATCTCATTACTTAATGTTCATGTTAGCAGACTCTTTGCTGCTCTATATTTGGAGAATTTCAATTCTTATTATTTTACTTAGAAGCTAGATAGAAAAAAGAAGGGATCAAGTCCAAATCTATTAAAAAGCCAACAGATCCTACAGGATGATTTTCCCAAGAAGGGGCTGAAATGTTAGCATTGTCCTCATTCTCCACTACTATGAGGAGTTGGCTCTAGAGCTCATCTCATTTACAGTCAACTTAAAAGAATAAGAAAATTTGAACATTCTCCCCAAAGGCAAAGTAAAATTACCAAACTATTGAAGCAGTGGTCAAGAAAAAGCAGTAAGACTGTCTGTTCATGGAGTGAAAATTCACCATCAGTTTCAGCTAATGCTGCTTTCAAGATGCACTTGAAAAAGAATGGGAAGTGATCTGGCTTCTTCTTAAAAGTCTGAAAAGAGAAAGAATAAAAATTCATTTTGAAATGGCTTGCTCACCTCTTTTTCTCCTGTAAGCAAACACTGGCAGACTTTTTAGGAGTCTATTAACCAAACATAGTAATTACAAAAAGATTACTTGCTTACTTAAAATTCACTGTAGCAAGTCAAATATAGATTTCTGGTAGGACAATGTGAGAGTTGCAGAAATTTTCAGCTAATAAAATAATTGCTTTGATTCCTTCATTTTTTATTCAAGTATTAAGCTGGTAATTAGCTTAGGATTTGTTTTTTTTTATTAAAGATCTAAAGTGTTTTAATTCTTTTAATTTAAACAAAGAAACATCTTTAGCAAAAACGGAAGTCTTCCTATTCTATTTAATCTCAAAGACACCCTTTCCTTTATATTATCTCTTTACTCTTAATATACAAATAATGTTTTAAAAAGAAAAGGTAAATAATGTAAACATATTTAAGCTTCTCTGTGATCTACCTCCCCACCTTTCTGTTAGCTCTCTTTTCTTTCATAGGCAAGTGCTCCAAATATATGACCTACACTAGCTGTTTTCACTTACTTCTCTAAAACAAGTTTCCATGTACAGCACTCCCCTGAAGCTGTTACAGCTGTCAAGTCCTAAGGACGCTTACCAACCCTCAACTCCTTTTTGATGCGAAGGTTTCTCTTGTCACTTTACAAGGCAGTATCCCTGGGGATCTAGCCTCAATCTTCTTCTCCCTCTCCCATTACTTCAACTACCATATGCTAATGATTCTAAAGACACATCATCAGTCCAGATTTCTTCAGTCCTTAGATTGCTTTGTCTACTACAATTACATCTAGATATTCCAAAAGCAACTTAAACTCAGAAAGTCCAAAACTCAATTCAACAATTTTGTACCCGCCAAAGTATTCCTCAACCCTCTTCTACCTATCTTGGTAAGAGGCACCTCTCATCTTTTACATTCAGTTGCCCAAACCTGGAAGGTTACTGAAAATAATATCCCCTCCCTCAAGCTACTTCAATTATCAAATCCAATCAATTTTACTTTCCAAATCTGTGTGTAAGCTCTTCTCTGTATCTGTATCAACTCTAATCACCAAAGTGATCTTTACAACATGAAAACTGATGAAGTCATTCTCTGGTGTCCCTCTCCCTTCCTCTGGCGGTTGAAAGCAACTTTAAGAAACGTCTAAGATTTCTCAATAAGACACAAGGCCCTTATACGATGGTACTGAGACCATCCCCTCAAAAGAGATGGCAAGTATACATGGCTTTCCTTCACTTAAAGAAGTATGATTGAGGGCAAGAAACTCTTTTGATGAGCTGACCATTTCATAATGGCCAAAGAAAACCTAGATTTTGGACCTCTGTTAGCTGATCAAGGCTCTGTTATAGTAGCCAAAGAGAAAATGTCAATTATAAATTTCAAAAGAGAAAACAGATCCCAAATCAGATAAAGAGAAGACTGAAATTAGAATATAAGCACCTGTCTTGACTTTAGACATACTACTTTACTCTGGAAAAACTATAAACACATACTCTCTGTTGTGAAACAAGGCACTGAAAAATATTATCTCATTGAACATTATGTATTTGAGCTCAGTTCAGTTGCTCAGTCATGTCCGACTCTTTGAGCTACTTAATATAAAATATACTTTATCTGATGTAAAAGTCTTTATAAAAGTCTTTATAATACATGCCATTCTTTGTTTTAAGCACAAAGGAGAAAAAAAATTTCACATTCATAATTTTTCAATTCACAGCATATTAAAGAAAGAACTGAAACCAAAAAAAATATCATTGAGTGGCCGAAAAGTTTGTTTGGCTTTTTCCATACCGTCTTAGGGAAAACCTGAACAAGCTTTTTGGCCAACCCAGCATTTTTCATACATCCGTTCTTCTTCTCAATATTTACTTTATTTTTGGATAAACTTCTGTTCTAAAACTATCATCAGTAAAAAAGTTACTTTGTAACAGCTTAAGTGAGCAAAGTAAGAAAGCTATGAAGTAATTTAAATCTGTTACCTCCCATGCAGGGACATTTTCTCTGAATTTTTCATTCACCATACAGCAGATTGACATTAAATAGGCTTTGCTGGACACTTCTGGAGAATAATTCATCCAGAGGTAATTTTCAAGATACTGGCTACGAAGAATAAAAAGGCATAGAATATTTCATTAGTTACTACCATCTCATTATATCACTCCCCTGAAAAAGTCTAATTACTTACAACTTTTTGAAAATCTGTATTGATAGTCTGAGAGCCCTTCACAAATTAATCTATAATGTAGGTCAGTCCTACTATTGCAAACATATGTAGCAAATATGGCTCTGGAGAAGAGAGTTTTATACTTTCAAAGTAGGAAAACATCAAAGATTACTGACATATATAATTATCACCATTAGAGCACTGGATATTTCCTTATCTAAGGTGCTTCACAGAGTAAAAAACAAAAATATCTGACAAATATCAGCTCTAAAATCATATGATAGACAGCTTCACAGACAAAAGTAACTGAGAAATTAACACAAACACATATCAGGACCAAATGATTTCTGAAAACTAAGAAAAAGACTTACTCAAAAAGAGGATTTGTTACTTAATTTACAAGGCATTTAACATACGTCCGTTTTCAAGGTAACTGGCATTTTCTCTTCAAAATGCCAAAATTCTTATTTAAGACTGGTGAAAACATTCCTAAACTAAGTAATTCTGATTTTCAAAACAAAACTTAACCATTTCTTGTTCAGAGTAGTTATAAACATCAATCACTGTTGTGGGCTGTAAAATCCTCTCGAGCACTAATGTAGAACACAGAACTAGTTTCTCTTTTGAACCACTCCACATGTATAACTTTTCAGTGTAACTTTCACTTACGTCTTCATGTACACATGCGTGCAGGCACAGGTGCACACACAGAGTTGTGCATTTCGGATGGCGCTGTAACACAGAATTTTTCTACTTCCTCTTAAGAGTCAAAGGTCTCCTCATGTTGATATTTCCATGGGTCTACCTTTAGGAATCATTCTTACTTAGTTTGCAAGAGCCTAGGAAACTGGTAAATAATATTTTATCCTAAATAACTGCCAAAAGGCTCCAAGTTATAACTACTCTTTCATATAGGAAATGCATGAAACTTCATAAAATTACGCCCTTCAGAACTTCTGCTAGCAAGTCTGTTAGTATGAATCTGTCTGAAATCTGTTTATTTCATGCAGTTTAGCTGGTGATAGAATTCTTTCTTGGTCGATAGTTCTATTTTTCTATTTACTAGACTCATTCTACTATCTTTTCTATTACTGCAATTGTGAAGTCTACAATCAATTTGTTCTTCTTCCTCTGAGTAATCGTTTTTCCTCTAGTAGATTTTAAGATTTTTGTCACTGTTGCTCTGTTCACAGCTTGCTAAATATACTTTCTGAATCTTACAGACTCATATCTTAACTGTAGAAAATTCTTAAGCATCACCTCTTCTAAATTGCCACTCCCTCATTTCCCCTAAATCTCTTCTAATGGACCTTCTCATTCTACACTCTATATCTCTTAACTGCCTTGTATGCTTCTATTATTTGTTAATTTTCTCAGCTCTAAATCCCCATTCACTAATTCCTTCTTTAGCTGTGTCTAATCTATTCAACTTAACCACTGAGTTTTTTAATTTCAATGACTTTTATTTTCATTTTCCCCCAAACCTGTCCATTTTTAGTGTCTTGTTTCTATTCACATATTCTATTTCTTCTTTTATACTCATAATAATTTTAAACATGATTTGACAGTATATATATTATTTAATTACCAGTGGTTTTCTGAGGAGTTTTCTAATTCTGTTCTTTGTTGTTTCAACTAAATCTTGCTGTAATGTGCCCTGTAATTTGAGAGTCTGGACTCACATTCATCAAGGTTTTAGCTGTAGGATTTTTTTTTGGCAGTCTAGATGAAATACATATCATTTCAGAGTATCTTTATGTTTGATTCTACCAGATGCCCCACAGATATCATTGGCTTGCCACAGTTTTTAACAGTAATATCATGGGTATTATCTGATTACATAGTGAACTCCAAACCTATTCTTTACATTTTTTAGATAAGGAATTTGAGAATATGAGAGTCAATGATCTGCCCAAGATGATGGACTTATCTCTGTGATATATAGATGATACTGACCACACTCCAAACTATATCTCTTTAAACCAAATTTAAGGACTGTTCACTAATTCCCTGATTCTATTTTGGCAATTGCAGCAAATGTAATCTATATAATAACATGCCCCTCTGATGAGTTTTCTCAAGATTCAGGTCACTCTCCTATACCTAGACACCTTCTCCATGCCAACTCACTTTCCACTCTAGCAAGAGACCATCAATTATCTCTACTACAAACTTGAGAATTATTGTGTCTGGGGGCTGGCACAGAGAAAATGGCATTTTCACCCAGAAATTACATAAAAGTTCCTGGAAGGTAACGACCCACTTTATCAGTTATTAAAAATCTTTCACTGTCATTGGTGCCTTAAATATGTTCTGCTGCTTTCTCCTTTAGTTCTTGCAATTCTCTTGGTATCTGATATTTGCCAGGACCATAGAACTCTGGTTTTATCCTAACTGTATAACAGCATCCACTTGATTTTTATTGTTCTTCTTGAAAGATGAAGAAAAAGTGTGATGAAAAAGTGTATTAATCTAAGGGTCATATGGATCCAATTTCTAGCCTAAGTGCTCTCTATAAAATAAGGAAAATCTTACTGGAATTATTATGAGGATTAAATGAGATCAAGTATTTAATAATAATACAGTTCTTAAGATATAGCAGGCACTTCACTTACTAGTTAATTCATAGCTACAAACTTCAATTTTTCTCTGTAATAATAAGAACACCTCAGCTCAGTTCAGCTCAGTTCAGTCGCTTAGTCATGTCAGACTCTTTACGACCCCATGGAGTGCAGCATGCCAGACCTCCCTCTCTATCACCAACTCCTGGAGTTTACCCAAACTTATGTCCATTGAGTTGGTGATGCCATCCAACCATCTCATCCTTTGTTGTCCCCTTCTCCTCCCACTTTCAATCTTTCTCAGCATCAGGGCCTTTTCAAATAAGTCAGTTCTTTGCATCAGGTGGCCAAATATTGGAGTTTTAGCTTCAGCATCAGTCCTTCCAATGAATATTCAGGACTGATCTCCTTTAGGATGAACTGGTTGGATCTCCTTGCAGTCCAGGGGACTCTCAAGAGTCCTCTCCAACACCACAGTTCAAAAACATCAATTCTTCGGCGCTCAGCTTTCTTCACAGTACAACTCTCACATCCATACATGACTACAAAACCATAACCTTGACTAGATGGACCTTTGTTGGCAAAGTAATGTTTCTGCTTTTTAATATGCTGTCTAGGCTGGTCATAACTTTTCTCCCAAGGAGTAAGTGTCTTTTAATTTCATTGCTGCAGTCACCATCTGCAGTGATTCTGGAGCCCCCCAAAATAAAGTCACTTACTATTTCTACTGTTTCCCCATCTATTTGCCATGAAGCGATGGGACAGGATGCCATGATCTTAGTTTTCTGAATGTTGAACTTTAAGCCAACTTTTTCACTCTTCTCTTTCACTTTCATCAAGAGGCTCTTTAGTTCTTTTTCACTTTCTGCCATAAGAGTGGTGTCATCTGCATATCTGAGGTTGATATTTCTCCCAGAAATCTTTTTGATTCTAGCTTGTGCTTCATCCAGTCCAGCAGTTCTCATGATGTACTCTGCATATAAGTTAAATAAGCAGGGTGACAAAATACAGCCTTGACGTACTTCTTTCCCGATTTGGAACCAGTCTGTTGTTCCATGTCCAGTTCTAACTGTTGCTTCCTGACCTGCATACAGAGTTCTCAGGAGGCAGGTCAGGTGGTCTGGTATTCCTGTCTCTTGAAGACTTTTCCACAGTTTGTTGTGATCTACACAGTCAAAGGCTTTCACACAGTCAATAAAGTGGAAGTAGATGTTTTTCTGGAACTCTCTTGCTTTTTCGATGATCCAACAGATGTTGGCAATTTGATCTCTGGCTCCTCTGCCTTTTCTAAATTCCACTTGAACATCTGGAAGTTCACGGTTCATGTACTGTTGAAGCCTGGCTTGGAGAATTTTGAGCACTCCTTTACTAGCTTACTTTACTCATCTTAATTTTGAGGTGAGTGCAATTGTGTGGTAGTTTAAGCATTCTTTGGCATTGCCTTTCTTTGGCATTGGAATGAAAACTGACCTTTTCCAGTCCTGTGGCCACTGCTGAGTTTTCCAAATTTGCTGGCATATTGAGTGCAGCACTTTCACAGCATCATCTTTCAGGATTTGAAATACCTCAACTGGAATTCCATCACCTCCACTAGCTTTGTTCCTAGTGATGCTTCCTAAGGCCCACTTGACTTCACATTCCAGGATGTCTGGCTCTAGGTGAGTGAACATACCATCATGATATCTGGGTTGTGAAGACCTGTTTTGTATAGTTCTTTTGTGTATTCTCGTCACCTCTTCTTAATATCTTCTGCTTCTGTTAGGCCCATACCGTTTCTGTCCTTTATTGTTTCCATCTTTGCATGAAATGTTCCCTTGGTATCTCTAATTTTCTTGAAGTGATTGCTAGTCTTATGCCATTTTTGTGAGGATCAAATCAGTTTATGAAGGGAGCTGCTATTGTTTTTCAGTCTCTAAATAATGTCTGACTCTGCAACCCCTGGACTATAGCACATCAGGCTTCCCTGTCTTTCACTGTCTCCTGGAGTTACAGTCATTAAAACAGAGACTGACTTCTGATGCAGACTATACCTCAAGGGAGTGTGGAGAAGTGGAAAAACCATGAGCTTTGGCATAAGACACTGGCATCCTAGCTCCACCAATTACTTAAATGCATTATCTTGAACAAATTACTTAACTGCTCTGATCTCAGTTTTTTTCCTTCACTATATGGAAAGTATAGTGACTTCTTGCAGGATTGCTATGATTGCTCTCTATATAAAATGTTTAACATTATGTCTAGCACAAGGTTCAATAAATGACAAATACTACTATCATCAACAACAATCTTGGCTTTTACTTCCAGTCTACTGGCCATACCTAGCTGTAATATAATCTAAATTATAATCTAAAAATTGCATATCCTCTTCTGCCTGAAATATCTTTAAGTGGTTTAGGTCAGGACAAGGTTGGTTTGGTCATAATAAATAAGCTTGGAAGGAAAAAAAATGGCTATAGAATGCATTCCAGTTTACTTCCATTGTAACTAGAGGAACCAAGTAAGAGTTCAGAAATTGCTCAGCACACAGTATCTTAATTAGTGAGAAACAATTCAAAATTCAGTTACACTAACAATGGAACAACATCCTTGAAAATAAAAGACATCATACACATATTCCAAAATAAGCCAAACACAAAAATATAAACCTTGAAAAGTCTATAGTAATTATTTTCTTACCAACTCACAGAAGTGTACAGTAAACCTAGTTAAAAGTTAAGTCATGTTGTCATCTTTAACTTCATCAAAGTAAAGTCTTTTAACTCACCTAAATTCCAAGAGCATTATCTTTCTGATAGCAAACCTAAAAACATAAAAGTCAATAGTAAAAATATTTAAATAGGGAATATAACATTTCTGAGTTACTAATACAGATGTATTCTGGAATCTTGTTTTAATACTGACTTATACAGCAGAATAATTATATCCAATAAAACACTGAAGAAAGCAAATTTTGCTTTTATATATTTTTTATTTTGTTCAGTTTATTTATTTTTAAAAACTATCTAAGAAGAATTATATCCTATTCATATAACAAACACAATTAGCACCATGACATACAAGGATATAACACACAAACTAATAAGCCAAGTAGATTTAATCAAAACACAAGTGCTCATCAATATTCATAATATTGGATCACCAATATTATTGGATCACCATTGCCAAAAGCTAGTCTGCCTCAATTTCTTAAGCACTAATCTTCTTTCATTTAATAATAATCAAATGGAAACATTCTGCTGAAGTCATGCATGCCTTCCTATATAAGGGACACATATTTGTATTACAGGCATGTCATGTAGTCTTGATATTAAATCTAAAATATTAGAAAATTGTAGAGACAGTATCAGGTATTTCTGTATATACTTTAAGAAACAGAAGTGTTTGTTTTATATGGATAAATGATCCTGTAGTTAGGGTATCTCTGCAAAGGTAGGTTCAAATGTCCACTAATTTAGCTTTATCATTTTGTATATTAGAAATAAAGGAACGAGACCAGAACCATGCCACTGGATATAAGCTTCCAGTTTTGCAAATTAAACTTGCTGAGACAGGTAAAGAGCTTAACTAATGCTATATATATGTAAGATATAAAAACGGGTCTAGAGACTAGACATGCCAGAAAATCTTTAAAGGACGAAAAGTTACAAGTAATAATAACAAATATTACTTATACAAAGTTTGTTAAAAGGCTGACAAGGACTTGACATAAATTTCTGAGCTATCTACTCCAGACTTGATTGTTACACAGATTAAAAAATCAAATAACATCTGTGAACGAAGGAAGCCAGCACAAAAGAGTACATATTATGTGGTTCCATTTTTTTTAAAGTTTAAAACCAAGCAAAATTAAACTATGGTATTCATGTTTGCATACTTCCATATTTAAATGGTAAAGCAAAGGGCCATACAAGGGTTTCTAGGATGCTGACAATGTTGGTGTTGGTTTTTTTCCAACATTGGTGGTGGTAAAATTCAGAAGGCTATACATTTCTGTACATTTTATGCAGTATCTGTTAATTTCATTGTAAAGAGGATTAAACATTTTTAATGAAAAGAAATCTAAACACTGGCAAAAGTAAACTGCTCTGTAAGTTATCCTTTTTTCTTCAGTATAAAAATCACTTGGATGGATTCATAATTGGATTAACAATTAATCACAGTGTATGGGTTAAGAGAGTCCTAAAGAGCAACTGGACCCTGTCCTATTTAAGAACAGAGTATTGGATAAGAGCCAGAGAACAAGGATTTAATAACTGGAGCAGCCTCTTCATCTACCTATGGTAAAATACATCGGGCTAGTTACTTCTCTGTACCTCAGTTTTCTCATCCATAAAAGGAAGATAATAGTTAACGTGCTGGCTCACATGTGATACACCTTAAGGGAGGACTGCCCGATCATTCAACCTAAAGTAGCAGTCTTTGTCGCTGTACCCTAATCCCACTTTAACTTATAGCACTCACGACCTGCCGATGCTACATTTGCATGTGTTATCTGTCTAAGTAAGAATTAGAACATAAGCGCCACGAGTTAACAGGAGACTTTACCTGCCATGTTCACTGATGCACCCCTAGCACTAGAATGGTGGTTGGTGCTCAAAGTAGGCTCAACCAAGTCCTCTATTCATAACTCTACACCTAGATACCTAACTGCTTATACTACATCTATAAGGCTCTTTAGTAGCTAGAATTCAACATTTCTATACCCAATCCAATCACCAACAACAGCAAAAGTCAGGAATGGCACCTAATCACCTGACTACCTTGGCCAAAAACTTTGTGGAGTCATCCTTGATTTCTCCCTTCCCACACTCATCACATCCAGCCACCAACCATCTCTTCACTTCCCTCTCTCTCAAACTGGTAACTCCTCTGTATCTCAACTTCCCATGCTAACCCATGCCATTATGATCTTTAACCAGACTACAACAATATTCACCTAGCTAACTACCTGCCTCTTGCCCCCTCCAACGGGGGCATTTTTAAAATACCACCATCAGGCTTCGCTGGTTTCCTACTGCTCTTCAAATTTAAAACAAAAAAACCTTAGCATGGTCTTTCGTCCTGTTAGGACCAAAGGCTCTAGAATCAATCAGGCTCAAGAATCAATCATTAAAACAAAACAACTAACCTCTTATTTTGACACTGTGTTTATAATATTTAGCAAAATTCACCTCCTAATTTCATGGAACACATGAAAAAAATAAAATCTGCCATTTTATAATTTCTATGACATTCATAACATGAATGTTTCCATTTCATACTAAAACGGTTAGTCAATTACCTTTTAAAATACTGATTGGGCATATATGTCTACATGTGCAAATATGGAAAAATGTCCAAGACGCAGTTTTTAAAAAATCACAGGAGTAGGGAACTGGAACAGGTGTATACATAAATAAAGACACTGAGGGTTAAGGGCCAGGGAAGAAGATTTACTGAAACTTATCCCCTTCTGTGTATTGTTCAAAATAATTTTTTATTACATATATAGCTTGTACAAAATACTTCTTTGTTTGGTATTTAATTATCATGTATGTTTACTTTTCCAATTTTTAAATAATCCTTTAAAAAGATTTATCAGAAAATGGTAAGAAAATTAGTATTAACTGAACTGAAATTTTAAAATCTCTTATGTTCAGTCTTCCTCACATTCCTTCAAAAAGAAAATAAACCCTAAATCTCTCTAATCTGAGTCAAAAATTACAAGGCAAAGAAATATCTTATGACTCTTCAGCAGCTAGATGTAATTTTTCTAGCTACCATCTCCTTGATGACCAAATCAAGAAAGAAAAGAAAGTTCCAAGTTTATAATTACATTTAGTTTAGACGCTCAGATGAGATCCAAGTTAGAAACATCTAATTCCTATGTATAAAAATTAAACTCATTCCTACCTTGATTTGACAATTTCTTTCTCATATATATCTTCAATCACCTGTTGTTAAAAATATAAAAATGTTTAATATCTCAAATAATTTTTTTCAGACTCTGAGAGTTTTTAGTTACTGAGATTACACAAAACAAGTTATTTAGGAAAGCTATCAAATATTACTGCTAGTGAAATAATACTTCAGAGATTTTTTTTATAACCCCATTATATTCCTCAAAATGTAAAATAACAAGAAAGCAAAGTAGTAGAAAAAATAAATATGTCTACATAAAAATAATTATAGAAATAATTATTAAAATGATGTATTTATTTCATTTCTAGGGAAAACAAAAATTCACAAGATCAGGATAATTTTTAAAACATAGTTTTAACAAGGTATACTAAATGTTAGTGGGCTTCACCTAAGAGTTTTAACAATGTGTTTTCAAAAATCAGAAAGCAAACTGAAAGTGCAAAGAAATAACAGAAACAAATGCCATTCTGCTATCCGAATGCATGATGAAACCTCAGGTTTCCATTTACTTGGGTTGGTGGGGGATAAAATGGTATAATACCTAAGAATTCAGGTTCTGGAGTTGGAAGCCTGATTCAAACCAGTCACCTTCACTGCTGATGGCTATAACCTGTGCAAGTGCCTGATTGCTCTAAGGCTGTTTCCCAGTATACAAAAAGGATCTAATTATACTATTAAGAGCCCCATGGGTTTGCTAAAAGACAACACACATAAAGAATTCAGCCCAGGGCCTTGCATATGGTGAGCCTTAAATAATAGTTAACAGTAGCAGAAATAATAGTAGTACTAGTGATAAGAGTAGTTTTTAAAAAAAAGTTAAAATTATAAAGTGCTTTAACACGGTATAATATAATTTTATGGTAACTATGATATCTTTTAATTGCTCAGAGTATATCCGTCAAATAAATGTTTGTGGGTGGTAAAGGCATTTTATTATTTTTTAATAATTTAGATTTTGATAAAAAGAAAGCAGAAAAAAACAGAAATTTCATATAAATTCAAGATTTGCTTGCCTCATTATCTTCCTGCCTTTACCACAAGATCAGGATAATTTTTAAAACATAGTTTTAACAAGGTATACTAAATGTTAGCGGGCTTCACCTAAGCGTTTTAACAATGTGTTTTCAAAAATCAGAAAGCAAACTGAAAGCACAAAGAAATAACAGAAACAAACGCCATTCTGTTATCCGAATGCATGATAAAACCTCAGGTTTCCATTTACTTGGGTTGGGGGGCTTGAATGGTATAATCCCTAAGAATTCAGGTTTTGGAGTTGGAAGTATATAATGGCAAAGCTTTATATCTGTCTTTACTACACATTAAGTGGCATGCAATATGTCAGCTCTATTTCATGTAAGGACCTCTTTTTAAGAACCTATTTCAGTAAGAATTAATCTTAGGTTTAGGCTTTTTTCTTTTCAATTATTCTAAACTGTGTCACATGAATCCTAAGTTCACTCTCTAACTGAATATGACTGGCCCCACGCATCTGATCCTCTACACTAAACAAGTCGCCCCTCTTCCACCATTACTACATATCTTTATTGAAGTTCATCAACCAGAAAACAATAGATTCTATCCTAGGTGAACTGTCAAAAAAACTGCAGGAAAACTGCTGTATATTTACAACATTACATGGTCACCGAATAATGATAAATCAAAAACAATCTAAGAATCTCTGAACAGGAAAATCCACACGCACTTTTTAAAAAGCTTAAAGGAAATACAACATATGATAGTAGAGGTTATCACTGAGAAATGACCTTTTATTCTCTTATGTGTAGCCTCTGTATTTTTCAAATTTTCTCTTATGAGCAATCATTAGTTTAGAAAACCATTCATTTTAACTTAAAAAAAAAGTGAAAACCTTTTGATGAATCAGCTCTTGAAAAAGAGATACAAAGAGCATACTTATTCATAAAGGATACTGCAAATCAAAAATACTTACCTTTATATCAAAGGGTGACTTTTTCTTGATATGGGGTGCCCAATATTTACATGCTAACTGCAAAAGTAAACAGTATAAACAGTAAGTCATATATTCATACGGCTGTAGAGCTAAGAGACCAAGATCATTCAGTAACAAGCACTTCTGGCACAGAGCCACGTTAGATAAGAGTCATTTACCTACTAAGGGGACTACATGGGCTTGTAAATCAGTTAGCATCTTTGGCTACAATCCGCTGAATGTCAGTAATGCCCTGCATGGCAACCTGCTACTGTGATTTTAAAAACAAAACAAAACATACTTTTCTAATTACTCCTAGGGGAAAGTTAATAACCACAGTCAAACATCTTCAGCATAGAGCTAAGGAAACCCAGGTTTAGAAAAATTAAATGAGCTGCCCACAATAAAATGTTAACAAGTGAGCCAGTACTAAACTCAGATTCAAAGTCCTCAGGAATGTTGATCTGCAAAATAATAAATCTTTAAGTGATTAGCACACTCAGGAGGGCTTCCTTGGTGGCTCAGTGGTAAAGAATCTGCCTGCCAATGCAGAAGTCAGTCAGTTTAGTCACTCGGTCATGTCCGATTCTTTGCAAATCCATGGACTGCAGCACACCAGGCCTCCCTGTCCATCACCAACTCCCGGAGCTTGCGCAAACCCATGTCCATCAAGTCAGTGATGCCATCCAACCATCTCATCCTCTGTCGTCCTTTCTCCTCCTGCCCCCAACCCCTCCCAGCATCAGAATCTTTTCTAATAAGTCAGTTCTTCAAATCAGATGGCCAAAGGATCCAATGCAGGAGACTAGGTTTCAATCCTTGTGTCAGGAAGATCCCCTGAAGAAGCAAATAGCAACCCACTCCAGTATTCTTGCCTGGGAAATCCCATGGACAGAGGAGCCTGGCCGGCTCAGTCCATGGGGTCACAAAAGAATCAGACATGACTTAGAGACTAAACAACAATAACAGTAGTCTATTAAGTGACAGCACTATGTCTCAAAAGAAACAATGTATATTCTTTAAGAATACTTTATTGCTAAAAAGTGCTTATCATTAAAAAAGTGAGATCACAGAATTCAGATATCTGATCTTCTTTATAACTAAATTTCAACCTCTACAACTCATTCACTCAATAATCATTAGAAAGCACCTTCTCTGATCAGGTGCACCAGGTGCTCATAAATAATGGAGGAGGAGGGGCAGGGAAATGGTACTATCCCTACATACTCTCTGTCCCGTCTTTACCATCCTTCCTTTCACAAGTTCGCTCTCCTGGCTTCTTTACATACACATCATAAGGCATCTGCACTGCGTCTCCCAAGACTCCCTGCTCTTCCCCAACTGGCTCCTTTTTTGGCATTCAGGTCTTAGGTCAAAACCACCCCCGAGAGGACTTTCCCGACTGCTCTTATACACTTCACCTGCTCTGTCACAATGCCGTTTCATTCTCCTGATAGCAATGATAACTGTCTGAAACTACACTGTTCATTTACTGACTCTAAACTGTAAGCTCCCTGAGGGGAGGGAACTAATAACTTCTACCCAAAATTTCAAGTATATGGGAAAAGAGAATTCTGATCTAGTCTGGAGCTATGACAAACCTAAACAGCACATTAAAAAGCAGAGACATCACTTTGCTGACAAAGGTCCGTATAGTCAAAGCTATGGTTTTTCCAGCAGTCATGTATAGAAGTGAGAGTTGGACCATAAAGAACGCTGAGAGCCTAAGAACTGTTGCTTTTGAACTGCGGTCCTGGAGAAGACTCTTGAGATCCCTTGGACAGCAAGGAGATCCAACCAGTCAATCCTAAAGGAAATCAATCTTGAATATTCACTAGAAGGACTGATGCTAAAGCTGAAACTCCAATACTCTGGCCACCTGATGTGAGGGGCCTACTCACTGGAAGACTCTAATGCTGGCAAAGACTGAAGGCACGGGGAGAAGGGGATGACAGAGGATGAGATGGTTGGATGGCATCAGTGACTCACTGGACATGAGTTCAAGCAAAGGGAGAGAGTGAAGGACAGGAAAGCCTGGTGTGCTGCAGTTCATGGGGTTGCAAAGAGTTGGACAGAACTTAGCGACTGAACAACCATAACAATCTAGTCTTAAGTTATCTGCAAAAACCTCTCCAAATTAATGTAGATTGATGACAACGAATTAACCATATAAGAAAAGGGTGGGAGGAGCAGAGAGGATTAGGAATCTAAGTAGAGGGAACAATGTTGAAAGGCCAGGAGGTGAAAGATAGCACAGCACAATTAAGTGCAGTTCAGTATGGCTAAAACACAATTAGAAAAGGGGAAATAACAGACAAAACTGGATATAAGCACAGGCTAGACTATAAAATGCGTTGGATGATTCCAGTCATTATCCTAAGGGCAATTAGAACTCATTAGAAATTGTAAGAAGATAAGTGAGGAGATCAGATTTGTACTTGGGTAATCACTCTGACAACAATGTGAAAAATGAGCTCGAGGAAAGCAAGTGGAAAGACAGGAACACAGGTTAGGATACCTAGGTTCAGGAAGAAAACCATGGAAACTTGGCTTAGGGCACAGAAAGCACACAGATTTAAGAGACATTTAGAATGTAGCAAAGTGCAGGCTAGGAAAAGAAGGACTCAAAGTGACTCCTATGCTTCTGCCTTGGCAAATCTGCTGAGACAGGGCACAGAGAAGAAGTTGGTGAGTAGCAAGTTCTACCTTGAGTTACTTGCACTGTTAGTCAATACCCCAAACAACAAATAAGGATAGGAATGTTGCTAAGAGCTACCGGGGATTGTATTTCCCTGTTCAAAGCCAACCGCGGTTCACAATAAAACACAGTAACGGGTTCTAGAGGAACACTCACGCATTAGCGTCGGAGACTGCTCTTTCTAGACGCATTTATTTGGAGCAAGTCTCTTGTCTGACTCTCATCGCTCCGCTCAAAGATCGAGGTTACTCTAAGGATAAGAATAAGCCTATTCCTTCTTCAACACTCAGTTCAACATCACCTCTGCTACGAAATCTTGCCAGTCTCAGGTAGACTGGGGTGTTCCTTCTGCGACTTCATCGCTCGAGCGACAAACTCTAACATAAAAGCTTTCTTTTCATGTATCTGTATCCCCCGGAATGTGAACTCCTCAGGGCAGAGTCTCTTTAACCATGGTTTCCCCAAGAGCTAGTGCGGTGGCTGGCACACAGCACATACACTTCAGTAAAAAGACTTGAGTTAATGAATCGATGAACAAATGCCTCCTGGGTGCTCCCTTCCCGAAGAAAATTCCACCCCCTGGCCTCAGAGTCCTCATCCCTTCATACACACCAGACTCGCCCTAGCCCACCTGGGTCACGAACTCTGCGTTGATCTGGGACACCGTAGGGGCCACGATTTTCTTGGGCTGAGCAGGGGCCGTCATGGCAGCACTCTCTCCGCTCCAATGGAAAAGAAAGGACCGCTCCGAGCAGCGGTGAATCTGATGAACTTCCCCTAAGAGGCGATTGCGGCTGCTTGATTCTGAGATGCAAAAATTCGGCGGGGCAGAATATCCTCAAGGTTTACAGTCTCACTAGGAAGGCGTACCGCAGCTTGTACATTCTTCGGAAAGCGGAACACAACAAGGCCGGAAGTGCATGCAAGGTGTCGGCTCTGAGCTAGAGAAGCAAGAGCGTCGCCCTCTCCCGCTTCTGCCCCCTAGTGGGAAACCGGCAGAAAAACACCAGCGAGACCGGATTGCTGTCTCAGTGGCCTGATAGATGGTGTTGGTGGAGGTTATGTTGTTAGCGTTGGGGAGGAAGAGGGAGACTTGGGATTTCTTTCAACCCTAAAAAAAAAAAAAAAAGTAGTAGTGAAAAAAAAAAAAATTAGACGGGGAGGCAAGGCTTGATTTTAACTTTAAACCGATTCACGGAAATATAAATTAGTCTATAATGAACTGCACATATTTTGTGTGAAATTTGATTTTTTTTTCATAGGCACACATCTGTAAAGCCATTACCAAAGTCATAATAATAAGCATATCCAGTGTCCCTAAAAGTTTCCTACTACTCCTGTGCGATCCATTCGTATCCACTGGGTAGAAGTGATCTTTTTGTTACTATGAGTGCCAAGCCGCATCAGTCGTGTCCAACTCTTTGCGACCTCATGGACTGCAGCCCACCAGGCTCCTCTGTCCATGGGATTTCCCAGGCAAGAATACTGCCGTGAGTTGCCATTTCCTTCTCCAGGGGATCTTCCTGACCCAGAGAGCAAACCTGTGTCTTAACATCTCCTGCACTGGCAGGTAGATCCTTTACCACTGAGCAACCTGGAAAGCCTCTCTGTCACTACAGAAAAAGATATATATTATATTATTTCATTTTTGTAAAATCCTATTAAAACTGTATTAACCTACAGATTAATATATAATGTATATTAATCTATAGTCTATTAATCTAAAGTATATTAATCTGTAGATTAACATATTTTTAATCAGATTTTACAAATATGAAATAATATAGTATGTACCTTTTTCTTTCTTTTTTTCACTCAACATAATGACTTTTATTATTTATCTATCTTATTGGCTGAGCTGGGTCTTTGTTGCTGTGTTTGGGCTTTCTCTAGTTGTGGTAAGCAGAGGCTACTCTTTTTTGCAGTGCACAGGCTTCTCTTTGTAGAGGCTCCTCTTGTTTCAGAACACAGGCTCCAGGCACACGAGCTTCAGTAGTTGCGCATCTGGGCTCGGAAGTTGTGACTGGAAAGCCCTAGAGCATGGGATCAGTAGTTGTGGTGCATCGGCTTAGCTGCTCCAGAGCACGTGGAATCTCCCTGGACCAGGAATTGAACCAGTGGCCCCTGAATTGGCAGGTGGATTCTCACCAGGGAAGTCCAACATAATTATTTTGAGGTTCATCCATGTTGATGCATGTATTAATAGTTCATTGCTTTTTATTGCTGAGTAGTAGTCTATTCTATGGACATACCACTGTTTGTTAACCTACACATCTATGGACGAGCATTTGAATTGTTTCCAGTTCTTGACTATTCCAAATAATGCACTAAAAGCATTCTTAATGTAGACATGTGTTTCCCTTTCTCAAGTATATACATAGGAGTGGAATAGTTGGGTCATATGGTAGGAGTATGCTTAAATTTTAAGAAACTATTTTCCAAAGTAGTTGTACTATTTATATTCACAACAGCAGTGTATGAGAGTTCCAATTCCACTTTTCTCATCCACACTTGGTATAGTCTTTTTCATTTTTGCCATTTTAATAGTTATGTGGCATATCACATTGTAACTTTAATTTGTATTACCCTGATGACTAATGATGTTGGGTGTCCCCTGTGCTTCTTTGCCATTCATGATTGTGGAATCCTCTATTCAAATTGTTTGCCCAATTTTTTGATTGAATTGCTAGTTGTATTTATCATTGAGTTTGAATGCATACTTCTACCCCTCCCAAATCCATTCAAAAATTAAACATGTGTCTCTAGTAAACCTTGCCTGGATAACCACAGGCAAGAAGCTGGTAACACAGCTGCCTCTAGGGAGAAAGTACTGGGAGAGGGAAGAACAGGAGCAAGGGAAGTCTTATTTTACATTTTATACCCTTTTGAAACATTTGAATTTTGTAATATCTATAGCCTGTTTGAGAATAAACAGTTGTGAAGGTAAACAAAAGTGTCTGTAAATATGAAAATTAAATATGGAGTCCTTTTCTTTTCCTAATTTCTATGGTATAAAGTTTGTTTTTAGAACTAAAGATGATTTGCATGATCATAATTTTAAATGCAACAGATTATGAATACATTAAGTATCTAATTACACTTTAATTACAAATAAAGTCTATAAAACAAAAGGTAAAATAAGATTTTCTGAATAGCTTTTATGATGAGTGTTGCAAGATAGGTAAGATTTTGACAAACATCAGGGAGGGACCTCAACACATTAGAAGGCAAACTCATTCCAAGAGTGAATGAAAGGCTCTAAATGAAAATAGAGATTTACAGATAAGAGCTTGTAATGATGACTCCATTCACTTCCTTCTTTATATATTCAGCATACATCTGAGAACGTAACAACATCAGACACTGTTTTATACTATATTTTTAAAACATAAAATCATGCCTTCTCTTGCTTTCCAGAAACATGTATTGCTAACAACAGTTTAACTCAATGGTTCTCAAAGTGTAGCTTCAATACAGCAATAACATAACTTGTGTAAGTGCAGATTTTCAGGCCCAGCCCCAAATACTGAATCAGAAACTCTGAGGGTGCAGCTCATCAATCTCTGCTTTTAACAAGCCCTCTAGAAGATTCCAGTGCACACTAAAGTTTGAAAACCACTAATCAACAGGGACAATTAACATAGTTAAGAAGAAAAAGCAGTGGGAGCACTGGAAATGGAATGCTAGGGTAAATCAAAAAGCCTTCCAGAGGAAGCAGTGTTTAAGTTCAAACTTCAAAGAGTGAATAGAAGCTAGTCAATACAGATGTAAAATATTACATGTTCAATGTTGTTTAATAACACCACTGAACCACTTTTCTTTTTCAGTTTAGTTCTTTTTTTTCCTCTAATAGAATTCTGTTTCTCTAATGGAATAGTGCTAATAGAATTCCAGCAGTTAGCCCTGAAATTCTAACCCCTCCTAACTGACAATAAGAGAAACCTCAACAAGAAAGGAATTAAGTGTGTTCTTTCACTGCTTCTGAAGAGCAGATACTCTGCATGAAACAGTCCTAGCCAACATCACTTCTAATAAAGGATTCCTAAAAGTCATGCAGACTTCAAACATGGTGCTATCCCCTTAAAAATGTGTGCAATTATCACTGGTTATCTTACATAATATAAATTGAAATCTGATTTCTGCATATTAAACTTTAGTTTCCTTCCATAATGATGGAATAAAAATAAATTAAACCTGGCTCAACTAAATCTCTTCTTTGAATAGAGTATGAAAGTTTGTATCTAATTTAAATTCATACTATGTAGGTAAGATCAGTTCAATCACTCAGTCATGTCCGACTCTTTGCAACCCCATGGATTGTGCAGCACACCAGGCCTCCCTGTGTCCATCACCAACTCCTGGAGTTTACCCAAACTCATGTCCATTGAGTTGTTGATGCCATCCAACCATCTCATGCTCTGTAGTCCCCTTCTCCTCCCACCTTCAATCTTTCCCAGCATCAGGGTCTTTGAGGTCAGGTCAAATGAGTTGGCTCTTTGCATTAGGTGGCAAAGTATTGGAGTTTCAGCTTCAGCATCAGTCCTTGCAATAAACACTCAGGACTGATCTCCTTTAAGATGGACTGGTTGGATCTCCCGGTAGTCCAAGGGACTCTCAAGAGTCTTCTCCAACGCCACAGTTCAAAAGCATCAATTCTTCAGCACTCAGCTTTCTTTATAGTCCCAACTCTCACATCCATACATGACTACTGGAAAATCCATAGCTCTGACTAGATGGACTTTTGTTGGCAAAATAATGTCTCTGCTTTTTAATATGCTGCCTAGGTTGGTCATAGCTTTTCTTCCAAGGAGAAAGCGTCTTTTAATTTCAGGGCTGCATAACCATCTGCAGTGATTTTGGAGCCCCCCAAAATAAAGTCTGCCATTATTTACCCATCTATTTTCTATGAAGTGATGGGACCGCATGCCACGATCTTAGTTTTCTGAATGTTGAGTTTTAAGCCAACTTTTTCACTCTCCTCTTTCACTTTCATCAAGAGGCTCTTTAGTTCCTCTTCACTTTCTGCCATAAGGGTGGTGTCATCTGCATATCTGAGGTTATTGATATTTCTCCTGGCAATCTTGATTCCAGCTTGTGCTTCTTCCAGCCCAGTGTTTCTCACGATGTACTCTCCATATAAGTTAAATAAGCAGGGTGACAGTATACAGCCTTGACATAATCCTTTGGAACCAGTCTGTTGTTCCATGTCCAGTTCTAACTGTTGCTTCCTGACCTGTACACAGATTTCTCAGGAGGCAGGTCAGGTGGTCTGGTATTCCCATCTCTCTCAGAATTTTCCACATTTGTTGAGATCCACACAGTCAAACGCTTTGGCATAGCAATAAAGCTGAAGTAGATGTTTTTCTGGAACTCTCTTGCTTTTTCAGTGTTGGCAATTTGATCTCTGGTTGCTCTGCCTTTTCTAAAACCAGCTTGAATATCTGGAAGTTCAATTATTGTTGAAGCCTGGCTTGGAGAATTTTAAGCATTACTTTACTAGCGTGTGCTGCTGCTGCTAAGTCGCTTCAGTCGTGTCTGACTCTGTGCGACCCCAAAGACGGCAGCCCACCAGCAGCCTGGTGGCTCCCCCATCCCTGGGATTCTCCAGGCAAGAACACTGGAGTGGGTTGCCATTTCCTTCTCCATACTAGCGTGTGAGATGAGTACAATTGTGTGGTAGTTTGAGCATTCTTTGGCATTGCCTTTCTTTGGGATTGGAATGAAAACTGACCTTTTCCAGTCCTGTGGCCACTGCTGAGTTTTCCAAATTTGCTGACATATTGAGTGCAGCACTTTCACAGCATCGTCTTTTAGGAATGAAATAGCTCAACTGGAATTCCATCACCTCCACTAGCTTTGTTCGTAGTGATGCTTTTCTAAGGCTCACTTGACTTCATGTTCCAGGATGTCTGGCTCTAGGTGAGTGACCACACCATCATGATTATCTGGATTGTGAATATCTTTTTTGTATAGTTCTTCTGGGTATTCTTGCCACCTCTTCTTGATATCTTCTGCTTCTGTTAGGTCCATACCATTTCTGTTCTTTATCAAGCCTATCTTTGCATGAAATGTTCCCTTGGTATCTCTCATTTTCTTGAAGAGTCTTTCCCATTCTATTGTTTTCTTGTTTCTTTGCACCAATCAGTGAGGGAGGCTTTCTTATCTCTCCTTGCTATCCTTTGGAACTCTGCATTCAAATGCAGGTATATCCTTCCTTTCTCCTTTGCTTTTCACTTCTCTTCTTTTCACAGCTATTTGTAAGGCCTCCTCAGACAGCCATTTTGCTCTTCTGCATTTCTTTTTCTTGAAGATGGTCTTGATCCCTGTTTCCTGTACAATGTTATGAACTTCTGTCCATAGTTCATCAGGCACTGTATCAGATCTAGTCCCTTAAATCTATTTCTCACTTGTACTGTATAATCGTAAGGGATTGGATTTAGGTCATAACTGAATGGTCTAGTGGTTTTCCCTACTTTCTTAAGTTTAAGTCTGAATTTGGCAATAAGGATTTCATAATCTGAGCCTCAGTCAGCTCCCGGTCTTGTTTTTGCTGACTGTATAGAGCTTCTCCATCTTTGGCTGCAAAGAATATAATCAATCTGATTTCGTTGTTGACCATCTGGTGATGTCCATGTGTAGTCTTCTCTTGTGTTGTTGGAAGAGGGTGTTTGCTATGACCAGTGCATTTTCTTAGCCTTTGCCCTGCTTCATTCTGTACTCCAAGGCCAAATTTGCCTGTTACTCCGGGTGTTTCTTGACTTCCTACTTTGGAACTCCAGTGCCCTATAATGAAAAGGACATCTTTTTTTGGTGTTAGTTCTAAAAGGTCTTGTAGGTCTCCATAGAACTTTTCAACTTCAGCTTTTTCAATGTTACTGGTCGAGGCATAGACTTGGATATCCGTGATATTGAATGGTTTGCCTTGGAAATGAACAGAGATCATTCTGTCATTTTTGAGACTGAATCCAAGTACTGCATTTCAGACTCTTGTTGACTGTGATGGCTAGTCCATTTCTTCTAAGGGATTCTTACCCACAGTAGTAAATATAATGGTCATCTGAGTCAAATTCACTGATTCCAGTCCATTTTAGTTAGCTGGTTGCTAAAATGTTGACGTTCACACTTGCCATATCCTATTTGACCACTTCCAATTTGCCTTGATTCATGGACCTGACATTCCAGGTTCCTATGCAATATTGCTGTTTATGGCATTGGACCTTGCTTCTATCACCAGTCACATCCACAACTGGGTGTTGTTTTTGCTTTGGCTCCGTCTCTTCATTCTTTCTGGAGTTATTTCTTCACTGATCTCCAGTAGCATATTGGGCACCTACTGACCTGGGGAGTTCATCTTTCAGTGTCCTATCTCCTTGCCTTTTCATATTGTTCATGGGGTTTTCAAGGCAAGAATACGGAGGTGGCTTGCCATTCCCTTCTCCAGCGGACCACATCCTGTCAGAAGTCTCGACCATGACCGGTCTGTCCTGGGTGGCTCTACACAGCATGGCTCATAGTTTCACTGAGTTAGACAAAGCTGTGGTCCATGTGATAAGATTGGTTAGTTTTCTGTGATTGTGGTTTCAGTCTGCCTGCCCTCTGATGCCCTCTCTGAGCACCTACCGTCTTACTGGGTTTCTCTGACCTTGGGCGTGGGGTAATCTCCTCAGCTGCTCGCCACAGCAGCACCACACAGCCACTGCTCTTATGTAGGTTAAGATGGAATCAGGAATAACAAGAATATGTATTGGAGGAAATAACTTTGTTTCTTCATTACAAATCTGGAGAGGGAGGGCAATGAGGAGGATAAATGGACAAGCATATCATGTGACATGCAAGGGAGTTAACATATCCTTTTGCAAGTGATAAGAAGCTATCAAAGAAACGTACTATGAGGAAGGAAGCAAACAATTAACTATGTTAGAAAGTTCAATGGAAAAGGTAGCTTGGAGTGGGCCCTGGAGTGTTTGCCTATTGGTACCTTGTTTCTATTCTATATGATTTTCCCTTTTAAAAAAAGTCCAAACTGCATAATTTGACATTTTAAAAATATTCTGAAATTTGAATTTTTCAAGAATCATCATCTTTCATTCCACATACATTTTCTCTCAATAGGCCCCGTGTGTGTGCTCAGTCACATCTGTGACCCCATGAACTGTAGCCTTCCAGGCTCCTCTGTTCATGGAATCTTCCAGAGAAGGATACTGGAGTGGGTTGTCATTTACTACTCCAGGGGATCTTCCCAACCCAGGGGTCAAACCCATGTCTTTTCCATTTCCTGCATTGGCAGGCAGATTCTTTACCACTGTGCCACCAGGGAATCCCCTAATAGGCCCTATGGCAGTACAAAACAATAATTCCACTAACTCAAACTATCTCAGTAAATAATCATGCTACAGCCTGCTCCTGTCCAAATGAAAATAAATCTTCTACTTTTGTTGAAAGATATTTAAAACTTTATTTTTTTTCAGAAAACCGAAGTAATTGACTCAACAATACTAACAATTTGAGCATGCAGCAAATCATTTAACATCTAATGTTTCATCTTCTTATCATGATGTATACAGTTTATTTTCATTCCTATAAAGTTCCCACAAGAAGAGTGCAGTGATAATAAAAGTGTTCCATTACAGGTACTTCAAATAGCACTACAGTACATCTTTGACAAAATTTTTACAATATTCCAACTTTCAATATGAAACAGCTTAAAAAGGCATGGGCCTAAAAAATAAAAAATGTATAGTAGTATCACTTGGGCAAACAAAATCAAATAATCATACAAACACAACACTGTTAGGATTCTGTTTGGGCTGGGAAAGGAGTATATAAATCATTAAGTTCAAATGAAATTACATAAATAGCTTAGGAAAATCCCCAAATAGATACTTTCAGACATATTAAAGGAAAAACCTTGAACTTTTATTCTTGGAAAACATGAACTAGTTGTCGTTTGCTTTTACTTAACAGAAATGTTCTTGTGTAAAGCAAATTCTATAAACCAGCATCTTGCTTGCACTTGAGGAACATTATCTCAGGAAAAAAGAAATTACTCTTTAAAACATGACTCTCCTGTATGTTTGTAAATTGTTGGGATTTTATCTGTACTGTTATGTTTAACCTCTGTGAATTAAACCAAGTTTCTCAAAATTCACTTGTAAAAAACAGCAGACCAACTTTTCCTCCCCACCCCACAAAGACAGTTCTTACAGTAGGATGTAAAATTGTTCACTTGTCCATTTTAATAGAGAGTTTGCCACCAAGTATATCTGAGTATGCTGGATAAATACCCACCCATTCTTTTCACCTTAGAAAGATTATGGCTATTTTCTCTTATTACTAGGAAGTGTCATTCTTAAGGATTTTTAGGTTAGCTTCATGGCAAATAGATATGGAAACAGTGACAGACTTTATTTTGGGGGGTTCCAAAATCACTGCACATGGTGACTGCAGCCATGAAATTAAAAGACGCTTGTTCCTTGGAAGAAAAGCTATGACCAACCTAGACAGCATATTAAAAAGCAGAGACATTACTTTGCGAACAAAAGTCCAACTAGTCAGAGCTACATTTTTTCCAGTAGTCATGTATGGATGTGAGAGTTGGGACTATAAAGAAAGCTGAGTGCTGAAGAATTGATGCTTTTGAACTGTGGTGCTGGAGAAGACTCCTGAGAGTCCTTTGGACTGCAAGGAGATCAAACCAGTCCATCCTAAAGAAAATCAGTCCTGAATATTCTTTGGAAGGACTGATGCTGAAGCTGAAACTCCCAATACTTTGGCCACCTGATGCAAAGAACTGACTCACTGGAAAAGACCCTGATGCTGGGAGGGATTGAAGGCAGGAGGAAAAGGGGATGACAGAGGATGAGATGGTTAGATGGCATCACTGACTCAACAGACATGAGTTTGAGCAAGCTCCGGGAGTTGGTGATTGACAGGGAAGCCTGGCGTGTTGCAGTCCATAGGGTTGCAAAGAGTCGGACACGACTGAGCAACTGAACTGACTGAAGGATTTTTTATTTAAAATGGCAAATATGAAGGATAATGTGACTATAACTCTTTTACAGTTTGATTACATATTTCCCAAATCATGACAGAACTGTTTAGAATGACACTCTCAATTCCATAAAGATCTTATTTCTGTACAAGATTACTTTATCAATTAAAATAACAATTCACTAATGATCAAAATAACATTGTTTAGCATTAGAATCTTGCAAAAAACAGGAATAAAAACTAGATCTAGTCACTGCCATTTGATTAAATTTAACAGATTTAGTTAAGTCATAGAATCACTCAATTAAAGAGGTATTAAAAGAAAGTAAAAGTCTTGTGGAGATGGAATCTACAAGTGAGCCTTAAGTCGACTGGTATCAATTATGAAAAAGTATGTAGATGACTTACATTCATTCCTCTGAAAAGATGACACTGCATTCACATCAACAAAAAGATTATGGCACTTGAACACTATATTTAATGAGTAAACATGGTAAATGTACAGTGGTACATACTAGGCTCTTTCTTCCTTTTAAATTTTGGAGGGAAAAACAGCAGGCTGAGCAAAACAAACAAACAAAAAACCACCAATCTCCTATAGAACAGGAGGTGAAGTTACCAGAGTCCTAAGAATAAATAGCTTGGAAAAGACCAATGAAAATGTTATTATCTTCTCATCTACCTTCACTTTTATTGGCTTTACATTTTTCAGCTTGTAAGAAAAAATTTTCCAAGGGAATTTGAACCATAGACCTAAAATCTATGAAATAAATGAAATCTAGTCATGCTATCTGCTGCAGCCAAAAAACCAATTTTTGCCTGTCTTTTGAGTATATATAAAAGGAGATCATATGTCTTAAGGAATAATTCCTTCAAAAATGAGGCTGAATTATTTGTACCATGATGGATTTATAACATTTTCAATACAGCCAAAGTGTATGTTAAAATAAATGCTTGCTTTATGACATCAAATCATATTTTCCCCTCTAAAAATTAATTTGGCTGCTCCTAAAACACTGTATTAAATGCCTATGTATCTTACCTCTTAGTATGCAGGACAAGCAACTGCTTATGAAGTAATTCAATCTAATGTAGGCCTTTTGATAAAAATACATTTTAAATGATAACAGGCTAAAGAACAAGGTCACCAGAGACACCACAAACGTATCAGTGGTTCTGTCAGTTTCATAACTGAATTTAGGATATCCATTTTCTCTTGTGGTCATTCCTTAAAGTGAGTAAGTTGATGTCTCTTCCAGTGAGGAGCCTGTCTGAATGTTTTGCCACAAACTGAGCATTCAAATGGTTTCTGCCCTGCATGAATTAGATAGTGCCTTTCTAGTTTAGATGGGGATCTAAAACTTTTAGAACAAACACTGCATTGGTAAAGAAGGCCATCATTCCTCTCCGCACGCCCTGAATAACTACAATGACTATGATGGTTCTGCTCTGATTCCAGAAGTGTGCTAGAGAGATAGGGCTCTCTGCTCCTACAGGGGGCACCAAGAATGAAATCCTCTGATTCTGCCTTCACTTTTATTTCTGACATTTGATCTGACTCTGAGACCTTGTATTTTTGAAAACCAAGAGTCTGACATTGTTGGGAAGCACTGTAGCTAACATTATCACCCTGGTGAATGAGAAGTTTGTTAAAATTTTCCAATTCCACTTGGCAAAGAGATTTTCTATAGGGAAGCTTATCAATATGAGTTAGTTTATGTCTTTTCAAGTGAGCTGACTGTCTAAAAGATTTCCCACAAACATTACAGCCGAAAGGCCTCTGTCCAGTATGAATTAAATAGTGTCTTTGTAGTTTAGAAACAGAAGGAAACACTTTCTCACATTTGTCACAAGGACACATCTTATGTCCAGTATGTATGTTTCCACTTGGAACTGAAAAGCCACACTGGAGCACTTGACAGTTTTCAAAGAATTCCTCACCTGATGAACCATAGATAGATATGTCTTTTTTATGCACAGGATTATCCATAGTTAACATGTTTTCTGGTGTAAGAATACCTTTTACATTTTTCCCCACATTTTGGGTCTGGCAGTGCTTTTGCCAAGAAAATGGCAAAGTCAATGTTTTCTTTTTATTGCCAACTGTCTTATATGTTCCATGCTTGCCAAGAGAACTCAGACATGTTCTCTGGGTCTGTTCAGGCCTCTGCTCACCAGAAATAAGATCATGGTTTTTCATGAAAGTGTTTTTAAATACTTTTTTATCAGCTTGAAAATTATCTAATTTCTTACCCCCAGCACGTTTAAGCTTAGCCAAGATTTTTTTAACAATGGTTTTATAGTTGTAGCTGCTTTTGAGCTTGCTTGGAATTTTGCCACTTCTGGCAGGAAAACACTTGTGTCCTTTGAGAATCTGCTCTGATTCAAAACATTCTTCACACTCAGGACATTGAAAAGGGACAATATAAACAGAGTGGACATCAAGTTGATTATTCTCTTCAGATGCACCTATATTACCATTTTCAAAGCCATCCTGCTTTGCATTTAATTTATTAGGCAGGGAACATGATTCTGAACTCTTCACCTTTAATGAAAGAGTCTGAAAAGTTTTATTCCTGGTATGGATTTGTTTATGCTTCAAAAGTTTGCTTTGAATCTTAAATCCTTTTTGACAAAAACAACACTGAAAAGGTCTTTCTTCTGAATGTGTGAGTTGGTGGATTTTTAAGTGAGTTGACTGTCGAAAAGACTTACTGCACAGGACACATTTAAAAGGCCTCTGACCAGTATGAATTAGAGCATGCCTATCAAGTTTTGATTGTGATGGAAACATCTTGCCACAGATTGTACATGCATGAATATCCTTTTTTTTCTTTGAAGGATCAGACTTGGAGCATGGGTGTAATGCCCATCTCTCCTCTGGGGTAAAAGTATGATACATTCCATACACTGGCTTTTCTTGCTTGGCCTCCAACAATCTTCTGACCTGTTTAACATCATTCTGGTATGTTTCATCGTGAAGCTGTTGGTGCTTCACAAATGTCTTCAGATTCTTAAAGTGGCGTTGACAAATACTACATTTAAAAGGCAGATTATGAGTTAGTTGATGTCTTTCCAGGTGAACTAGTTGCCTAAAGGTTTTATGACACACATCACATTCAAATGGCTTCTGACCAGTATGAATGAGATAATGCCTAGCTAATTTTGATGGTGTTTCAAAATGCTTGAAGCAAATATTGCATATATATGGCCTGTTTCTAGGTAGCTTGTTGGCTGCTGCTACACACTGCTGAATCTTTAGCATTTTAAAATTGTTTTCAGCCATCATATTCTTCGGTGATACACTCTGATGAGCTCCATAGTGTTCTTAAACTCCATAGATGTCTAAAAATTAAAAATAAAAATGTATTAATTTAAAAATTACTTATTTATGTGAAAAGAAATAATTTAAAATGCCCTTTGGCTAAAGATATTAAAGGAAATAGGGAACCTCAAATTTTCCTGTGTTTAACAGTAAGTTAATAACCATTTTAGATACTTTAGAATCATTAAACAAATTTCACACATATAGAGAAATAAGGAGTCTTCAAAAGAAATACTTAAAAATGTATATAATTTTAAGCTGTATTTCTAATTAGTTGAGATAATACATTAAAGAGACTGAGTTGGATTTCTTAACATTAATTAGACCTTTTAATTCCAATTTTCTTAGTTCACTATTAAGTAGATTTGCCATTTTCAAAAATTGGACTAGAAAGGTAAACACTATAAGAAATATAATACTAAAAATAAGACAAGACATATCTGCATTCAATTATAACACTCCTTGGATATGATCTGAGAATGGAATGTTTCCGTTATCAAAATTCTTAGCCACATCGTTAGTAATATTTACTCTTAATTACTTCTTTGGACCAACAAAGATAACACAGGCAACTGGAAGAAAATGTTCCAGGAAATCTGAATTTTAGTCCTGGATTTGCTACCATATGATCTTGGTGGCAAGGAGAAGGAAATATATAGACTCCTCAGCTCTAAGTCAGGCAAAGTGCCTCCTGGCCTGCCTACCACATCACTGTTGTGAGAATCAATGGAGATGATGCATCTGAAGGTGCTGGAAAACTAAAGCGGTATATAAATGTAAGGTATTATTTAGCTCAACACTAATCAAACTTAAAAACTTAATCTACTTAATATTTTTAGGGTTTCTAACTAAGAGATCGGAGAAGGCAATGGCACCCCACTCCAGTACTCTTGCCTGGAAAATCCCATGGGCGGAGGAGCCTGGTAGGCTGCAGTCCATGGGGTCACTAAGAGTCGGACACGACTGAGCGACTTCACTTTCACTTTTCACTTTCATGCATTGGAGAAGAAATGGCAACCTACTCCAGCATTCTTGCCTGGAGAATCCCAGCAACAGGGGAGCCTGGTGGGCTGCCGTCTATGGGGTCGCACAAAGTCAGACACGACTGAAGCGACTTAGCAGTAGCAGCAGCAGCAACTAAGAGATAAACACACTAAATGTATAGTTCTTTTTATTCCTCCTTTCCACTTTGTTGTAGAAGTCCTAAAAGACAAGCATAGAGGCAATAAGATTGACACAGTGGCTACTTACGTATTTATCTATGGCTCAGTAATTGCAGGTTGAGTACAATTCACTTTCAGGCAATATAATTAAAAGGTCATTTTGGTCTTAAGAGTTATTAAAAAGATAAACAACACTTTCCCTAATATGCCTCTATGGGACACATGCAAAAGCTTATGAGGAACTTTCACAACCATTTTATACCATATATTGTATCTGAAAAGCCAATTTTCTTCTTATCCTTCTTCTACTAATCCCTTTTCTTTAAATAAGGAAGTCAGAGATTTAAAAAAGGTGTTCCAGCTCTCTCATCCTAAAAGTGAATCTTCTGGTTGAGATAAGAGAGTTGATAAGCCTACAGGAGACTCCCTGTTTTTTTTGTCAGCTGATTTAGTGAATATCTGAGCTTCCCTGGTGGCTCAGACAGTAAAGAATCTGCCTGCCATGCAGGAGACTTGGGTTTGATCCCTGGGTTGGGAAGATCCCCTGGAGAAGGGAATAGCACCCCACTCCAGTATTTTTGCCTGGAGAATTCCATGGACAGAGGAGCTTGGTGGGCTACAGTCCATGGGGTCACAAAGGGTCTGATACAACCAAGCAACATTCACTTTCATTTTCAGTGACAATCTGGCATATGTGCTGTGTACTATTACCGCTTTTGTGTTTAAGATGTCTAGAAAACACCTTAAACACAAAATCTCAAACACACCCACTGTAGTGCTCGTCAGCAATCTGATTTAAAAATAGGAAAAAAATCATTTATTGAGCAAATTATCTTCTACTAGTTTTTTTAACATAGTGTCCTTCAATCTCCAAGTCACTATCCATTAATGGATTATGAAATAAATTTAATGGGTCATGATCTGCATTTTTGTTTAATAAAATAGATTAGAAAATATCAGATTGCATAACATATGGTAAGGACAGTGTTTTTGTGAAACTTCTATAGGAAGAGACAAACTTTGTGAAACTTGTTCTCTTGCATATTTCTTCACACAGGAGACAAAGGAACCCACAACAAATCAATCACTTTATCCAAAAGTGGCCAAGTAATCCATTAGGTAAGACTGGGGTCCATAGGACAAGACAGGAATTTCTAAGGATTACTAATTTTCTTCAATTGACCCAAATAACCCCAAAATATTATCAAAAAATTTAATTAGAGGTCAAAGGTAATATGACACACAAAATATTCTGACTGCAAGCCACTCTATTAATTTATAAAATACACCCTATAACCCACATATCCATGTTAGCAACAATCAGCTGTTGATACTATTAGTATGCATTTTCACAATACTGAGTTAAGAGAAATTACAGGTGAACAGCCTCCAAATCCCTAAAGTGCTAACACAGCAGCAGTTATGAAGATTACAGTTAGGTGAATTGCCCCAAATTTGGCAATTTATTTAATTCCTGTCAAGTAATCAGGTGTTGAGGTGTCAATTAGGACAATGAGCCAAACTGCAAGTAATTATCAAATCTTTATTCACTTATGCAACAGTGCAAGCAAGAGGCTAAAAAAGTACTGGTCACCCAGTGGTCAATTAAACAAAAAAGTACTGGTCACCCAGTGGTCAATTAAACAAAACAGTGCACACAGTCATATCCCAGGGGAGAAGGCTGAAAAAAAAGGCCACTGGCTCTTTATGGACCCGTGAGCCAGGGGAGGAGGAAGGAAGGGCTATAAGTAGAAAGATCCTGAGTCAAAATGGAGAAAAGTACCTCAGTCAAGGGTACCCCTTCCACATTCCCTCCCTTGGCAATAAGGGAGGTATTGGTGGAGGCAATTGGGAAGTACCTGGGCCTCAGAATGGAGGTACCTGAACCAGGAATGCAGAAGAATATGAGCATGGCTAGTGGGAGGGAACTGGTGTGTCCTCAACTGCAATTCCCTCCACAAAACTGCAGTGCACTGGCCATGCACAAGTCCAGTGTTGCAAGAGCAGCTTCCCCTGATGAGGCCACCCAGGCAAAGCCACGAAATTGTCTACGGTTGGGCCTGAAAGATCACACGTACTATTCTGGCTTGAAGCCAGGTTCCTCCACTCCTATTGTGTATTTCTTCTTTCCTTTAATAGTTTCTTTGGATCACTGGCAAAAAATGCCACACTAGAACTACACACATGGCAACCATTTCTGATTATACCAGGAACTGACTGCCTATAGTTACCGTGCCAAAAAGAGACCATGGATTATCACCTAACACTAACCCTAAGACTGGAGCCTATTGTCACTTGCATCCACGCCATGTGGAAAGCACTGACTGGAAGCTCTATATTGTTAGAATCATTGGTGGCAAGCAGTGATCTCATCTGCTATTTATACGTGACAGCTCAGGGATCCCCAAGCTCCAAGTGCAGTCCCACGTGTACTTAAGCACATGCACGTTAATTTGCTAGAACTCCAAATCCCACTTCAACTGGATCTTGTGTTCTCAACTGATTTTTTTTTTTTTTTTGGTCGATAATATTTTAAAAGACAAACCAACACTGTGTAATTTTTCCTAGACTCAAGTAAAAATAAAAAACGGCAAATCTCAATGGTTCAACCCCAACATTATCCTGACAACAGCAAAACACTCTTACAGTTGGAAGACTGAAAAAACTGATCTCAAAAAATTCCAACGCAACTTTTAAGGCTGAAAGCCTACTGGCTTTCCCGTCTCAAACAGCACCATTAAAAGGAAGTGAGGACATCATAAAAATCATTGAACAAGAAACACAAGAACTGAGAAAAACTTGAGAACTTTCAGTTAGGGAATAATCTTTGGCGACATTTATTACGGACTTTCCCTCTTTGTAGCTTCTGCTCTACTTCCCTTGGCCCACTCTCTTGCCCTTGAACCATCACCTCTTTCTCCTGGGGTTGGTGGGGGGAGGTGTTGCAGAGGACACAGGGCCCTCACAACTGGCCCTCGCCTTAATCGTCCACAACCAGTAAGCACCTAGGAGTCGAACGAGAGTCCAGAGACTGCAAAACCCCACAGCAGGAAAGGCAAGGCAAGGGTGAAAACTGCTTTGGCCACGGTGGGGCGCGGGGAGGGAATGCCACATGTGATACGATTCACTGCACGGGAAAGTATGCTTTTTGCATTTTCCTTTCAGAGATTCCTGCTCCCCAGGAGACGGTCAGGAGCTGGAGAAACGAGAAAATCAAATGAGCTGAGTTCCTGGCTCCCCCGTTCTGGGTCCCCGGGCACCTTGGAGGGACTGAGGCAGGCCCGACCTTTCCCGTGGGTCGCTCCACCTCACACCTGAATTCCTGAAATCTTCCTCACGCACCTGCAGCTGTCACGGGCCCGGGAGCCGCGCATCTCGGGGCCAGGAGCCGCAAAGGCAGCGTGCGCACGTCCTCGGGGCCGGCACGGAGATGGGCTGAGTGCGCAGGCGCAGGATTCGGGAGAGCCTCGGGACACGGTCCGACTGGAAACAGGCTCCCCACCAGCCCAGGGCCGCAGTCGCTTGGGCTTGCCTGGAAGTCTTACGGTGAAATGCGGCTCCAGGGATGTTTCCAACCTCGGCGCTGCTCACCCGGCACTGCAGTTGTAGGGGGAAGCGAACAGAGTTAAGAAGGTGTATTTTCCGTTTCAGTTCAATGCTTGACTAGGAAAACCACATAGCCTTGACCGGTGGGCTCAAGGCTCTACTGGAAGCTGGTGAGCCCGTGTTCAAAGCCCACTCTTCTAGTCCTCTAAAATGCGAGAGAAAAGGGCCGGTGATAACACGCCATGTGTCAGAACTTTCTGTGCCTTCACTGTCCTGGGTACTCTGCACGTCGTCAGAGTACAGCGCAGGGGTCAGGGAACCTGGGCTTCACTCTCGGCTCTGCTAATATCCTGCTAGCAGCGGACTCTTTTAGCTTCTTTGAGCATTCCTTCAATGTATTTCGGGTCGTCTGCAATGTACGAAGACCTGTGCTCAGAGTGTTAGTTTCTTCAGATTTGACAGATGAAATGGATGTAAAATGCTCAATGGAATGCCCGGTGCATAATAACCCCCCAAATAACCATTATCATTTATTAGTTACTATTTTTATTTTAAATACAACAAATTTATGAAGTAAAAGTAATCCCATTGTAAAATGAGGAAAATGAGACCGAGACGTTAAGGAGCTGAATTTCGCACAGCTGATAAATGATGGCAGTGGGATTTGAACACAGGTAGTCCTTTTAATTCAGTACTGTCTCTCAAATTGTAGATATCCCAACATTATGTAGGCACAATTAAGGAATACGTGTTGTAGTGTAGTTGCAAACTAGGGTGGCACATTATTACTAAGATGCTTGAGTATCTATTGAAAATTTTAAGTACAAAAGACATCAGAGGAGAATTTTTTGTGGCTTTTGCAGGTTCTGATTGTAACTGTCTCAGCTTAAGAGGCGAGGAAATGAGAACTAAGAAGCACGTTTTTCACCTGTGAGTATCTTTTTATATTACTTTTCAAGAGCCATTGCAAACAAAAATTGTTATTTCTGATGTTGGTATATGCACTTCTATTTAAAAAGGGAGACATTGGGCCAATGAAAAGTCTCTTATTTTTGATGTAACATGGGGAAATGATAATAGGAAAAAGCTTTTGCTTCTCAGGAAGCAACCTTGGAAGAATCACATTTGGGAAGATTGAAGCCCTTAACTTCCAACACAAGCAGAGAGGAAGAGCTTTATGTGTCCTGAGTGCTGATCCCAGGGTGGGGATGTGGATTGTCCAGACTTGCTTGCTTCTGCAGCTTCTCTTGGAAGCTCAGCTCAGTCAAATTAAGGAAATAATTGCATCCATCACCAACCATATAAGTCTTTAGGAGAGATCTAAATATCATGAGAGACTATTACCCGAGGTTGGGGACCAATGAAAGGTGCATTACTTGCAAAAACAGATAGGCCTTTGCACCAACAACCTGAGAAATATGGAGTGTGGAACACAAGTGGATGGGCTGTTCTCCAAGGTCATATACCTTGTCTCGTCACCTCCCCCATTTACCATGAGAGCTATTTCAAAAAACTTCTATGTAAAAAAGGGAGAAATTACTGTGAATAAGAGTCATCTGGAAGAGTTCATTGAATAGCCGAGATGTGAACAGAGACAAATATGATACGATTATACTCCATACAAAGCTATTGTAAAATATTGACTACGTTCCCAGTGTTGTATATTGCATCCTTGTAACTTACTTATTTTATACCTAGTAGTTTGTACCTCTTATCCCCTTCACTTTCCACCCCTCCCACCTCTACTACTACTACTACTACTACTACTAAGTCACTTCAGTCATGTCTGACTTTGTGCGACCCCATAGACGGCAGCCCACCAGGCTCCTCCATCTCTGGGATTCTCCAGGCAAGAACACTGGAGTGGGTTGCCATTTCCTTCTCCAATGCATGAAAGTGAAAAGTAAAAGTGAAGTTGCTCAGTCGTGTCCGACTCTCAGTGACCCCATAGACTGCAGCCTTCCAGGCTCCTCAGTCCATGGGATTTTCCAGGCAAGAGTACTGGAGTGGGGTGCCATTGCCTTCTCCAATGCATGAAAGTGAAAAGTGAAAGTGAAATCGCTCAGTCGTATCTGACTCTTAGCAACCCCATGGACTGCAGCCTTCCAGGCTCCTCCATCCATGGGATTTTCCAGGCAAGAGTACTGGAGTGGGGTGCCATTGCCTTCTCTGACCTCTGGTAATGACTAATTTGTTCTCTGTTTCTGTCAGTCTGTTTCCATTATGTTACAATTGTTCATTTGTTTTATTTTTTGGATTTTACATATCACTGAAGAGATACAGTTTTATTCTCTCCCTGTATGAATTATTTCACTAGGTATTGTTCCCTCCAGGTCCATCCATGTTGTCACAATGACAAAATTTCATTCTTTTATGGCTGAGTAATATTCCATTGTGTACATATACCACATCTTCTTTATTCATTCATCTCTTGGTGGATGCTTGGGTTGCTTCCATCTCTTGGCTTTCGTAAACAATGGCGCACTGAACATTGGGTGCAGATGTCCTTTTGAACTGGTGTTTTTCAAATAATTTTTCTAATAAAGACAGCTCTCCCTTTCTAAGACTTGGTGACTACAGTTTCCTCCTCATTTTGTATTTCCTCAAGAAAAATATTTGCAGTCTGTTTATGTTCTGCTACATGATTTCTGAGGGAAGGGTGACTGATGCTGGGGTTGGGGAGTGGTCAGTTGGCATCAGAAGGTATTTTACAGCAAACCGGTATTTTATTTAAATACAGTATTAAATATGGTATTTAATTATGGCATTAAATACCATATTAAATATAGTATTTACTTAAATACAGAAGTATTACAGTACATAGTATAGTGATATTTTACTTAAAGTAGTTGAACAACCTCCAACTCATAGGCTGGTTCTCAATCTCCTAAATTGTTGCTGGAAGTTTTCTTCTACAGCTCCATTGTGGATAATGCCTATTGGATTTCTGTGTCTAGTTAGGTAGCACCATCCCACCGCACTCTCTATAGTTTAAATTCAGTAGCATAGGGGTTCTAGAGTTACCATAAAGCAGGCAGAATTCTCAGTGTAGGACTTTGACCACATTTGTTCACCCTTAAGTCAGGGCTGACCATTGAAGCCTCATGACTTTGGAGACCCTCCAACTATTTTAATACCAGAGTGGAGGCTAACCAAGGAGGGAAGGCAGGGGTGTGGTAGCTACCAAGATTTTTTGTATATGGGGTCAGGAGAGCTTGACACTGAGACCTTTCTCTTGTCTCTGGATTTTAATTTCTGGAGGACAGTTCTAACACGTGTGCATGCTAAGTTGCTCAGTTGTGTCCAACTCTTTGTGACACTATGGATTATAGCCTGCCAGGCTCATCTGTTCACGGGGATTTTCCAGGCAAGAATACTGGAGTGAGTTGCTGTGCCCTCCTCTTCTCACAAGCACGTTCCACCAAAAAGTGCCCATGTTCACAAGAACTGGAACATATGGAGGTGTTTTTCTTCTTAGTCTCCACCCCCAAGGGGTGCTGTGGATATTAAAGCTGTCTTCAGTGGCTTCTAGATAATAATAATAAATAGTCACTCAGTTGTGTCCAACTCTTCATAACCCCATGGACCATGACCCGCCAGGCTCCTCTGTCCATGAAATTCTCCAGGCAAAAATACTGGAATGGGTTGCTATTCCCTTCTCCAGGGGATCTTCCCAACCAAGGGATGAAACCCGGGTCTCCTGCATTGCAGGCAGATTCTTTACCGTCTGAGCCACCATGGAAGCAGCAGGGAAGTGGCTGCTAGATTCCAGGGGCAAATATGTGAGATATTACTGATCTCTTGTTTAGGACCTGGCTTCCCAACTGGAGAAAAATTCAGTAGTCATGGTTCAGATTTAAGGCCCAGGGATTTTTTCTTGTGTGTTCTCTAACCCAAAGTGAGGAAGTCACTTATCCCATAGTCAGGGGGCTTTGGAAGTTAGAAACCTGAACTTGAGGGGCTGATGTGTACCTATATGGCTGGATGTGTGCCCTTATTTCTAACCCTGAACATTCCTTCTCTTCTTCCCCTTGGATAACTTCTTTAAGAGCAAGGGGTGGGAAGGGTAGCTCACATTTTTGCAGGAAATTCTGAGCTTCTCCTGTAATGTTTTGCTTTAAAATCCTCCAATAGCAACTTTCTCCAGCAAGCCTGAGTGTTCCAGACTGCTTTCCAACAGCAACATGGATGCTTTGTGGCAAGAACCGCTTAAGTTTTAACACAACTGCAAAGGTCATTTCTCCTTTCAGCTCTTAAATTGTCAAAAATCCAACTTACAAATCCAGACAGTTTACCACATTGTCACATATTGTTAGGGGGCTTCCAGAGGGTCAGAGGTAAAGAATTCCTCTACCAAGCAGAGACCCAGATTCTGTCCCTGGGTTGGGAAGGTCCCCTGGAGAAGGAAATGGCAACCCACTCCGGTATACTTGACTGGGAATCCTATGGAAGAGGATCCTGGTGGGCTACCATCCATGGGGTCACAAAGAGTCCGACAAAACTGAATGACTAAACAACAAAAGTATTGTTAAGCACTCAGCTACCCAGTATACTCCAAGGGATGCATTGGAAGCTTTGCAATCACGTAAATTTCTAATTCTGGATTCTGCAAACTTTCAGTTAATTATTGTCCATACCCCAACTGTCATGCCTCTAATAGTTCAGGGAATGTAAAATTCCTCCTTTCTGCATAACCTGAAAGTGTCTATATTTCTTGCGGCGTGTAGCATTTAGTCAGGGTCCTACTAGTCAGTCCCAAGTTCTGATCTCCGAAGGATCCTGTCTCAAAAGAAGCAGGCATAGTAGGAACCTTTCATTAGCCTTGTGATGAGGTGCATTGTGTTCCCTGAAAAGGTATGTTCAAGTCCTAACCCTGGGAACCTGTGAATGGGACTTTGTTTGGAAATAGGGTCTTTCCAGATGTAATGAATGATTTTGATGTGAAATTATCTTGGGTTTAAGGTAAACCCTAAATCCAGTGATGATTGGCCTTTTAAGAAAAGGAAGGGCACAGAGAGACACACAGACACACAGAAGAAGGCCATGAGAAGATGAAGACAAGAAAGACCTCCATGTATTTGAGGAGCAGGTGGAAGGCTAGTGGCTCAGGAATGGTGTTCAAGGAGGAAGTAGTGCAAGATGAAATGAGCTCAGAGAATGGTAGGCGTCAGATGTTATGCAGCCTTGTAAACTATGGTCAAGAGTGGTTTTTATTCTAGATGCAGGAGAAAGCATTTGGAAGGCTTTAAGAAGAAAAAATTGTATGATTTGAATTTTTAAGTGATATTTATTGCTGCTATGTTAGAGTCAAGTGAAGGGTTTTGGAGAATATGTATAATGTCAGTTTAGCTAATCCTGAGTTAAAGAAAGTGAAAGTGTTCATCTCTCAGTCGTGTCTGACTCTTTGCGACCTCATGGGCTGTAGTCCACCAGGCTCCTCTGTCCATGGGATTCTCTAGGCAAGAACACTGGAGTGGGTTGCCATTCCCTTCTCCAGGGGATCTTCCCCACCCAGGGATCAAACCTGGTTCTCCTGCATTCCAGGCAGATTCTTTGCCATCTGAGCCACCAGGATAAGATGTTTCCCAGAATTCCCCTCCCTGAGAGACTCGGGGTTGGTCAGCCTCACAAGGAGCATTTTGTATGCTATTTGGAAGGCAGAAAGGAAGCAGTAGCCTATTGCTTTTACACTTGAAAGGTGTAAAAGAGAAGGGCACAAGGCCCCACTGCAATGCACCCACTTGGCTGTAATTTCCTGGCTCATCTTACTGTCCTGGGACAATATCTGGACCACAAATCTGGTCTACATTTCCTTACCTTCCATGCAGCTAAGTATAGTCATGTGATGATATTCCATTTAATGGGGCTATGGGGGACATTTTGTCTGTAATTATCTGTAATTTGCTGGGCAAGGACCTTAAAGGAATGGGGCATGCCATTCCTCCTCCCTTCCTCATTCTGGCTGTCTAGAATTTTTATGTGTTGACAGTCTCAGTAGTAGGCAGCAGAGAAGGATCCTGGTCCTTGGACCAGGTCATCAAGCCATGCCAGTTGTGGACTTCCTACTTCTTGTCTTTTACAAGAGAGCTAAAACCTATTTTATTTGATATAAGATTATTATCCACCACTGTTTTCTATTTCTATCACATGTAGCCAATGTTAATCCTAAATAAAGCAGTGTCCATATAATTAACTCCTTTTTTTTTCAAGGACATCTAAATGAATGCCTGCTTGGTGCAAACAATAGGCTAATTAGAACAATGTTTTTTTCTTAGTCAAGCCTGTGTATATTGTCTACATATACACACAAAATCCCTTTACCAACCCATATTTTGCTTTGCCTTTAAAGTTCTAAAAGAATTATAGATACTTTACTAGAATCTATTATTAAAAGCACCCCTACTTTCTCTAGGGAAGCAACAATTGATCCGCATTTTCTTGGCACTAGCTCACATTTCCTAAACCCTTGTTTAAAATTAATCCAAATCATTAAACAACACAGGGAAAAAAATTCTTTTAAAATTACACAATAAAAGCTGCCTGAGAGACTGAAAAAATTAAGTTTACATGTAATCTCAGATAAGGTGACCAAATTTCCAAAATTGGCTAAGACAATCCTAACTCCCTGATTGCCTGCTGCTCTGGTTTCTGTCTCAGCACACGTCATGTGGTCTAGCCAGATGTCATCCAACTTTAGGACAGGAATTCCTGGGCTCTGTTCAGGAGAGCAAATCACTAAAAATGGGAGTCAGTTTAGCTCAGTCGCTCAGTCATGTCTGACTCTTTGTGACCCCATGGGCTGCAGCATGCCAGGCTTCCCTGTCCATCACCAACTCCCAGAGCTTGCTCAAACTCATGTCCATTAAGTCGGTGATGCCATCCAACCATCTTATCCTCTGTTGTACCCTTATCCTCCCGCCTCAATCTTTCTCAGCATCATGGTCTTTTCCCATGAATCAGTTCTTGGCATCAGGTGGCCAAAGTATTGAAGCTTCAGCATCGGTCCTTCCAGTGAATATTCAGGACTGATTTCCTTTAGGATGGACTGGTTGGATCTCCTTGCAGTCCAAGGGACTCTGAAGATGGGGGCAACAACCTGGAAGTAGAAATGGCAAAAAACTAAAGTGTGGTTACAATTTTAGTTAACATTTTTTGGTTGTTTGACAAAGTTTGGAAGCATTTGTCAGTGCATATTGTTTTGTTTGGTGTCTTTCACACTGTGCATTGTATGACATGTTTCTAGGGTGTGATCAATATTCTTAAAAAGTGATATTGACTACAATAGGCTAGAAAATGTCAGAGTACATTGCACATGCTAAGGGCGAGTATTTTTCAAAAATTTGTGTTTTGTCCATGAGTCTTTGGCACAAGAGGGTGAATAATGGGAAATTTAAAATCAGCAAATTTTAACTGTTTATGACTGCGCTCACCCAGTGTTTTTAGAATCATGCAATAATATTAAGAAATGTTAAGTCTTTTGTTCATCATGTGTTTAATGTATGTAACAGTAACAGTACTTGTAAGTCCAGCACCTCCTTCAGTGGGGTTTTCCCTTCAAGCCCCAACTCACATAAGTTTTCCAAGGCTATTCCAGGGACTTTACAAGTGTCCAGGACTATTGGATGAGGTGTTGTCTACAGGGCATTGGTCAATGGCTAGTTCACCCTTGAAGTTCACTGGAAGTTCACATGGCATATAAAGACTAAATTGAAGTTAGCTAGTTGGACAAGGAGAAAAGGGCTTTCCAGGTAGAAGTAGCAGTATATATTAAACCGAAGAAACAGTAAAATGGATGGGTTTACAATATCTTATATTATTAGGTCCAGAAAGTTTTAAAAGCTGAAAGCTTTTTCTTAATCCATAGGCAGGAAAACCTGCCTCAATCTGAATGCATTGGTGTGTAGCATTTGTCAGAGATCCATCAGGAAACAGATGGTATTCTCAGATTGGGATCATTGAAAGAGGGTTTAATAAGGAGACTCCCTCAAAGGTGTGGGTGGAGTGCTGGTACAAGAGATGGGAATGTGATAGTGGGATAGCAGAGCTGTGATAATACCAAGACACACATCCTAGGAGACGAGAGGAGAGAGTGGATCTTGGAGGCCAGAAGGAAGAGTCACGGGAATAAGACTGCCTCAAGAACAGCTGCCTCCAGGAGACTGTGCTTCAGGAGAAGGAAACACCCCAGGTTTCCAGATAACCTGCAGGGCTCCCCATTGGCTAGAATCCCGGGGCAATGGGGTATGGGCCTGAAGCCCAGATAGGTTAGTTTTCTAGGCACAGAGCAGGTGGAAAAGATCTGGAGGAGCCAAGGGAAATGACTCAGTGGCAAAGCCAGACCCAACTGATTGAGGCCACTTGTGATCTTAATACACTTAATGTGAATATTCTAGGTTTGCTGCAGAAATATTCATGTGTTTGAAGTGAGCTGATGCCTTAGACAATCTGGGGTGTTATGTAACACACACACACACACACACACACACACAGAAGCATGGGATTACCTGTTGAAAATATTAAAAAATATGAATTCTGAAACACTTGTGGTCTCTGGGGTTTCTGTTAAGTGAATACTTAACAGAAAACTTTTAAGTAAACTGGAGACATTTCCATATGGCTAGATTTTGTATGTTGGGAGTTAGGAGTCAGGAGGAGACTGGAAAAGTGGACTGGAGCTGTGACAGGAAGAGGCTTTTATGCCAAGCCAAGAGTATGGATGTGGTAAATGGTGGGCATCTATAATAAAGACCTTTAAAGGGGGTGACAAGGTTAGGTATGTTCTACAAAGATCTCTTTGGCTATCATGCACAAACTGGATTGGACTTTCCTGGGCAGCAGAGCATGGGATGGCCTGGGTCTGGCATTTCTCTGGTACCTCACAGTAGAGAAGGAGCAGCAGAGGCAAAGGGTGGTGAAAGGCTGGCTCTTGTGACTCCCACAACTGCACAGATGACACTTGAACAGAACATGGAAGAATCAGAGAAACACCTGCAGGGGACGAGAAGAGGAGACTGTGACAATTTCAAATGTCATGCTCAGCACTGCTTAGTAAGCTGCCTAACACTCCATTCTAAAGGAAATCAGTCCTGAATATTCATTGGATGGACTGATGCTGAAGCTGAAGCTCAATACTTTGGCCACCTGATGTGAAGAACTGACTTATTGGAAAAGACCCTGATGCTGGGAAAGATTGAAGGCAGGAGGAGAAGGGGACGACAGAGGATGAGATAGTTGGATGGCATCATTGACTCAGTAGACATCAGTTTGAGCAAGCTCCGGGAGTTGGTGATGGACGGGGAAGCTTGGCGTGCTGCAGTCCATGGGTTGCAGAGTCGGACAAGACTGAGTGACTGAACTGAACTGAACAAGACTTTTTGCCAGCACAGCAGATGTAGTTCATTGCTCATCAACCAATAAAGATACCTTTCCCTTGCTTTTTTACACCATACGTACTTTTTAAAGAAGAATGAATAGGGGCTCATAGGTGTTAAGTGGCAGTAATTACCCAGTGAGTCTGTGATAGAATCTGGACTGGTCTTCTAATAACTCTATGCCGTGCTGTTTTTATTATACCACAGCACCATCCAATCAGTCTGAGATATGGTGATGGTTCACATAAATGTGTGCTTGAGGGTCTGAAAAAAATATGTAGAAATAAAAGACTAGTGCATTGTTGTTATTTAGTCACTCAGTCATGTCCGACTCTGTGACTCTGTGGACTGCGGCACCTCAGGCTTCCCAGTCCTTCACCGTCTCTTGGAGATAGTGCGTTAATTATAGACTTATCAGTCTTTGGAAGGTACAATTTTTTCCTCTTTAAGTTTTTGCCAGGGTCCAGCCCCGGTGGATCCAGGGAATTCAAAGGGGAGATGGCTTCGGCGATCAGGATACGATAGAATTAAAGATTTAAAGAGTGGTTAAATAAGGATAGCTCAGTGAGAAAATTCAGTGGAGAAAAGAGGCTGAATAACTTGGTTTATGTGGAAAGCTAATAAAATTCCAAAATAAAGAATTTACGTCACCTACGTAGGCTGCAGGCGTCCTCCCATTCTCCCGAAGGAGAGGAGACACTAAGGCCTCCCTGGTCCGATCTTAGAAGCCCAGGCAAAATTAGTAGTCTTGACGAGCCTCCATGCCCCAGATGGAAATTTAGCCAGAAGGTGAGAGAAAGAACGACACGGGGAGGCTGAGTTTTGGTGAACAAGGCCCGCACTTTATTTTCCACAGTAGTTTTTATACCTTAAGTTGTGCATAGAGAATAATGGGGTAAGGGGTAGAGTTAGCAGTAAGCCAGGCTTTCTTCCTGCAAACTTATTATATGCAAAAGTTTAGGTGAATTACATCATCTTCTGGCCAAGAGGCCTGTTAACATTTTAAGATCCTTTCTTCAGAAAACTTATTTTTCTCTAAAGGTGATTATTCTAAAGTCAGGCGCCACCCTCCAAAAGCATTAGATAAAGTTGCATTCCTATAGGGCAAAGGTGTGGTAGGCTATAACAAGAAAAGAATTAACTCAAGGGTCCAAGGTTACAAATATTATAGCTACTACTTACATTGCTATACACCAATTATATTAATCAATACACTGCCAGGGACATAGTAGGTAAGCGATATGGAAACTTAACAGCAAACATTGGCCCAACAAGTGAAAAACCCTTCACCAATACAATTTCTAATCCATCTTTTAACTGCTCAGAGCAATCTGTATTTAGACAGTTTAGAACATCTCATGCCTCTCACGGTTGGGAGGCTCTGAACAATCACATGTGGCCGGAAGAATCTATTCAGGCAGGCTAGAGGACTTCCAAAGGAGTTTGTAGGTTGAAACACCCTTGGCATGCCCAGGAACTTTATTAACTGGAGCTGTAAGTTAACTCTTTTTCAGAGAGAGGTGGTAGGGGACAGCCCCCCATAAAGTCAGAGGTGTAGGTGAGAGCACAAAGCAGTAAAGTAGGCAGACTCTGGTTTTGGGGGTAGATGCTCGAGAATTTCCAGGGGGATTCCTGAGGCTCGATCCTGCCTTTGCGTATGCCGAGCCTCCTTCCTCATGACCTTTGCCACGGGCGGAGTTCCTCATGCTGGCTCCCGGCAAGTTTTAATGAAAATAAAACCAAAACATCTATAACATTAAGCAAAATAAAAGTCTAGTAAAGTTAGCACAGCAATTTATGCATAATTATGGAAGAACTGGTACATAAAGTGATTATATGATGTATCTCATGAGTCACTTTGTCAAACTTATTACACAGCCTATTTATAATTTGATTACTTCTAGTCTTTCTCCAATTGTTTAATTGTTTCCATATGCTTGCTTGTGCTTTAATTCATATGTGTTTTGTGAATCTCACCAACCGCAAGCAAGTGGAAGTCTATACAATAAAAATTTATCTCTTTTTCACCACCACTCATCCCCGCTTCAGCACTTTCTCTGAAGGTAACCTTTCTTAAGAGGTGTGTGTACACTTTTTCAGTTTTGTATCCAAACCTGCCTAAATGTTATAGACATACAAAAACAAATGTTATTTCTTGTGTTGTTTTCCCACAGAATGGCATAATACAATGAGAGTGTTCTTAATTTGCCTATTTCACTTGATATGTTACATGTTTCTTCATGTAAATATTAATGATTGCTTTGTGTTCTATTACAGAAATGTTCTTTTTTTTAACCATTCTGTAACTGATGGTAAATAGGCTTTTAAAGTTTTTATGATGACAAATAATCCTTCAGATTAGCATCCTTGTACTGCTTCTTAGTTGTACTTGAAAGACCTTGTTCTCTAAGGTCCTTGGCCAAAGTATATATTTTATAGGAAACTAATAACATATATTTTCTTTTTTTAAAATTTATTTTAATTGGAGAATAATTACTTTACAATATTTTGATGGTTTTGTCATACATCAGTATGAATAGGTACTGTAGGTACACATAGGTAAACTTGTGTCCCCTCCATCCTGTACCCTCCTCCCACCTCCCTCCCCACCCCGTCCCTCCGGGTTGTCACAGAGCACTGGCTTTGGGTGCCCTGCATCATACATCAAACTCACACTGGTCATCTATTTTACCTATGGCAATGTATGTGTCTCAATGCTTTTCTCTCAGATCGTCCCACCCTCTCCTTCTCCCACTGAGTCCAAAAGTCTGTTCTTTACATCTGTGTCTCCTTTGCTCCCCTGCATGTAGGATTGTCGGTACCATCTTTCTAGATTCCTTATATATGTGTTAATATAGTATATTGGTCTTTCTCTTTCTGACTTACTTCACTCTGTATAATAGGCTCTAGGTTCATCCACTTCCTTAGAACTGATTCAAATGCATTCCTTTTTATAGCTGAGTAATATTCCGCCGTGTATATGTATCACGACTTCCTTATCCATTCATCTGCCGGGGGACATCTAGGTTGCTTCCATGTCATAGCTATTGCAAATAGTGCTGCAATGAATATTGAGGTACATGTGTCTTTTTCAATTCTGGTTTCCTCAGGGTATATGCCCAATAGTGGGATTGCTGGGTCCTATGGTAGTTTTATTCTTAGTTTTTAAAGGAATCTCCATACTCTTCTCCATAGTGATTGTATCAGTTTGCATTCCCACCAACAATGAAAGAGGGTTCTTTTTTCTCTATACCCCCTCCAGCACTTATTGTTTGTAGACGTTTTGATGATGGCATTCTGGCTGGGTGAGGTGATACCTCGTTGTGGTTTTGATTTGCATTTCTCTAATAAGGAGTGATGTTGAACATTTTGTCATGTGTTTTTTAGCCATCTGTATGTCTTCTGTGGGGCTTCCCTAATAGTGCAGTTGGTTAAGAATCTGCCTGCAATGCAGGAGACCCCGGGTTGATTCCTGGGTTGGGAAGATCCACTGGAGAAGGGATAGGCTACCCAATCCAGTTTTCTTGGGCTTCTCTTGTGGCTCAGCTGGTAAAGAATCCTCCTGCGATGCTTTGGAGAAATGTCTGTTTAGATCTTCTGCCTGCTGTTTGATTGGGTTGTTCATTTTTTTGGTTTTGAGCTGCATGAGCTGCTTATATATTATGAAGATTAATTCTTTGTCAATTGTTTCATTTGTGATTATTTTCTCCCATTCTGAGGGCTGTCTCTTCAACTTGCTTATAGTTTTCTTCATTGTAAAAAAGCTTTTAATTTAAATAGGTCCCGTTTGTTTGTTTTGTTATTTCCATTACTCTGGGAGGTGGGTCTTAGAGGACCTTGCTGTGATTTATAACAGAGAGTGTTCTGCTTACTACTTTCCTCTAAGAGTTTTATACTTTCTGGTCTTACATTTAGGCCTTTAACTCATTTTGAGTTTATTTTTGTGTATGGTGTTAGACAGTGTTCTAATTTCATTTTTTTACACATAGTTGACCAGTTTTCCCAGCACCACTTTTTTTTTCCTTGTCCGAGTATTTTCTTTTCAGTTTTATTTATTTATTTTACTTTACAATATTGTATTGATTTTGCCATACATTGACATGAATCTGCCGTGGGTGTACATGTGTTCCCCATCCTGAACCCCCTTCAACCTCCCTCCCCATCCCATCCCTCTGGGTCATCCCAGTGCACCAGCCCCGAGCATCCTATATCATGCATCGAACCTGGACTGGCAATTCGTTTCACATGTGATAATTTACATGTTTCAATGCCATTCTCCCATATCATCCCACCCTCACCCTCTCCTACAGAGTACAAAAGACTGTTCTATACATCTATGTCTCTTTTGCTGTCTCGCATACAGGGTTATCATTACCATCTTTCTAAATTCCATATATATGTGTTAGTATACTGTATTGGTGTTTTCCTTTCTGGCTTACTTCACTCAATAGGCTCCAGTTTCATCCACCTCATTAGAACTGATTCAAATGTATGAGTAATGGCTCATTCAAATGGCTGAGTAATATTCCATTGTGTATATGTACCACAGCTTTCTTATCCATTCGTCTGCTGATGGACATCTAGGTTGCTTCCATGTCCTGGCTATTATAAACAGCCAGCACCACTTTTTGAAGAGACTTTTTCTCTATTGTATATTTTTACCTCCCTTGTCAAAGATAAGGTGTCCACGGGTGTGTGGATTTATCTCTGGGCTTTCTGTTTTGTTCCATTGATCTGTATTTCTATTTTTGTGCCAGTACCATACTGTCTTGATGACTGTAGCTTTGTAGTATTGTCTGAAGTTGGGAAGGTTGATATCTCCAATTCCATTCTTCTTTCTCAAGATTACTTTGGCTGTTTGGGGTCTTTTGTATTTCCATAAAAATTGTGAAATTATTTGTTCTACTTCTGTGAAAAATACCAGTTTGATAGGAATTGCATTGAATCTATAGATTGCTGTGTATGGTATAATTATTTTCACTATATTATTTCTTCCAACCCAAGAACATGGGGTATTTCTCTATCTATTTGTGTCATATTTGATTTCTTTCATTAGTGTTTTATAGTTTTTTATATACAGGTCATTTGCCTCTTTAGGTAAATTTATTCCTAAGTATTTTATTGTTTTTGTTGCAATGGTGAATGGGATTGTTTCCTTAATTCCTCTTTTTGATTTTGCATTGTTAATGTATAGGGATGCAAGAGACTTCTGTGTATTAATTTATATCCTGTGACTTTATTATATTCATTGATTAGCTCTGGTAATTTTCTGGTGGCATCCTTAGGGTTTTCTATGTAAAGAATCATACCATCTGTTTTCTTAAACTTTCTCTTGGAAATCATTCATATTAACTCATAAATACAGCAACAAAAAATCATTTTATTGAATTTTAGGCAAATGATAAAAGTGACTAAGAGTTTAGGTCCAGTTCAGATCAGTTCGGTTCAGTCGCTCAGTTGTGTCTAACTCTTTGAGACCCCATGGACTGAAGCATGCCCAGGCCTCCCTGTCCATCACCAACTCCCGGAGTTTACTCAAACTCATGCCCATTGAGTGGATGATGCCAGCCAACCATCTCATCCTCTGTTGTCCCCTTCTCCTCCCGCCCTCAATCTTTCCCAGCATTAGGGTCTAATGGCAACCCACTCTAGTACTCTTGCCTGGAAAATCCCTTGGACCGAGGAGCCTGGTAGGCTACAGTCCATGGGGTTGCAAAGAGTCAGACATGACTGAGCAACTTCACTACTAGGGTCTTTTCAGATGAGTGAGTTCTTCGCATCAGGTGGCCAAAAGTACTGGAGTTTCAGCTTCAACATCAGTCCTTCCAGTGAATACTCAGGACTGATTTCCTTTAGGATGGACTGGTTGGATCTCTTTGCAGTCCAAAGGATTCTCAAGAGTCTTCTCCAACACCACAGTTCAAAAGCATCAATTCTTCAGCGCTCAGCTTTCTTTATAGTCCAACTCTCACATCCATACATGACTATTGGAAAAACTGTAGCCTTGACTAGATGGACCTTTGTTGGCAAAATAATGTCTCTGCTTTTTAATATGCTTCTAGATTGGTCATAACTTTCCTTCTAAGGAATAAGTGTCTTTTAATTTCATGGCTGCAATCACCATCTGCAGTGATTCTGGAGCCCAAAATAATAAAGTCAGCCACTGTTTCCACTGTTTCTCCATCTATTTGCCATGAAGTGATGGGACTGGATGCCATGATCTTTGTTTTCTGAATGTTGAGCTTTAATTAGGTCCAGTAGGAACTATTAATATCTTGCTGTTTTCTTCTTTTGCTCACTAATCTCAGTTTCTTATGCAAGGTCATTCTAGAGATTACTCTTAAAATTCTTCTTTGGTGTTTACTTCATCATATCTTTTATCTTAAGAACATCTGAGAGGCACAGACCTGAGGAAGAATCTCCAGATTAAAGAAGTGAAGTTGCTAGAAGTTTAAGTGGTGTTTCCTCACTAGGGAAGTGACATGCTAAAGGGCTGTGGCATCCAGGACCTTTTCTAACTTTCTGCTTCCACCATTGCCTCAAATAATGAGCTCTTGTGAGAGGAGCAGAGAGTGGTGTTTAAGACTTATGTACTCATTAGCTGTGGGCTTGGAGCAAATGACTTAACTTCTCTGTGCTGCAATTTCTACCTCAGTGAAAACAAGGTTGGTGATGGTGATGATGATGATATTGCCTATTCTGTGGGGTTGTTGTGAACACTCAAAGATGAATATTTGTAAAGCACCTATCAGGCCTGGCACATAATAACCAGTATCCAAGTGTTTGTTGGAGACACATGTTTAATCCCTGGGGTGGGAAGATATCCTGGAGGCGGAAATGGCAGCCCACTCCAGTATTCCTAGAAAATAGCATGGACAGAGGGACCTGGTGGGCTACAGTCCATGGGGTCACCAAGAGTTGGACATGTCTTAGTGACTGAGCACACACGTGGGTGTTTGTTTGATAAAATAACACAATGATATGGAGAGTGTGAAGTCTCCCAAAGAAACAACTGTTCGAGAAACTTTCCTAAAGCTCAAGGATGGCTGAAGTTGCTCAGAATGTCATGTGAAAAATCTCCCTTCTCCTCCCTATCAGATCTTCACTGTGGAGGTTTCTCTACTCAGTGTTCACAGACGCCCTATATTTCAATGATTTATGCTGGATGTCTAAACTTCTAATGAGAAATGATATTTAGGTTTAAAAAAGCAGGTTAAAAATGGACAGATTTTGGGTGTCTGTTTCCTCACAGTTGTTGGCACGTTCTTTGTATTCAACGAAATAGTCTAACAAGAAGAGGAGATTTGCAAAAATGTATATCACGGAAGAAATTGAGTCAGATTTCAGAAACATAAGTACAGGAACAGATTGGATTCTCAGGGGTCATGTCTTTCTGAACATAAGAAAATAATAGAAAACTCACTGACAGTTTATTTTTATAATCCACATTTTCATGTTCTTTTTTCCTTCTATGTTTTGTTTGTTTTTTTTTTTTGGCCACACCATGAGGCTTGTGGGGCCTTTAGTTCCCAGACGAGGATCGAACCCTGGGCTCTGGCAGTGAAAATGCTGAGTCCTAACCACTGGTCCACCAGGGAATTCCCATAACCCACATTTTCAAATTTTACTACTATAACTATTAGAAGTATAGCCAAGTTTTATTTAATGAAGAGCTGGCTAGCCAGGTTTGAGATTTTACAAGTATTCTGTTATTCTTTTCTTCTTATCCTGCCCCTGCAATATCCTGTGTTTTGATCAGTTTCAAAGCATGTGAAGTTAAGTAGGGGATTTGTTTCTCTCATGGTTAAACTTCCAAGTCAAACTGTGTATTTTTTTAATTTCCTCTTCAGCAAAAAGATACAGAGTAAAAGGGTCCCTCCTGGGGGCATCTGTAATCTCTGGAATGGTTGACTGTAGCCTTGGACTGAGCACTCTGACCAAATAGTTTTATATTCTTGTCTGATGTGTTATGATTTAGTGTCACAATAGAGCTGAATGTCCTACTTCCTCATAATATCACTTACAGGATTGGGGGGCTTGACACCAGCTTTTGACACCAGCTTCAGCATAGAATCTACTTGTAGGATTTTGGAGAGGATTTCTGATACAGGAAGAGGGAGGGAAAATTAACATGCTGGGAGTAGCCACTAAAGTACCCATGGAGAGCTGCCATTCGAAGTTTCAGACTTTCACGAGGAAAGAAAAAAAGCCCTAGGAAAGAAACTGTAGCAGTTATAACTGTTGCTACCTTATGATAGGTATTGTATATGTTTGTTTTTTTTTATTCTTCACCTTGTTCCAGAAAGTTAAGCATTTATCATATGATTCCTCTAACAGGACAATAAAAAAAAAAAAAAATGGAGATCTTGTTTCTTTTCTTTCTCCTTGGCCTGCAGCATAGGTCTCTGTTTAACTCTGTAATGATTTCTTTTTTATTTAGAGTTGCTCAGGCAACTACTCTTCACTGTCTAACTTGACCCTGTTTCCTGATGAATGATCTTTTTATTTCTTAGCTATGTCCTAAAGGTTTTCACATTCTGCAGTTTTCTCTGTTAAATAGCTTTCGACATAACTGCTTATAAAATCATAGGCAGCCATAAAAACCTTAGATTTTTAAAGGAACCTTCAGTTCAGTTCAGTTCAGTCACTCCGTCATGTCTGACTCTTTGCAACCCCATGAATCGCAGCACGCCAGGCCTCCCTGTCCATCACCAACTCCCAGATTTTACCCAAACTCATGTCCATCGAGTCGGTGATGCCATCCAGCCATCTCATCCTTTGTCATCCCCTTCTCCTCCTGCCCTCAATCCCTCCCAGCAACAGAGTCTTTTCCAATGAGTCAACTCTTCACATGAGGTGGCCAAAGTACTGGAGTTTCAGCTTCAACATCAGTCCTTCCAATGAACACCCAGGACTGATTTCCTTTAGGATAGACTGGTTGGATCTCCTTGCAGTCCAAGGGACTCTCAAGAGTCTTCTCCATCACCACAGTTCAAAAGCATCAATTCTTCTGCACTCAGCTTTCTTCACAGTCCAACTCTCACATCCATACATGACCACAGGAAAAACCATAGCCTTGCCTAGACGGACCTTTGTTGGCAAAGTAATGTCTCTGCTTTTTAATATGCTATCTAGGTTGGTCATAACTTTCCTTCCAAGGAAACTTAGATACCATTTAATCCAACCCTCTCATTTTATAGTTAAAGAAATTGAGTCCCTAAGAGGGTAAATAACTTGTTCTGTGTCATCCAGTTACTTTGTAAGCTGGATAGAATTTTCCCAAGCTATTTTTTTTTTTTTTTTTTTGCTTGGGTAGAACTACAACTAAAGCCATTTTAAAGGCCATGTACTTCTCCATCTTTGTCCTTTTGAAATACCATATGTATATAATTAGCACCTTCAAATTTATAAAATCAGGACTCCTAATTCTGAAAAACATCGTGATGTGACAGTTAAACAGATTTGGAATTAACGTACTTTTTAATAGGCAATTTTTTGCCACGCTGGTCTCAGGTGTACAAGTTAGTTGAAGGTTGGCTAGGTGAGCCAAAAGAGATTGCTTTACTTTATCTAAGTTTGGTGAGGGAGGGAGTTGAGGGGAAATAACCAACACAAATAGAGAAAAATAATATCAAGATAGGAATCAGTGAGGCTCAATAACCTATTGCCATTACTATTGATAGAATATCACACTTTGTGGCCACAAGATCATGACTCTAGGTGGACAGTATGAAGACCAGTAAGAAATTATAAATTTCCTTTATGTCTGTAACTTGCACCTGTGCTCTCACTGTGTGCTCAAATCACTCAGTCATGTCCAACTCTTTGCCACTCCTCCACGCTTCTCTGTCCATGGGATTGTCCAGGCAAGAATACTGGAGTGGGTTGCCATTTCCTCCTCCATGGGATCCTCCTGATCCAGGGACTAAACCCGTGTCTCTTACGTCTCCTACATTGGCAGACAGGTTCTTTACCAATTCACCACCTGGCAAACTTGCATCCAGCTAGAGCCAAAGGTGAGCAGTCTGTAGCTTCCCCATTCTCTTCCTACTATCCCCTCATTCCAGTTAGTACGTCAATCTATGTAGCCACAAATACCACAGAATCTTTGAAGAACCACTCTTCTTGACTGCCCTGTACCTCTCTTTGCAAGATAATATACCCCACAAGCAGGCACATCTCTACCATTTGTGAGCCTGAGGTGAATGTACAAATGATTATTTCCGCACATCCCGAAGCTAAGTCGGCCACCTACCCTTTGTTTGGAGAAGACAATGGCACCCCACTCCAGTACTCTTGCCTGGAAAATCCCGTGGACGGAGGAGCCTGGGAGGCTGCAGTCCATGGGGTCGCTAAGAGTCGGACACGACTGAGCGACTTCACTTTCACTTTTCACTTTCATGCATTGGAGAAGGAAATGGCAACCCACTCCAGTGTTCTTGCCTGGAGAACCCCAGGGACGGGGCAGCCTAGTGGGCCGCCGTCTATGGGGTCTCACAGAGTAGGACACGACTGAAGTGACTTAGCAGCAGTAGCATCAGCAACCCTTTGTTCATACTGACCTCAAAGAAACCTGTGTATAAGTATGCTGACTACACCCTATATATTCAAGCTCTGTCCATAACTCCAAACACAAATTACACAAACGACTATTTTTTGGCTTCACTTTGGGCCATATGGTCCGTCCTTTATTGTTCAGAGAGGAGCAGAAGCCCAAGCAGGCCCTGGAAGCAGGGAAGCAGAGATTCATGAGCAGGGAATTCTAAACATTCTGGTTAGGGAGAACTTGGTCTAGAAGAGGATAAGAAGGTTACAGATGGTTGAACACCCTTGGGCTCACAGCCCCAACATGGTTCATGTAGGGAGGAGGAGGACCAGAATATGTCTTTCTAAAGTGTGGAACCCAGGAAGGAAGTTCTGGTTGATTGGATCAAGAGCAGTACTGCTAACGAAACACCTTTGGGATAGAGCCCTCCTATAGACATTGTCTTGGGTTGGACCTGTACAAAGAATGGAATCAAAGACTTTTGTTGGCCAGAAAGGAGCTACCTTAAGCAAGACATTTTTTAAACAGGGAGGTCTCAAGAGATTGAAAAAGGCATCTAAAAGAATAAGACTATTCAAAAGTATGTCATGTCAGGGCTGAAAGGAATTGTGAAGATCAGCTAATAAAGACAGACTGAGACTACAAAGAAAGGCAACTTGCTCAGGGTCAGACTGCAAGTTAGTAATAGAGTTCAGCCGAAAACTTGAAACTTGGGTTGCCAGGTTCTCAGGACTGGGTTTTTTCCCACAACCCTGCGCTGAATCCTTTTGATGTCTAACTTTAAGCGACATGGAAGAAGGATGGTCACTGGGTAGCTCTTAAACTATAAGTGGGTCTTTTCAACAGTGTGACAGAGCAGAATGGCAGATACCAATGGTTTCCACTGAAAATCAAAGACCAAGAAGCCTGTGTGTGTGTGTGTGTGTGTGAGAGAGAGATAGAGAGAGAGAGAAGCAGAAAATCAGGTAAGAAAGAGAGGGAAAGCACTAAAATACAGGGCCCAATGTCTTGGTGGGGATGTTGAGCATCAGAGAAGCTCTGTCTCTTCCTGTGAGTCAAAACCAGGAAGTGATATCATTGTTAAATGACTCAACTGGGGAAGTTGGTACAATGAGAAAAGGTAGGAATGAAGCAGGAGCTGTAAGATGTTTGAATTAGTCTCTCAGTCTTATTTAGCCTCCCACTGGGACTCTATTTCAACTTCGTTCATACTCTGCTACACTGTTAGTATTGTTTGTTTTAAAAACGAAGGCCAGGAAATAAAATCTACTCAAGTGGCAAGTATGGTCTAAGCATTTATTGATAGTGCTAAAACAAATGAATATTTGTGGCCTATGAAAATAAGAATTAAACCACAGTACAGAATTTGCATTCCAGATGTAGCCTTGCAGCAAGCCATTTAACCTCTGAAAGTTTTCCCAAAGGTAAACTGCAAATAAGAAAGTTAGCTCTTAATATTTATGACAGAAAAAAAAAAAAGTAGAAAGTGAAAGTGAAATCGCTCAGTCGTGTCGGACTCTTTGTGATCCCATGGACCCTCTGTCCATGGAATTTCCCAGGCAAGAATACTGGAGTGGGCGGCCATTTCCTTCTCCAGGGGATCTTCTCAACTCAGGGATCAAACATGGGTCTCCAGCATTGCAAGCAGGCGATTTTACCGTCTGAACCACCAGGGAAGCCCAAATAGAAGCAACAGGGAAATAAAAAATTATGTAATATTATATGCTACAATATTATCAACATTAAAATGCCAGTTTTGAAAATTTTTAACAATGTACGAAAAATTCACAATATAATGCTGAGAGAAAAAGCATGATTCAGAAAGTATATATATTGAGTTATGCCAGTTTTAAAAAATAGATGATTATAAAATACATCAAAATGTTAATTTTATTATCTTTAGATGGTAACTAGCTGCTGCTGCTGCTAAGTCGCTTCAGTCGTGTCCGACTCTGTGCGACCCCATAGACCTCTGGCAGCCCACCAGGCTGTCCCATCCCTGGGATTCTCCAGGCAAGAACACTGGAGTGGGTTGCCATTTCCTTCTCCAATGCATGAAAGTGAAAAGTGAAAGTGAAGTCGCTCAGTCGTGTCCGACTCTTAGCGACCCCATGGACTGCAGCTTACCAGGCTCCTCCATCCGTGGGATTTTCCAGGCAAGAGTACTGGAGTGGGGTGCCATTGCCTTCTCCGGATGGTAACTAGAGATGGATTTAATTTTCTTCTTCCTATAGTATTTTCACTACTTTCCAAATTGTGTTTAATGGACAAATACTAATACTACCATAAGGAAAATATGTTGTTTTTAATAGAAAGAATTGCTTTAGCCTAATTCATAAGGATGTTGTGAGTAAAATGAAATAACAGGAGCTTAAATTGAATTCTGACAGACATGAGCTAAACAGTCTAAGTATTTATGTTAAAAGAAAATTTTGACCAATGTCTCCATGCATAGCATTTTTTTCTTGATAATGAATGGAGGTGCCTGGAAGTAATTGTCCCTGTCATCAGAAAGGCACAGGATAGCCACTACCACTTCAGATCTAGTTTTATATGCTGACCCTGGTGTCCAAGAAAGAGTCAAAGAGACCTTGGTGGTTAAATAGCAACTTGATCCAGTCATCAGGAGGGATGGCAAACTCTTTGGGAAAGTGTTTGTGCCTGAGGTGGGAAGTGTGTAGACAGACTCTTGTTTTTTCCTGTGGCTTCAATTTCAGCCCTCTTTCTCAGCAGGCAGCAGCCACTATCTCATGTCATTCCCCATAGAAGCTGCTGGTAAGTTGGAAGAGGGTTAAAATAGGTTCTTGGGAAATACAGGAAGGCGATAAGCAGGGCTGCAGCTGGGGCTTGGACCAGAATTAGCTTGGCATCCTGGGAAGCTAAGCTAAGGTAAGGTAGGTAACTACTACCATTCACAGACTGTTGTGTCAAGTACTTGCTAGTCATGATTTCATTCAGTCCTCTAAAAATATGAGCTTAGTTAGATTATTTCTTTTTCCTCCTCCTCTTTCTTTTCATTTTAAACTGGAAGCTCAGAGAGGCAAAACATCTCATCCAAGATCGTGTGATCTAATCGTGTGACCTACCTTACCTTATCTTACCTTCCCAGGATGCCAAGTTAATTCTGGTTCCAGCCTCAGCTGCAGCCCTGCTTACTACCTTCTTGTATTTCCTAAGAATCTATTTTAACCCTCTTCCAACTTACCAGCAGCTAATAAGTGCTGGAGCTGGAGTTTGACATCAGGTTTTACTGGCTCTGAAATTTGTGTTTTTTACAGTAAAGTCCAATGAGTCCCAGAACTGTTTAACACCAGATTCACTCAAGGAGAATTTGGAAAATATAGATTCCTAAATCCTATCCCTAGAAATTCTGATGATTTATTAGGTCAGGAATGGGACCAAGGAATTTGTATTTTAAAAAGCCTTCTTGATTTGCTGGTCAGGGAGGTTTGAGGCCTGCTGTTCCATTCCACGTTGCTGTTTCCATATCAGCCACAAGGCAGGTGATGTTCTTGTGCCTGGACCTGAAGACTCTGCCCAGTGAGTGAGTGATGCTGGAGGAAATTCATGTGAACTGCACACCCTGCACAAAACCCTCTACCCTTGGCCCCTGTTGATTCTTCAGTTTCATCTGTCTCTCTCATAACATCAGAATTGTGGAAAACCAGCCAGTTGGGAAGGGTGCTAAAATGAAACATATAAATGTACCAAGATAGAAGAAATTATTTTTAGTAGAACTCTACTGAAACCTCAACTGTGTTTAAAATTGAAAAGAAAAACAACCTCTTGGGGTAGTGAATGGGAAGAGAGGACCAGCCCCTCCTCAAGGAGCTTGCTTCAGCAATAGATGGTCATTAAACAACTTCTAAGGAGGACTTGCCCTGCTCAGTGCGGATCTTGTATTTGGCTGAGAGGCTTTGTAAGTTTGGGTCAAAGTGTGTCCATGTTTAGGACCACAGAGGAGTAGCTGAGAGGCCACTAGTGTTCTCCCCACACAAAATCATTGACTTGGCTTAGGCATCCCCACGTTTTGGTCCTGCCCTGTTCTCACTCCACCCCTGCATCATCTCCTCTTTCCTCCAAGTCTTTGCACATCTAGTCTCATTGTTTGGAATACGCTTCTGTTCTCTCTCATCCTCTTCCCCATCACTTGTATTAGTCTTATGGGTCTTGTTGTCTCAGCTTAAGCATCCCTTTTTCAGGGAGGCCTCCCAACACAGAGGTTAGAGGCTCTTGTACATGTTCCAACAACTCTCCTGTCTAGTACTCTTCACATTTCATTGTTATTGCATACCTAATTGCCTATTCACCCCTAAACTGTGAGTTCAGTGAAGACAGGAGCCTTTTTTGTATTGTCCACTATTGTTTCCTCATAGTTAGTCCAGTGTTCATTAAGTATGTGTTGAGGACTGAATGAGCTGAGAATCTGAGACTAAGTGCGTAGTGAGCCCCTCACTTAAAAGAATTCAAGGCTGGGTCAGGACCTGTGATCAAGTCACAGGAATTCTACTGGAAAGAATCCCTAACTTTACCAAAATCCAGCCTTGTTCAGATTATCCTGTGAAGAATCCCAGGATGAAAGTCAGGACTACACGGTTCACACAGATGTGTGACTTTGGCCAGTTGTTTAACCTCTTTATCTTTCAGAGCTTTTCTGAGTAGTGAAGGACACTCTGGGGAAGTCTTTTGAAAACAATATGAGTTGATAGTAGTGGAGACATAGAAGAGATGGGATCATCTTTATTGTATTAAAAAAAAATTTGGGGGGGTATCGTTGATCCACAATGCTATGTTAGCAGGTATACAGAAAGTAAATCAGTTATACATATATATATATCCACTCTTTGTAGATTCTTTTCCCATCTAGGCCATTACAGAGTAGACTCCGTGTACTATACATAGGTTCTCATTAGTTATCTATTTTATATGTAGTAGTGTATATCAGAGAAGGCAATGGCACCCCACTCCAGTACTCTTGCCTGGAAAGTCCCGTGGATGGAGGAGCCTGGTGGGCCGCAGCCCATGGGGTCGCTAAGAGTCAGACACGACCGAGCGACTTCACTTTCACTTTTCCCTTTCATGCATTGGAGGAGGAAATGGCAACCCACTCCAGTGTTCTTGCCTGGAGAATGCCAGGGACAGGGGAGCCTGGTGGGCTGCCGTCTATGGGGTCACATAGAGTCGGACACAACTGAAGTGACTTAGCAGCAGCAGCAGCAGCAGCAGCAGTGTATGTATGTGATCATCTTTAAAAGGCTGTGGTTATAACTAAGGGACTGTGCTCTGGTTACCATTTTCCCCACCTCAATCCACGTCTGATAGAGTCAGCACAGTCAGTACAGTGGAGCCCTCATCAGCTCCCACTCACCACCACCATTATCTGGTTGATTAATACAGTTTGTGTGTTATTGCAAAGGAAATAGGAGGAGGAGAGAGAACCAAGTAAGTGGCAGCATTTACTGGTGTAAAACTGTGGTGGATCTGTCAAAAACACTTTCCAGATTCCTTTTTCTCTAGGGGATAATTTTTCTGCCGATATTTCAAAATTAAATACCTGTACCAGAACTGTCATCTTCAAGGTGATAGTGCTAGAAATTTCCCTTGACTTCTTAACTGGAGAGGTTTTAAATAATAGTTGCTTTAATGAAGTACCATATGGGTAACATGTTAAGACAGGCAGTCAAACGGTGGTGAGAAAGAAAAAAATCAATTATAAAAATAAGTGAAAACATTTCACAATATATAGGTATAGCAAATCATCATGTTGTACACCTTAAACTTACACAATATTAAGTGTCAATTATATCTCAAAAAGGTTAGAAAAAAAGAAAGGTAAGGAATTAGAAGTAGGTTTGCCAGATATAGCAAATAAAAATATTCAGGACAGTTGTTTTAGTTCTGAATCATGTCTGACTCTTTTGCAACCTTATGGACTATAGTCTGCCAGGCTTCTCTGTCCATGGGATTTCCAAGACAAGAATACTGGAGTGGGTTGCCATTTCCTTCTCCAGGGGATCATCTTGACCCAGGGATCAAACCGAGGTCTCCTGAATCGGCAGGAGAGCCACCAAGAAAGCCCTATTTGAGACATATGCTAAAATAAATATTCATTGCTTATCTGAAATCCATATGTATTTGGGTATCCTGTATTTTTATCAGGCATCCTTTAATTGAAGGCCTCTCCTTTTTCCTTAGTTCTGTTTTAATTATTCTGTAGTGAAAAAATAAAATGTTCTGTAGCAATATTCATTCTGTATTTCATTTAGTGTCTTTAAAATTACATTTGCCTTTAAAATAGACATTGTTTTTCACTCATCTTTTTATATAGGAGATTAGGATTATTTTACCTTTTTCATTATTCTGTGTATTTTGGGGAATCTCCTGTGTTTTAACCTTAAGTCAATAAGAATTTTTATCATTATGTTCCTTTTATTGTATTATAGTTAATAATATCACTATGTATTATTTGAAGGCAAGTAAAAGAAATCACCACTTTACACAGTGGAAAATGTTGGGTAGGGTACTGCATTTTGTTCATTCTGCTCAGCACTCAGTGGGATTGTTTTCCTATATTATTTTATTGTATTAAATTATATTGAAATTTCAAATTAAAGTTTCAGTTCAGTTCAGTTCAGTCACTAAGTCGTGTCTGACTCTTTGTGACCCCATGAACTGCAACACGCCAGGCCTCCCTGTCCATCACCAACTGCCAGAGTCTACCCAAACCCATGTCCATTGAGTCAGTGATGCCATCCAACCATCTCATCCTCCGTTGTCCCTTCTCCTCCTGCCCTCAATCTTTCCCAGCATCAGGGTCTTTTCAAATGAGAGAAATTTTAGTAATATCTCTAAAAAGATAAAGATCTTTTTAAAAATATTCACAACAATATCATAATCATACCTAAAAAACCCCAGCACTTCTTTAATATAGTATCCAGTATGTAATGAGAGTTCAAAGTAGCCTAATAATAATGTTTCATAAATTTCTTATAGTTATTTTTTTAAAATCAGAAACCAGACCAAATTAAATCCCTTTGTTGTAATTTGTTGATACTTTTCTCCTTCCTTTTTTCTCCCCTTGCAAGCTGTTTATTGAAGAAAGCTGGTTGTTCAGTTGAGTCTCCTACATTGAGTTTTTTGTTGTATCCCTATGGTATACATTTAACATGACCCTCTGTCTCTGCATTTCCTGTAAACTGATGGTTGAATCCAGACCTTCAGTTTAATTTACGTTAAATTTTTTTTGCAAGAATATTTCATACACATAATACCCAGTGGTCTCACTTTTCGTTGAATCACCTCATCAGCTACTTCGTTACCCTGAGTTGTGTTTTTTATGGGAAATATCTTAGGCTGGTTTCCTGGGAAACAGACTCTGAGATGAAGCTTGCATGTCAGAGGCTTAAAAAGCAGAGCACTAGGGAAAAACACCCATTGAGGGAAGCAGGGACCGGCTGGGGGAGGAGTTGAACTCTGTTGGAGGATTCACTGAGTCAGTCCCACAGGAGCTTTGAGGCTGGGGTAGCCCTTGAAAGTGGAGGCTGCACCTTTGTACCCATTCCCATCCTTGCATCGACTAATCATTTTTTGTGGGCTGCCCCAGGGTTGAGGATATAAGCTTGGGTAAGATAGCTCCTTTTATTTAAAGACAGTTCCTGGGAATGCTCCTGGCACTTGAATGAGTGTCTCAGTCCTAAAGAGAGGGATTTGGGTGGTGCTCTGAATTATCCAACACAAAAAGGCAGGTTAACTGCTTGGTTCTTTCTGTTTATTTGCCAGATTTTAGAATTATGAGCTGGCTCCTTAGCATTCTCCAAAAGTTACCAATGAGATTTTTTTTAACATCATAAACTCATGGATTTTAACGTAACATATTTGATGTGTTTGCAGTCCACTGCCGTAATTATTTCTGTTGATTTCCCTCGAGTTAGCTCATGAACCCTTTGACATGACCCCACATAATTTTTGATAACCTCCTTGATTTCTTGATGACAGCATATCCAGGCTCAACTGGTACAGTTCCTGTCTCAGACCTGGGATTGCTTGTTTCCTCTGTGGAGTCCTGGCTCCTTTAAGGAAGAGTCATAGTTAGAGGCCAGAACCTGGTTGCAGGTGGTGCTCACTGCTACTGGATTGGTTATTGCTTAGTCCTTCTAGTGGTGAGAGCTAGAAGATACACACATTCCTAAAAAGAGGAATGCATCATGAATTCTTCACTAGTATTTCTAGCTTGAATTTAGGATTTCAGGGCTCTATGAAACTTCTTTGATTTTATGTTAGTATCTCTTTTCTCTTGCTCAGAAATCCTTGTTCTTCAGACTTTAATATGATTACTTACTCATTTTGTCCTTCTCTCTGTATGGTTCCTGAATTATAGTACTAATAATGTGATTACTGAGAAAAGTTGAGGACTTTTTTCCCCTTCATCACTAGGTCTGATCTCACCAGGGATCCATAGTCAAATGACTATGTTTTAAAGTCATTTGAAATATATTTTCTCTGCATTGTTGTCACGGATTTGATACACAGTTGGGTTCATTTGTATCATTTTGCTTTTAAGTGATAGAAATACCTTTAATATTTTTGATATGACTTTTTTTATTACTACAGAAAACTTTCCCATGATTCCAAAATCAAATCTGTTAAACAATGTGTATTCAGAGAAATTTAGCTTCTATTCATGCTCTTCCCCTGATAAATAAGTATTTCTTCATGGTTTATACTTCCATTTTTTGTTTTTAATTAAGCAAATACAAAATATATTTGTATCCTCCCTCTGGCAACCCAATCCAGTACTCTTGCCTGGAAAATTCCATGGATGAGTGAAACTGGCGGGCTGCAGTCCATGGGGTCACAAAGAGTTGGACACGACTGAGCCACTTCACTTTCACTTTATTTATTAGATAGTTTTTTTTTTTTTTTTTTTAACTTTGCTTTCTTTCACCTGATATTGTAGTTTGGAGATCTTTCTATAACAGTACATAGATATAGTCTTCACTCCTTTTTACAGTTGCATAGTACTCTGTTGTCGGAGAAGGTAATGGCACCCCACTCCCGTACTCTTGCCTGGAAAATCCCATGGACGGAGGAGCCTGGTAGGCTGCAGTCCTCAAGGTCGCTAGGAGTCCTCAAGGTCGCTAGGAGTCGGACTCGACTGATCGACTTCACTTTCACTTTTCACTTTCATGCATTGGAGGAGGAAATGGCAACCCACTCCAGTGTTCTTGCCTGGAGAATCCCAGGGACGGGGGAGCCTGGTGCACTGCTGTCTATGGGGTCACACAGAGTCAGACACGACTGAAGTGACTTAGCAGCAGCAGTACTCTGTTGTATGGATGTTTGCTTTATGTAATCAGTCCATTGGTGGACATTTGGCTTGTTTGCAATCTTTTGCTATTACACATAATGGTGCAATGAATAGCCTTGTGCATACACCAGTTTTTTTATATTGGAGAGTGTATATTTGGGATAAATTCACAGAAATGAGATTACTGGGTTAAAAGGTAAGTGTATATATGTATTTTTGCTAGTTATTGTCAGATTTCCCCTGAAGAGGGTAGTACCATTTTGTTTTCCAGCTAACAGTATATATGGCTACCTTTCCAAGACGTGTCAAACATTTGGATTTTCATTTGGATTTTGCCAAAAGCAAAGGTGAGAAATGGTATCTCACTGAGGTTTCAATTTGCATTTGTTTTATAGTAAGTGCTTTTGACCATCCCTTTATATGTTTAAAAGTGGTTTGCATTTTATTTCCTGTAAGATGTATGTTCCTATCTCTAGTCCTTTTTTCTTTTAATATGATCATTGGTGTGTATCTTCTCAAAAAATAATTTTAGAAACTCTTTATACACTAGAAACTTTAGCTCTGTGTAATATAAGCTGTAGAATTTTACCATTTGTCTGTGATATAAGTTGCAGATTTTTTTCTTAATACATCATTTGACCTTACTTTGTTTGTGATGTATTTTTTTGGCCATAACAAAAAACAACACTCCTGCCTCGCAAAAATACAAACAAACCCACATTATTTAAAATTTGTATGTAATCAAGATTCTTAATATTTTCTTTTAATGCTTCTAAATTTGGGGTCATAGTTAAGAAAGATTTCCCTCACTCCTAGTTGTAGAGGAATTTATCCATAGTTTCATCTAGTACTTGTATAGTTTTACTTTTTACATTTAAATCTGATCTGTTCGGATTTTGCTTTTGTGTGAGAAGTGGATCCATTTTATTTTTTCCTCTTATGTTTATCTGGTTATTTCAGTAGGTATCTTTATCCCAAGACTCATATTTTTCTTGAACTCAGAAAAATTTTCTCTTTTTCTTTTTCCTTCTGTGCCTGCACTCTGCTCCCTCAACCCTGTCTCTGGGCCTAAAGATGTTGAAATTCCTGGATCCTCTCCCCATATGTCAACTGTCCCTCAATTTTGTTTCATATTTTCTGTTTCTTTGTTTTTCTATTTTAGGTAATAGAAAATTTCATTACATTTACCTTCTTTATTATTTGTCTGATTTTTAGTACTGTCCAGTTTATTCTTCATAGTGTCTTTTTGTTAATGTCCAATTCATTTTTATTTCATGTTAGTTATTTTTAGAACTTGAATTTTTTAATTTCAAAAAATCACATTTCTGATTTTCTAGCACTGTTATTATTCTTATTACTCTTTTTTTTTCATAGCAAGCAGTTCTTGTTTAATAAACTCAATAAAAAGAAATAAAAACTCAAAGAAGGTGATATAACTGAGCACTTATATATCATTTTAACAAATAATGATGAACTTATGAAAAAGTAGCAAAAGAAAAGGGGATTAAGCTTCTAGGGTTGATAGATTAGGGGAAAGTGACTAGAAATATATGGGGAGACCAGTGGGAGATAAAGAGTTATCTTGGTAGGTAGGTTTGTGCAGGTCAGTTCCTCATCTCCGTTGATAGGGTATTCTTCTATTCTCGTACAGGAAGGGCACCTTTCTCATGGGAAAATTTAAACTTGCTTTTAGGCAGAAAGGGGCAAGTCAGAGTGCCCTGCCTGCATCTGCTGTTTCCTGCATATGCCTTCAGATCAAAATAATCAATATGCCAAATTGGCATATTTTGAGGTGGCAAGTTCTGATCCCCTTCAATATCAAAACCAAAAAGCTGACATCAGTACAATCCATAGAGCTTACTCAAATTTCACCAGATATATGATTGCATATATGTGTGTGTAGCTGTGTGCAATTCTGTCACATGTATAGACTTACATTGTACATGTGTGTGCTAAGGCACTTCAGTTGTGTCTGACTCTTTGTCATCCTATGGACTGCAGCCCACCAGGCTTCTCTGTCCATGGGATTCTCCAGGCAAGAATACTGGAGTGGGCTGCCATGCCCTCCTCCAGAGGATCTTCCTGACCCAGGGATCAAACTCACGTCTGTTACATCTCCTGCATTGATAGGTGGGTTCTTTACCACTATCGCTGCCTGGGAAAACCTAGACTGACATTACTATCTTCTAATTAGAATTTTTAAAAACATTTTTTGTTGTGTGAATTATCTTTCTACTTTTTGAAAGCTTTGATGAGCTCTTAAAAGTTTGGGTTTTTCTTTTTGAACAAAAACCAGATTCTAGCTTTATGTCTTACGCTTAGCTGAAAGTGGGGAAATAGGAAAAGGAGAAATCCACCCCGCCCTGTTGTTCTGAATGAAGTTTGTAAATTAATAGCCTTGATTAGTGTCTCAAGGCTTAATCTTGATTCCCAAATCAGGCCTGCTTTAGGGCTTCCTTGGAGAGGATTTTTCTTACCTTTTGGTGATTTGGCCTTTGGAGTTCCCTATTCTGTTTTCTCTATTGGTCCTACTTTTTTCCTCTAACATTACTGGAAACTTTGTGCTCTGATGCTGGATCCTTTTTTTTGTTTTCTAGTCCAATGTGTATTAATAAATAGGAATTTTAATGACAGTGGAAAGAAATGGAGGTAGATAGATGTGCTCAGTCTGCCATTCTGAAACTGATGCTTTATAAAGCTTTCTTAATATAAAAAATCAAATTCTGGTTTTTCCTTACATGAAACATCAGGTTGTTTCCACTTGTTTAATGCCAGAATTTCTTAATTAAGAAATATGTTTAGAAGCCCAAGAGCTTTTTATTGTATCTCACTCACATCTACTTGTTTTCAATTCTACATTTACTTACGGGCTCCAAGGTGCCATGAACCGTGCTGTTAAGATCCATTGTTGCTGGACTTCTGGCTCAAGTTCTGATCCTAGGCCAGAGAGTTTAACCCAATATTGGCACTAACAATTGAGAAGGACCTAACCTTGTGGGTATTCTTTTTCCTTAACCCTTATTTGATTGATAGCTATTGCAGAAGTTTGGAGAAGCCATATCTGGACTGCAGCTCAAGTCATGATTCCTGCATTTTCAGAATCAGAGTGCACAGGGAATTTTAAATGTAATCTCAGGTGAGAAGACAGGTTACAGGATAAATGGATGGCATTCAGATAAAGCTGTCTTGCTGGTACTAGAAATACAGGTATGAGATGAAGGAGAGAATTCAAGAAAATGCCAATGGGTCAGAAGACTCACCAGCTGTTTTCATTCCCTCAGATGACAGGACAAATGTACATGTACTTAAGCTGAAGCCAGAGTACCTTAAAAAGAATTTCCTGGAAGAATGAGGATCAGAATATAGAAGAGAGTTTAATAGCTTTCTCTAGAACTTGGAAAGGTTTGCATCTATATGGGCCATAGATTCTTATCTTGAGGCTGGGTTCAATAGCTAATGGCTTCTACTGTACTTTCCTGCCCTAGGAGTCAGTAATTTAATGTACTTAAGTAGGGATCTCCTGACATTTTTGCATTGAATATCAGAATAAATAGGTAATAGCATATCTATATAACTTGCTAACATGTCATTTAGGCCGCCTGAGGGCTGCAGTAAATTGCTCTGCCACCTTTTTAAGTGAATATACAAATGCTAAGCATCAGTGATAAGATCATCCATGTTTTATTATTATTCCTCCCCTCTGGTGCTAAGAAATGAATTGCTTAGAAGAGGGAAGGGAAGGTTGGCTTAATAACTTGTAATCAGATATGCCACACAGCAAATGTGAACTTCCTATTTCCCTGTTTTAGCTATCTTTTATCCCCAAAAGAACAACTTATCTTTTAATATGGGAAACAACGTATCTTGTAACATGGGAAAGGGCAGTAGTAACCCTTGAATGTAAAATGCCTATAGGAACTAGGTGCAAGCAAGAATAAAATGATGGAATAAACTTATGCTTGGCGGCTTTCTTACCTTTCTAAAAAAAAAAGTTCCACATGACCGTATTAAAAATGATACTAACACAGCGCTTACTATTCTAAACATTTTACTACTCATAATTTAATGCTTACAACAACTCCATGAGGTAGGTTACTGTTATTTTCTGGGTTTTGAAAATGAGGACACTAAAACAGGGGTTAAGTGATTAGCCCATGGTCACACAGGGAGTACCAGAGAGTATGCTAAACTGCTCCTAATGAAAGACTGATTTCCTGACTTTATCTGAGTTTGTTCAATACTGTGTTTCTAGGGAAGACTTAATCAGTTTTTGAGAAAACATGGCATTCAGTCCAATTTCAAATTAGGAAGAATCTTTGGCTCAATCCTTTAGTCTCTAAAAGTCCCTCAGAGCCTTTACTTGGATAATTAGTTGTGAACAATATCAATTATATCTAAGTGGACAAATTTAATTACTACAGAAGACCAATTGATTTTTTTAATTATCATTGATTGCTCAGTGGTTATCTCAGTGTAAAGATTGGTACATTCTGAATCTTTAATTTAACTGGTTTATTAAGTAGTCTAAAGGTTGACACCAGAGTAAGAGAGGTGAATTTTCCTCTTGCTCCTTTTTCTTCTGAATGAAGGGTAAGCACCACAGATGCCTAAGATATTCTGAATGAAGGGTAGGCACACAGAAGCCTAAGACAAAAACAGCAACAGTTAATGTTAAATTATTTGTAAGTTTTTTTTGCATCTTCTCATTTTTCAGTTTAGTGGGTTTGTTGGAGTCAGTGATATCCTAGTTCTCCTAATGGTGAAGATAGAGCTTACCACAATAGCTGGGATACCAGAATGCTGATATTTTTAATCCTTAAGTCAAAAATCACCATCAAGCCAGTTTGGATCGTGAAGATTATTGGAAATTGATATGGACTTATAGAGAAAAGGACTTGATTCTACTCTTTTGTCTATGTTACCTTCACTCCTTTCCTTAATACCTGGCCACATGATTTAATTTTTTTGGGTCAGTAGTCTCATCTTTAAAATGAGAATTATTGTATTTGTCTTACTTGTAGCATGAGCCAAGTCTGTGACAGTGCATTAAAAGTATTAAATATATATAAATTCAAGGTTCATTAATATTTGGAGATGACCATGGTATTTGTATTGTTTTGCTATAAAAATATTGTCTGATGATAATTGTATCAAGTTATCTATTGCTGCATAAGAAACCACCTCAAAACATATTGGCTTAAAACAACCATTTACTGTATTGTTTTTCATCAGACTACAAATCAGCTGAGTGGGAGCTGCTTTTCTGTGCCAGGTTCAGCTGTTCTTGGGCTTGCTTGTGCGTCTGTGATCAGCTGGTGGGTCAGCAGGAGGCTGGCTGGTCTAGTATGGCCCCAGCTGGGACAGTTTGGCTCTCCTTCCCATGGCCTCTTGTTATTTAGCAGGTCAGGCCAGAATTGTTCTCATGGCAAAGGAAGAGAGCAAGTCAAGGGGTATGCATAATACCACTTAAGATCAGCTAAATATGGCACCTAATCATTGAAGAGGCCAAAGCAAGTTGCAAGACAGCCTAATTCAAGGAGTAAGAGTGTGGGACAAATAAATGTCACATTGTAATAGGAGGAGCTGTATAGGTTTATTGTAAGAAGTGGGAAAACTTGGAGCCATTTTTGTGATCATCTATCATAGTGAGTCAGTTATATGCAATATACACAATTTAAATCCTTGATTTAAAAAAAAAAAATCTGTTTTACTATGGCAGTGATTTCCGACATTTTCAATTTTTACATCACTGTATGGTATATCTCTTATGTGTGTACTTAGTTGCTCAGTCATGTCCAGCTCTTTGCAAGCCCATACTATAGCCTGGCGGGCTCCTCTGTCCATGGGGATTCTCCAGGTAAGAATACTGGAGTGGATTGCCATGCCCTCCTCCAGGGGATCTTCCCAACCCAGGGATCGAACCCAGGTCTCCCGCATGGCAGGCAGATTCTTTACTGTCTAAGCCACCAGGGAAGCCCATATATCTCCTACATTAACACATATATCTATATGTGTTTTTGTGGCTTGCTGCCGTATATAAACCTAAAATAAGACATTTGAAAACATTTGCAGTTATTGTGACCAACTGTTTACCTGGAAAATCTATTAGATATAGTCTTATTTATTAACTGTTATTTGCTATATTAGCATTTTGGTAAGGAAATAAAACACACAGAAGTGTGAAGTGGAGTTGCGCAGTCATGTCCGACTCTTTGCGACCCCATGGACTGTAGCCTTCCAGGTGCCTCTGTCCATGGGATTTTCCAGGCAAGAATACTGGAGTGGGTTGCCATTTCATTCTCCAGGAGATCATCCCAACCCAAGAATTGAACCCGGGTCTCCCACATTGTAGGCAGACGCTTTACCATCTGAGCCACCAGGGAAGTCCTATGTAGTTAAAATAATTGTGTTTTGCACTCCTAGATTCTCTATTGCACTGAAATGATTAGTACACTTCATTATTGGTCTTAGAAACAGTCAGATTAAATGAAGATTTTTACCAACATAAATGGAAAATCCAGGTCTCTAGCTCTGCTTTTATGAAAGAAGAATGGGGTTTTGGCTTAATTTTGCTTATGCTAGAATGAGCCCAAGTGATTGTCTGCATTGATTATATTCCCTGAATGTGTGTTTAACTTATGATTTCACTTAGATTTATGCATTTAGTTGCATGATACCAAACATCTAGATTTTTTTTTTCAAAAAAGCCAAATATACATCTGTGTGGAGGAATGTTCTGGTTTTGGCATTTAGTTGGCATCCTTGTATATGCTCTTGAACCAGGTGCACTATACCACCGGGGCAACTCTGGTTTGGGTCAAAAGAATGTAGTTCTGCTTCAGTTTAATTCTGTGAATAGTAAATATAACTTATCTAAATTGCACATAGGCACTTGGCAATATCCTGTATAATCTAACATTTCTTTTCTCTATGTTGGCATCAGGTTCTGGAACATTTAAAATATATTGCTGTAATATTTTCTAAATGACTATATTGTAATTTAATATAATATTTGGCAAACACAAGCAAAATACAGTAGCTAATAGCACAGGCTCATTTTATTTGCATTACCATTGTTAACCACTTTCATGTAGTACTTACCAAATGTGTCAGATTATTACTATCTATTTAATGACTTAATGGAGGAGATACATTGTTCTTAAATTCAATTATACCCTTTGCACCTCTGGAATTAAGGTCATGTCAGCATTTCTATTATATAACTGCCTGGGTTTAGCAGTTTTTAACAGAGCTATAAAAATTGGCTTCCAAATCCACTCTTAGTAATAAAGGTCACTGCCTGGGGGAATTTTTTTCTCCAAAATTTAGCATGAATAATTTTATGGTGCATCTCCTTCTTTCTAAAATAATCTTTTAGGAAAAATTCCAATATGATCCTCATATGGAATAAGAAAAACTTTAATTGTCTCATTGTTTTATAAGACTAGCATGTTTTTTCCTTGCAGAGTATCAGTCATCTCTCAAAAAATCTGACTTTTAATACACTCTTTACTACTTACTGGTTGTGCAACCTCAAGCTGTCACTTGGCCTCTTTGTGCCTCAGTGTAAATTTACTCATTTGTAAAATGGACTATTGACAGTACTTGCCTCATAGAATTGCAATGATGATTCATTTCAATTTAGTTAAGTCACTCAGTTGTGTCTGACTCTTTGTGACCCCATGAACCGCAGCATGCCAGGCCTCCCTGTCCATCACCAACTCCCAGAGTTTACCCAAACTCATGTCCATTGAGTTGGTGATGCCATCCGACCATCTCATCCTCTGTCATCCTCTTCTCCTCCTGCCCTCAATCTTTCCCAGCATCAGGGCCTTTGCAAATGAGTCAGCTCTTCGCATCAGGTGGCCAAAGTATTGGAACTTCAGCTTCAACATCAGTCCTACCAATGAACACCCAGGACTGATCTCCTTTAGGATGGATTGGTTGGATCTCCTTGCAGTCCAAGAGACTCTCAAGAGTCTTCTCCAACACCATAGTTCAAAAGCATCAATTCTTCAGCACTCAGCTTTCTTTATAGTCCAACTCTCACATCCATACATGACTACTGGAAAAACCATAGCCTTGACTGGACAGACCTTTGTTGACAAAGTAATATCTCTGCTTTTTAATATGCTGTCTAGGTTGGTCATAACTTTCCTTCCAAGGAGTAAGTGTCTTTTAATTTTATGGCTGCAATCACCATCTGCAGTGATTTTGGAGCCCCCCAAAATAAAGTCAGTCACTGTTTAACTTGTTTCCCCATCTATTTGCCATAAAGTGATGGGACCGGATGCCATGATTTTAGTTATCTGTATGTTGAGCTTTAAGCCAAGCATTCTTTGGCATTGCTTTTCTTTAGGATTGGAATGAAAACTGACCTTTTCCAGACCTGTGGCCACTGCTGAGTTTTCCAAATTTGCTGGCATGTCGAATGTAGCACTTTCACAGCATCATCTTTTAGGATTTGAAATAGCTCAACTGGAATTCCATCGCCCCCACTAGCTTTGTTCATAGTGATGCTTCCTAAGGGCCACTTGACTTCACATTCCATGATGTCTGGCTCTAGGTGAGTGATCACACCATCATGATTATCTGGGTCATGAATATCTCTTTTGTACATTTCTTCTGTGTATTCTTGCCACCTCCTCTTAATATCTTCTGCTTCTGTTGGGTCCATACCATTTCTGTCCTTTATTGAGCCCATCTTTGCATTAAATGTTCCCTTGGTATCTCTCATTTTCTTGAAGAGATCTCTAGTCTTTCCCATTCTGTTGTTTTCTGCTATTTCTTTGCATTGATCACTGAGGAAGGCTTTCTTATCTCTCCTTGCTATTCTTTGGAACTCTGCATTCAAATGGGTATATCTTTCCTTTTCTCCTTTGCTTTTCACTTCTCTTCTTTTCACAGCTATTTGTAAGTCCTCCTCAGTCATTTTGCTTTTTTGAATTTCTTTTTCTTGAGGATGGTCTTGATCCCGTTTCCTGTACAATGTCATGAACCTCGGTCCATAGTTCATCAGGCAGTCTGTCTATCAGATCTAGTCCCTTAAATCTATTTCTCACTTCCACTGTATAATTATAAGGGATTTGATTTAGGTCATACCTGAATGGTCTAGTGGTTTTCCCCACTTTCTTCAGTTTATGTCTGAATTTGGCAATAAGGATTTCATAATCTGAGCCAGTCAGCTCCTGGTCTTGTTTTTGCTGACTGTATAGAGCTTCTCCATCTTTGGCTGCAAAGAATATAATCCATCTGATTTCGGTGTTGACCATCTGGTGACGTCCATGTGTAGAGTCTTCTCTTGTGTTGTTGGAAGAGGGTATTTGCTATGACCAGTGCATTTTTTTAGCCTTTTCCCTGCTTAATTCTGTACTCCAAGGCCAAATGTGCCTGTTACTCCAGGTGTTTCTTGACTTCCTACTTTGCATTCCAGTCCCCTGTAATGAAAAGGACATCTTTTCTTGGTGTTAGTTCTAAAAGGTCTTGTAGGTCTTCATAGAACTTTTCAACTTCAGCTTCTTCAATGTTACTGGTCGAGGCATAGACTTGGATATCCGTGATATTGAATGGTTTGCCTTGGAAATGAACAGAGATCATTCTGTCATTTTTGATTGTTGCGATAATGATTAAATGAGATAATATGCTTATGTTTGGGACAGTATATATTGATTGCTCAAAAAGAGTTAATTAGCGTTTGTTATTATTAGGTAAAAGATTTAGTATAAGTCCGTTCACCATTAGAGAAACATCTGAAAAGAAAAAGCTACTGAGGTGAGTTTGGCATTTACTGAGAGGTGTGGAGATTGCTGGGAGGAATAACAATAACCTCAGATGCAGATAACACCACCCTTATGGGAAAAAGCAAAAGGAACTAAAGAGCCTCTTGATGAAAGTGAAAGAAGAGAGTGGAAAAGCTGGCTTAAAACTCAACATTCAAAAAGCCAAGATCATGGCATCTGGTCCCATCACTTCATGGCAAATAGATGGGGAAACAATGGAACCAGTGACAGACTTTATTTTCTTGGGCTCCAGAATCACTGCAGATGGTGACTGCAGCCATGAAATTAAAAAACACTTGCTCCTTGGAATAAAAGGTATGACCAGCCTAGAAAGCATATTAAAAAGCAGACAGATTACTTTGCCGACAAAGGTCCGTCTAGTCAAAGCTATGGTTTTTCCAGTAGTCACGTATGAATGCAAGAGTTGGACTATAAAGTAAGCTGAGCGCCAAAGAATTGATGCTTTTGAACCGTGATGTTGGAGAAAACTCTTGAGAGTCCCTTGGACAGCAAGGAAATCAAACCAGTGAGTCCTAAAGGAAATCAGTCCTGAATATTTTTTGGCAGGACTGATGCTGAAGACGAAACTCCAATACTTTGGCCATTTGAGGTGAAGAACTGATTCATTGAAAAAGACCCTGATGCTGGGAAAGATTGAGGGCAGGAGGAGAAGAGAATGACAGAGGATGAGATGGTTGGACAGCATCATCAGCTTGATGGACATAAGTTTGAGTAAGCTCTAGGAGTTGGCGATGGACAGGGATGCCTAGTGTGCTGCAGTCCATGGGGCTGCAAAGAGTCAGACACGACTGGGCGACTGAACTGAACTGAGAGGCATGGAAGAGTCTATGTATTCAATCACTCAGTTGTATCCAACTTACTGTGGCTCCATGGACTGTGTAGCCTGCCAGGTTCTTCTGTCCATGGAATTTATAATACAACTTTATAAAATGAAGCAAATTTGTTCGGAGCAAGCATCTAAGTATTGTTCTATTATCCATTTATTTCAAATATGTAATAAAAAACAGCTATAGTTAAAATAACCTGAAATATTTGTTAGCAAAGAACAAGTAAGGTAGATGCCATTCAGAATTCTAAACAATAGACCATTTATGACCTGATTGACCATCAATAAAGAAGTTAGAGATATATGAGATTCCTTTTCAAAATTCAATTAATGGTTGAGAATACTCAGCAGAGTTGATCAGGAATCTCAAAGCTGTTATGATTTCTGAATAAATCTGGTGTATATCAATTGAGTAGAAACTATCAATATCCACTGCACAATGGAGATTACATTGTCCAGTGATACATGTTCCATCAATGCCAATAGGAGATTAGGCCAAATGATGATACAATATTTTAGAAAGTCATTACTATTGTTTTAAAAAATTTCAACCAAATTATCTGTTTTAACCAAACTAGCTAGAGAAGTAGCTGGTATAAATAATCAGCTGCAATTTTTGTTTTCTTAAAATTCTGCTGTGTGTATAGTTCATCTGGAAAGGAAAATGCAGTAGTTAGAATAGTACTGTGTACAAGGACGATGGAAACAAATGCTTTAGACCAGAGAGATGTGCAGAAGACTGCCCAGCCCATAGATAGTGTTCATGTGAATGGCATCCCTTGGAGCCGGGCATCCTGACACTACAAATGCAGTTGTAAATGAATCAAGAAGTTAATGGTTAAGCTTAATATTTATTGATCAACAATAAATTCTTTTCAGTCTGCTCAATCGCAGGCACAGTAGAAAATGATACACAGTTTAGTGAATTTAAAGAGAATGAAGACTGTACAAAAGAATGATGAATTGGCTATGAAATCTAAAGGTGTTTTTAATGTTACAGTCAGGTTGACTGATACCAGGTGGCTCCAGACTATTCATTGAAGAAAAATATCTAATCATAAGGCAAGGGACAAAGTAATATATGTGTATAAACCTTCCCATCCCTTTCCTTATGAAAACCTTTTCATAAAACCTTTTAGTTCCGATTCAGATGATTCTTCTTCTGTGAAGCTTATTCACAGAGGCAAAAATCATACTTTTATGACATCCAGAGTATGTATACATTGTTCTAGTATTGCACTTATTTTATTTCATTATATTAGAATAATTTTTTTGTGTGTTAATTTCTCTATTTATTAATATGGTGTGAGTTCCATGGGACTGTGTCTTTATTTTTGCAGTACTGGGCACATAGCAGGTTGACAGTAAAGGGTATTGAATGCGTGTGGTTAGTCATATATGAGAACAAGAAATATTCATGATATCTACCATGCTTATAATTCCAAAGATAAATGGAATAAATTTATGTTTGGAAAAATCCAAAGATAAATGGGCTGACAGACAAAATAAATCTCATAGACCTGATTTCTGTTTACCAAAAAATCTGCTTGTCAGATTAAATTATTTGGAAATCATCCAAACACAAAACTCTTAGGAAATATTGAAAAGTTGGAGAAATCATCTATTACAAATAAAGATATTGAATCGAAATAAGAGCCAATAACAATTTTTAGTCTTTGATCAGATCCTTCATCCAAAAGTATGCTAAGAAATCTTGAGGAGCAAGGGAAAAATCTACATTTGAAAAGGCTATTTTTATGCTAATATTTAATTTGAAAATGTGTAACTTTTCTCTTTGTATTTTAATAGGATAAGAGGCAATGAAGAGGGCTAAATTGTTGTAAATTTTACAGTTTTCATCTCTGGAACCTTGTCTGGCCACTCTGATACCTGGTCACCTTACATGTTTCCCCCTTTAGGATGATAAATATACTATAGAGGGACAATTTAAAAAATTAAATCGATATTTGAAAGTGCAAAAAGCACAAAATAAAGAACCAAGCAGTGAAGTGTTATTATTGATATTAGTAAAATCAGTATTTTATTAAACTATCCAAAGCTATTTGAAAAATAAGTTGTTTCCTGAACTAAATCCTTTCTTTGAGTGCAATTTAAGTACTTGCCCTTTTCAGTTTGTATATGAAATGTTTGACTTGTCAAATGAAAATACTTGGTGCTTTTGCCTGCTCAAGAGCTTCACTGCTGTACTATTGGGCAAGGAACTGGGGCCCTGGAATGATGTCTTGCTTCTACTCTTTGCCAATCATATCATCTTGGACAGTTATTTTACATTAGTCTCAGAGTTCTCATATACAAAATGAGAATAGTCAGGTATTTCACAAGACTGTTATGGCAATGAAATTACGTGTATTTGTAAGCTGTAAAGCACTCATAAACTGTAAAGTGCCATATACATGTTTGTTATGGTTACGACTTCTTTAACATCAGGAAAATATCATGAATATGGGGAGCCTATTTTTTTTTTTTTTCAAATGTGCTTCTCTACAACACAAGTAGTACTGAATAGAGATTTTTTCCCATTTTCTTCTTCATTTCCCCCCCATTTTTTCTGTGGTAAAATACATGTAACATAAAATTTACTCTTAACATTTTTAAGTGTACAGTTCAGTTGTATTAATGTATTCATACTGTTGTGTAACCATCAGCATCATCCATCTCCAGAACTCTTATCATCTTGCAAAGCTGAAACTTTGTACCCATTAAACAATAATTCCCCATTCCCCCTTCCTGCTTTCTTGTTTTTTGAGATAATTTACAGTTCTAATACCGCTCCCACAGTATTCCTAACACAAAATTCACTGCCAACCAGAACTTCAAATGGTGGTAATTTCAATTCTGTCTGCTACTTCCATTGTTTTGGTCCTTGTAAGATAAACAGTCAGAAGTGGTTTAAAAAAAAAAAAAGAAGGAAAACTGTAATGTAGACTTTGAATGATAGAAAAAACTTGCAATTCAGCCACAGGTAAAAACAGTTGAATATTTTGAAAACTTTTGGACATAGTGAGTTTTCTAGAAATGTATCCTAAGGAAATAACTAGGGATGTGTGAAAAAAGTTATCTGATTATGGTTAAGAAATGTAAATAGATATTCTAAATCCTCCTCAATTGCATATCAGTTTAAAAATTAATAGTACATATATATATAATGAACAGTTTATAACCACCAAATACCTCATAAGAGAATAATACTTAAAATATGGGAGTATGATCATGTTACAATTTTGTTAAAAGTTTTAGAAAGTAGTATATATGACATTGTATCAAGTAATTAAAATAATACATATATATACATATATATTAAAGAAAAGTCTAGTAGGTATACAGCAAAATGTTAATGATAATCTCTGGGTGGCAGAATTATTAGTGATTTTAATTTGTTTTTTGGAGGTTTTTATGTTCCATAAATTTTTCAGTGACCATATATTACTTTTATAACCAAGAACAAAATGTAATTAAATAAAAACTCAAGCACAGGCCACCTCCAAAGCAAACCCAGCAATGAACTCTTAAGTATTTCAGCTATGAGCATTTGAGTAATTGGAAATTGGGAGGACCATAAAAAGTAGTCACTTGGGGCTAGTACTTGAATGAAAAACCCGGAGAGCTTGTTTCGAATCATGTCGACTTTCACATTACTAATATAATTAAAGCAAGTAAATCAGTTGGGCAACGTGCCACTCACCCTTCAGACACACGTCACAGCTGTCTGCATGCTCACTATCTTCACCTTGCTCAATCTTTACAGTTTTTAATATGAATATCAATTCCCTTTTTCATAAACCTAACCTATAAATGCCACAACCCCTCTGAGGGATTTCCCTAGGCTTCATTTTAGGCTCCACAAGAAAGGATGTAAAAGAGACCTTTCTTTTGTAAAGTGATTCTATAATTCTGTCCAATATCCATCATTTTCAAGGCCAAGTAATCATATTTAATAGATCCTAAATTACATTCTGTCAGGCAAGGATTCCCTTGATGACATTAACCAGAGCAGAGGACTGACAGTCAGAGGCCCGAAAGGAAGATATTGTTCTACAAAGGGCTTACAAGCTTTTTCTGGCAGGGGTCAACTCCACTAAGTTTGGGGTGGTACAGGATCTGTGCCTCCACCTTAATCCTCAGGCTTCTCCAAGATTCCCATAAACTAGCTCCCGATTTCCTGTCTTAGAGTCACTTTTAAAATTAAATTACTTGGCACACTTTTTACCCTTTCGTTTGAGGAAATTGCCATCGTGAATTTATTTTTTAAAGTACTCCTCTAGCAAGACAGCCAGATGTGCTAGCATCTACGTACACTATCTATCCGTGTGAGAAAAACTGGGGGAAAATTGGAGAGGTGCAGGCATGCCTGTGCTGCTTAGATGAATGTAAGGTTGGAGATCATTTCTTGACAGGAAAGAGTATAAGGTCATGATGTCAGAACATGAGCATGGGGGCAGATTATTCTTTGAAAATGGAGGAAATCTTTGACCAGGTTTTCATTAGGGGAAAGTTCCCATCACTCCTTCTCTGAGTACCTCTTTGTGTGTGCGTGTGTGCTCATTTGTGTTCGACTCTTTGAGACCCCATATGGCAGACTGTAGCCCGCCATAATCCTCTTTCCCAGGCAAGAATACAGGAGTGGGTTGCTGTTTCCTGCTCCAGGGGATCTTCTTGACTCAGAGATCAAACTCATGTCTCCTGAGTCTCCTGCATTGGCAGGCAGATTCTTTACCGCTGAGCCACCTGGAGTCGTTTTATTTTGTGAGTTTTACATCTCAAAGGCATTAAAGAATAAGAATCTATTAAAAATAAGCATTTCCCTTGATTAAAGAAAATTTTTGATGCTTCAGTTATTGAAACAGTTCAAGCACAACTCCTTTTTAAAACTGAATTAAATTCAAAATCCAACTACTGAGCTCTTGCTATTACCTAGCCCATGCTAGAAACTTTATAAACGTTAACTCATTTCATTCTAACAATGACTCTGTACCCTACAGATATATTTATCCCAACTTTAGGGATGATGTGTACAAGTTGACCATCTCTAAAATCTTTGGATGGCTTGGACTCCAAAAGTTTGGGCCACTGTTCATTTTTGATGGTCTGTCTTACCACACAGAATTGGTATTCTTGTTCCGGAAACAGTAATCTTAATTCAGTTGCTCCAATATTTAGACTATATGGATCTTGAAATTCTCACCTAAAGAAAATGGTAAAATATTAAAGGAAAGAGTAGGAAGGAGGGGATAATAGTGGTTAGTGTTTAAAAAACATTCTAGAACAAGGAGGAGGATGATGAACACATTAGAAAAAGAAAATACTGAACCTTTACCAAGGTACTTTGTTTCACCATTTTGAAGGGCAAAAATACCTTACATAAAGGAACCAATTCTGTCTGTTTCCTAGCCAGCTTTCTTACTTTTATCCTTCCTTTTTAAAAATTTATTTATTTTTTATTGAAGGATAATTGATTTACAGAATTTTGTTGTTTTTCTGTCAAACCTCAACATGAATCAGCCATAGGTATACATATATCCCCTCCCTTTCGAACCTCCCTCCCATCTCCCTCCCCATCTTACCCCTCTAGGTTGACACAGAGCCCCTGTTTGAGTTTCCTGAGCCATACAGCAAATTTCCATTGGCTATCTATTTAACACATGGTAGTGTAAGTTTCTGTGTTACTCTTTCCATACACCTCACCCTCTCCTCCCCTCTCTCCATATCCATAAGTCTGTTCTCTATGTCTGTTTCACCACTGTTGCCCTGTAAATAAATTCTTCAGTATCATTTTTCTAGATTCCACATATATGCATTCAGTTCAGTTACTCAGTCGTGTCCAACTCTTTGCGACCCCATGAACCACAGCACGCCAGGCCTCCCTGTCCATCACCAACTCCCGGAGTCCACCCAAACCCATGTCCATTGTGTCGGCGATGTCATCCAACCATCTCATCCTTTGTCATCCCCTTCTCCTCCTGCCTTCAATCTTTCCCAGCATCAGGGTCTTTGCAAATGAGTCAGCTCTCCACATCAGGTGGCCAAAATATTGGAGTTTCAGCTTCAACATCAGTCCCTCCAATGAACACCCAGGACTGGTCTCCTTTAGGATGGACTGGTTGGATCTCCTTGCAGTCCAAGGGACTCTCAAGAGTCTTCTCCAACACCACAGTTCAAAAGCATCAATTCTTCTGCACTCAGCTTTCTTTATAGTCCAACTCTCATATCCATACATGACCACTGGAAAAACCATAGCCTTGACTAGATGGACCTTTGTTGGAAAAGTAATGATTCGAAACAATTAAAAAGTAAAGCTTTTTAATATGCTATCTAGGTTGGTCATAACTTTCCTTCCAAGGAGTAAGCATCTTCTAATTTCATGGCTGTATTCACCATCCACAGTGATTTTGGAGCCCAGAAAAATAAAGTCAGCTACTGTTTCCCCATCTATTTGCCATGAAGTGATGGGACCAGATGCCATGATCTTAGTTATCTGAATGTTGAGCTTTAAGCCAACTTTTTCACTCTCTTCTTTCACTTTCATCAAGAGGCTCTTTAGTTCTTCTTCATTTCTGCCATAAGGGTGGTGTCATCTGCATATCTGAGGTTATTGATATTTCTCCTGGCAATCTTGATTCCAGCTTGTGCTTCCTCCACCCCAGCATTTCTCATGATGTACTCTGCATATAAGTTAAATAAGCAGGGTGACAATACACAGCCTTGATGTACTCCTTTGGAACCAGTCTGTTGTTCCATGTCCAGTTCTAACTGTTGCTTCCTGATCTGCATACAGGTTTCTCAAGAGGCAGGTCAGGTGGGCTGGTATTCCCATCTCTTTCAGAATTTTCCACAGTTTCTTGTGATCCACACAGTCAAAGGCTTTGGCATAGTCAAGAAAGCAGAAATAGATGTTTTTCTGGAACTCTCTTGCTTTTTTGATGATCCAGCGGATGTTGACAATTTGATTTCAGGTTCCTCTGCCTTTTCTAAAACCAGCTTGAACATCTGGAAGTTCATGGTTCATATAATGCTGAAGCCTGGCTTGGAGAAGTTTGAGCATTACTTTACTAGATGAGTGCAATTGTGCGGTAGTTTGAGCATTCTTTGGCATTACCTTTCTTTGGGATTGGAATGAAAACTGGCCTTTTCCAGTCCTGTGGCCACTGCTGAGTTTTCCAAATTTGCTGGCATATTGAGTGCAGCACTTTCACAGCATCATCTTTCAGGATTTGGAATAGCTCAACTGGAATTCTATCACCTCCACTAGCTTTGTTCGTAGTGATGCTTCCTAAGGCCCACTTGACTTCACATTCCAGGATGTCTGGCTCTAGGTGAGTGGGAGTGATCACACCTTCATGATTATCTGGGTCGTGAAGATCTTTTTTGTACAGTTCTTCTGTGTATTCTTGCCATCTCTTCTTAATATCTTCTGCTTCTGTTGGGTCCATACCATTTCTGTCCTTTATTGAGCCCATCTTTGCATTAAATGTTCCCTTGGTATCTCTCATTTTCTTGAAGAGATCTCTAGTCTTTCCCATTCTATTATTTTCCTCTATTTCTTTGCATTGATTACTGAGGAAGGCTTTCTTATCCCTTCTTGCTATTTTCTGGAACTCTGCATTCAAATGGGTATATCTTTCCCATTCTCCTTTACTTTTCGCTTCTCTTCTTTTCACAGCTATTTGTAAGGCCTCCTCAGACAACCATTTTGCTTTTTTGCATTTTTTTTTTTTCTTGAGGATGGTCCTGATCCCTGTCTCCTGTACAATGTCATGAACCTCGGTCCATAGTTCATCAGGCACTCTGTCTATCAGATCTAGTCCCTTAAATCTATTTCTCACTTCCACTGTATAGTCATAAGGGATTTGATTTAGGTCATACCTGAATGGTCTAGTGGTTTCCCCACTTTTTTTAAGTCTGAATTTGGCAATAAGGAGTTCATGATCTGAGCCACAGTCAGCTCCCAGTCTTGTTTTTGATGACTGTATAGACTGCATCTTTGGCTGCAAAGGATATAATCAATCTGATTTCAGTGTTGACCATCTGTTGATGTCCATGTGTAGAATCTTCTCCTGTGTTGTTGGAAGAGGGTGTTTGCTATGACCAGTGCATTCTCTGGGCAGAACTCTATTAGCCTTTGCCCTGCTTCAGCCTGTACTCCAAGGCCAAATTTGCCTGTTGCTCCAGGTGTTTCTTGACCTCCTACTTTTGCATTCCAGTCCCCTATAATGAAAAGGACATCTTTTTTGGGGGTTAGTTCTAGCAGGTCTTGTAGGTCTTCATAGAACCGTTCAACTTTAGCTTCTTCAGCATTACTGGTGGGGGCATAGACTTGGATTACCGTGATATTGAATGGTTTGCCTTGGAAACAGACAGAGATCATTCTGTTGTTTTTGAGATTGCATCCAAGTACTGCATTTCAGACTCTTTTGTTGACTATGATGCATATATATGCATTATACATGCATTAGAATACAATATTTATCTTTCTCTTTCTGACTTACTTCACTCTGTATAATAGGTTCTAGGTTCATCCACCTCATTAGAACTGACTCAAATGTGTTCCTTTTTATGGCTGAGTAATATTCCATTGTGTATGTATATACCCACAACTTCTTTATCCATTCATCTATTGATGGGCATCTAGGTTGCTTCCATGTTCTAGCTATTGTAAATAGTGTTTCAGTGAACAACGGGATACACGTGAGTCTTTCAATTTTGGATTTCTCAGGGTATATGCCTAGGAGTGGGATTGCTGGGTCATATGGTTGTTTTATTCCTAGTTTTGTAAGGAATCTTCATAGCATCTTCCATAGTGGCTGTTTCAATTTACATTCCCACCAACAGTGCAAAAGACCCCAAAGAGCCAAAGCAGTCTTGAGAAAGAATGGAGCTGGAGAAATCAACCTTCCTAACTTCAGATTATATACTCCAAAGCTACAGTCAACAAGACTGTATGGTACTGGCACAGAAACAGAAATATGGACCAATGGAACGAGATAGAAGGCCCAGAAATAAACCCATGCACCCATGGGTACCTTATTTTTGATCAAGGAGGCAAGAATATACAATGGGGCAAAGACAACCTCTTCAGTAAATGGTGCTGGGAAAACTGGATAGCTACATGTAAAAGAATGAAATTAGAACACTTTCTAACACCATGTACAAAGATAAACTCAAAATGGATTAAAGACCTAAATGTAAGACCAGAAACTATAAAACTCTTAGAGGAAAATATAGGCAAAACACTTGATGACATAAATCAAAGCAAGATCCTCTATGACCCACCTCCTGCTGCTGCTGCTGCTAAGTCACTTCAGTCGTGCCCGACTCTGTGCGACCCCATAGACGGCAGCCCACCAGGCTCCCCCGTCCCTGGGATTCTCCAGGCAAGAACACTGGAGTGGGTTGCCATTTCCTTATCCAATGCATGAAAATGAAAAGTGAAAGTGAAGTCGCCCAGTCGTGTCTGACTCTTAGCGACCCCATGGACTGCAGCCTACCAGGCTCCTCTGTTCATGGGATTTCCCAGGCAAGAGTACTGGAGTGGGGTGCCATTGCCTTCTCCTGACCCACCTCCTACAGTAATGGAAATAAAAGCAAAAGTAAACAAGTGGGACTTGATTAAATTTAAAATCTTTTGCACAGCAAAGGAAACTATAAGCAAGGTGAAAAGACAACCCTGAGAATGGGAGAAAATAATATCCTTCCTTTTTTTAAGTGCTCAGATTTTTGTCTTTTCTTTGCTCATTAGTCAGTTTAATCACTCAGTCATGTCCGACTCTTTGTGACCCCATGGACTGCAGCACACCAGGCTCCCCTGTCCATGACCAACTCCCAGAGCTTGCTCAAACACATCCATCGAGCCAGTGATGCCATCAAACCATGTCATTCTATGTCACCCCCTTCTACCACCTTAAATTTTTCCCAGCACCAGGTTCTTTTCCAATGAGTAAGTTCTTCACTTCAAGTGGCCAAAGTATTGGAGTTTCATCTTCAGCATCAGTTCTTCCAATGAGTACTCAGGACTGATTTCCTTTAGGATGAACTGGTTGGATCTTCTTGCAGTCCAAGGGATTCTCAAGAGTCTTCTCCAACACCACAGTTCAAAAGCATCAGTTATTTTTCTCTAGTTGTGGCAAGCAGGGCCACTCTTTAGTTTTGGTATAGGGGTTTCTCATTGCAGTGTCTTCTCTTGTTGCAGAGCACAGGCTCTAGAGCACATGGGCTCAGTAGGTGCAGTTCCTGGGCTCTAGAGCACAGTTTCAATAGTTGTGGTGCTTGGGCCTAGTTGTTCCACAGCATGTGGAATCTTCCTGGACCAGGGATTGAACCTGAGTCTCCTGCATTGGCAGGTGGGTTCTTTACCACTGAACCATTAGGGAGGCCCTTCATTTTAATGTAATAAAACACAGGTGCAAAAACTGAAGGAAGGAACTGGCTGGTTTCCTGATCATTTCTTCCATCTTTTCATCATCATTAACTCCACTCGGTACTCTTTCTTTACTTCTTCCTTTCCAATAAGTCACTTCTTTCTTTTCAATAAATCACTAAAGCTAAGATTTAAAAGCACTTTACCACATCCTGATACACTACAGTAGTTTAATTTTCATATCAGTCTAACCCAAATTGGTTTCTCATCAGCAGAGCTCAGCTGCCACTAACTTTCCCACTGTGTTCAACAAATGGAAATTTTCAGTAAAACCTGTATTAGCATTTATCTCCACTGCGGAAATATTAAGCAAGCTGGAATGTAGTGATTTCTTTAATATTTTAAATCATAACACAATTATTAGGATAGTGAATATTTCACAGTTTTCCTGAATGTGAGGTTGGATTTAAAAGGGAGTGATCATTTAAAATCTGGCTATCAGGTCTCTGGTAGACATTGGTCCATTTTGATTCATATTGCCTGGACATGTTAATATACTACTTACCTTCTTAGTGCTGTTATTTTAAAGAGTTGGCCCTCTTTGATCTTTAATGGGTTTATTTTAAATGGGTTTCTGTTTTCAACTTCATTGAATAGACAATGACAGTTGCCTGTGTTTGTGTCACATTTTATATTTTTCAGAGAACTTTCATAGTGCTATTTAATTCTTATTAAAACAGCAAACACTTGTTGCACACTGTGAATAGTGTTGTAGTCCAGCTTTTTGAGAGGCTGGGGGAGTAACTATGAGAGCACATCTTGAGTAATGTGTTATGAGCTTTAATAAATGTATGTATATAGTACTCCATGGACAGTGGGTACCTAATTATTAATTATTATTCTCTGATAGCATAGCACATTAGCACATTAGATTTTAATTTTATATATTGAGTCAATTAGCTTCTTCAACTCAGTTGTAATAGAGAAAATATCTTATTCATCTCTGCATTCCCAGCATCAAACATGATAGCCAATTACTCTTTTATGAATGACTGAATAAAATGAGTATAGGTATATAAAGATACAGACATTCATTCTATAATTATAAATGTGTGTAGATATATAGATATTTATATGTTTATATATACTATATATAAAGTATATTTAACATAACATATATATGTTTGAATTCAGAATTCCAGGAAAGAGAATGTTTCATGTAATTGTTTCATGTAACAATTGAGAAACAACTTGTTTTCTGGTCAACAGAAGTACTGTCTTTCTGTTAATACAAAGCCAGTACATAATAGGTGGCGTGTCAGGTTTTGGGCTTCCCTGGTGGCTCAGATGGTAAAGAATCTGCCTGCAATGTGGGAGACCCAGGTTCAGGAAGATCCCCTAGAGAAGGGCATGACAACCCACTCCAGTATTCTTGCCTGGAGAATCTCATGGACAGAGGAGCCTGGGGGGCTACAGTCCGTGGGGTCACACAGAGTCTAACACGACTGAAGAGACTTGGCACACACGCACCTGTGTGTTTTCAACTCCTTATGTTGATGTAGCTGTGATGGTTAACGTCAGAGTCTTGAGAAAGATCAAATTCCCACATTTCCTTTCATTTTAAGAAGTGAGATCCTTCAAGTGTCTTGTTCTTGCTCTTCCTTCCCAACATGACTAAAATTCATGTCTCACTTAGGAGACTATTTTGTCTTCTATCTTCAGGTAGTACATATTTCTGCTTGTTAATTATGTGCCACACACCTGTTTTACATGTATTTTCTTCAACTGCTTGCTTCTTCAGCTTCAGCTGCCTGCTGACTACCACCCTAACTATATTTGATTGCCTATTTTGGGGGACGGGGGTAAAGAAGAGTTTTACTGACATGAGAAGGAAAACATCAGCTCAGAACCTTACCTGTAAGTTGGTTGCATAGAAAATACCCAATCAGATCTCTGGCAGGAATTCATTCCTTCCCTTTGTTCTTTGATATATCATATTTGGAGAAATAGTGGGTGTTTTGGAGTTTTACTTAAACTCATACTGAATGTAAGATAAGAATACTGTTTATTTTTGTAAAGACTCTCTGTAAAGAAATCTTTTGTTCTGTGCCCTTTTGTCTAGTTAGGTAGACGAATACATTTCAACACCAACTTTATTTTTGGCACATCAATTTAGCTGCAATGGTTGCTTTATTTCTATCCCTCTGGCTCTGGCAGTGGGTTTCTAACCCCACACTTATGGGCCTTCCTTGTTCAGAAATGGGGATCTAATGTTGGCTTTAATATGGGGCCAGTGAGGAGCCTCATGCCATCTCAGAGTGGATCCTCTTTGTTGGCTCTACTAGAATGAGTGTTAGCTATTTTCCTCTTGTTTTCCTTGGGCTAGGTGCCCTATGGGGACACGATATCAGCTGCTGACTTCATTGATCCCACCGACTGCCTCTAGTGAACATCCTTGCTAACTGCCTGCTCTGTGCCTGCCCGGATAGACACGTGCTCTCTAGTCCTCGGAGTCTACACTTCTTCCTGTCCTTTCTCCTTTAGCCAAATGTTTTGTTTCAGCCCCATTTCCTAGACTCGTGCATCATTTCTTAGAACAGTCATCGTCTGGCCATGATGACCTCCTGTATGGATCTCTAACGCCTCCCAGACCCTGAAAGTTTCCATTTTTTTCCTGGTTTGTCCAACTGTCCCGCTCAGTTTTAAGACAGTAATAGAAACCCAGATGTGCTGTTTTGTTAGAAAAAGAAGGGGTTAGCAAGCTTTTTCAGGGTCAGCAAAATGATGATTTATTCAAGACCCTTTTAACTGTATTTAGAAAAGCTCCTCTGGACATTTCATTCAGAAGTCATTAAGACCAGGAATTTAGGATCCTGGGACAAAATCTCAGAAAGATTCCCTACAGCCCTTGTTTATTACCAAACTCTCCCTTCATTGTATACATTCCTTGGCTGATAGCTGAAACTGGGAAAGAGGAGGAAGACAGTCGTAACACTTAACCTCTTGTTTGCTGTTGGCTTGTATACTTTGCTGCATGCCCTATGTAGACTAGCACCATCCTTGATATGCTAAGGATGTCAGTCCAAGTCCCAACAGGAAACAAAGGCACATTCAAAGGGGCTTATTAGGGGAGTTTAACAAAGAGGCTATTTATAAGGATGTAGGCAGGTTTAAGGGAAACCAAAAGAGGATGGTGAAGTATCCCCAGGGAATCTTAGCAGAAGCTAGGAATCTTCACCAGCGATAGGCTTGTAGGGGCAGAGGAAGAAAAAGCTACCAGCAGTCTGAGAGAGCGCTGCACCTAGTCTGGTGAGGGTTCTGGACTTCTCCTGAGGGAAGAAGCCACTGCCAACCCTTGGTCACACAAGGAGGGCCTCTGGCCTCACTCTGCTTCCTTCTTCTCCCATCCTCATGTCTCCAACCCATCTCTTGGAAGCATCTCCTCATTTGCGAATCCAATCAAAAGGCAGAGGGGAAAGGAGCTGGAATGATGCAAAGAGCATAAGTCAAACTCTCAGGGGACAGAGAAGGTTGGGGAGGGCAGAAAGTGTATCTGGTGGACTGGTGCTGAAGATATCTGGCACACTGAGTCATTGATCTCAGCTGAGGTTGCCTCTTTATACCATAAGAGGGTTTCACATGGTAAGTCGAATATGTCACTGAACTCTCTCTTATAAGCTTATATAGTCATTTCTCCTCTGTGGATAGCTATTTTTATAAGTAGTCAAATAGTATGGTTGGTAGAAGATGCCCTGTAGTCTTAGGGTCTCCGTGGGGCTTTGGCTTCCAGATTTGTCCGATAGCTCTTTAGCCTCCCATGTCTTGTGGAGGTTGCTCCCCTGGTAGGCACATTGATGACGAAACTGCATTTTTCTCTGATGCCTTTTTTAATTGTATTCCTTTCAGCAATGGACATTAAACCACAAACCAAACTCCTCTTCTCCTTATCCTAGAGATCAACCTTTTTAATGAGACATGTCCTGTAATTATAGGAAGTCTTAGAGGGATCGTTCCCTTCTCTTCCCTCCCCTGCTCCCAATTTATGGAGAATTTGAATTATTTGGTCTTGGGAGAGAGAAGTAGATTTTCTGGATGAGAACTGAGGTGTTGCTGTGCAGCTTTATGATTCAGCATTACTTCTAGAGATTTTTCCCCCTAGATTCAGATATTCTAGAGGTACTGCAGTGAGCTCATATACACTAGATCCAGAAGGGGAAGAGAAATGTACCATGAGCTCCGGATGCAGGCTCTAAAATGAGGATCAGCGTTGAATGCAAAGGCTGTCACTCTTTTTTTAATGCATAAAGTTTTAAAACTCTATGTCAAGAGGGAGTTTTTAGATTTCCCTAAAAGGAGAGGTTTGGAGATGGTGCCCTCTCCTTTACACTGTGACACAGTTTCTCATCACAGCTGTTCTAGAGGAGCTGTAGCAGATCTGCTTGGTGCTCCTGCAGACACCTGCTTCAGCGGGGAAGCCTGAGCTGGGTGATCACCCAGTCTCATGCTGAGACACACCTGACGAGCCTCAGAAAGTGTACAATTAAACCACGGAGGGAGGTTAGCACCAGTGCCAACCTCTTGACAGAGGCTCTGCAGAGAAATGTTTTGTAGCCTGCTGTCTGTCTCCTTTGGAGAGCTGAGAGCTCACAATGTGTAAAGTTCTCGCTCCAGGTAAACCTTGGAGTTCTACAGTGTGTGCTAAGCAGCAGGTTTCCTACGGCTCTGATGGTGAATGTCTTTTGTACTCTTAGTCTATGGAGTTTGGTGTTGATTTTTCTCGGGATTAGGGTGACTTAATCATCTTGGTTTACCTGGGATTTTCCTGGATTTAGCACTGGAAGTCTAGTGTACCGGAAATCTCTGTACTCAGTCACCCACATTGGAATCTTACAACCGTGCGCTGTGGAGGGAGGCCGCGACTCAGTTGAAAGTCCAAAAAGTCTGCTTCTCTCTCCCAAGATCAAATAACCCTGTTTTCAGATCCTCCGTAAGTTGAGGGGGTGGTGAGGGATGAGAAGGGAGAGACGCCTCTAAGTCTTCCTCTAATTACAGGATATGTCTCATGAAGAAGGTTGATCTCTAGGGTAAGACAGTGGAAGAGAGGAGTTTGGTTTGTGGTTTGAGGTCCACAACTGAGACTGTGGATGTGACATCTGAAAGTCAGAGCCCACAGAATCAGGTGTCCACTAGGAGTGTGGCGGCCGTATCACATCCTTACTCACCAGGTTCCCAGGGATCTGTGAAGTGGAAGTACTAATTCCTGTCTCACAGAACACTTTGGGTGGTTGTGGTTGAGCTGAGGTTCAAGTGCAGTAATGCATGTTAAAGCTTTTAGTAGTTTATAAAGCACTCTGCAGACACAGTTATTTTGGTTACATCATACTTTCTTCATTGATAGTCCGTGACTCTGGGCACAAGTGGACCTCTCAACTTTCTGGGAAAGAAAAGGATCTAATAAATATTATTAATTTAATATGTCTATTAATATTTAATACATTGATTAATAGTTTAATGTATTAAAACATATTGTCTCTCCCAGTCCACTGAACATTGTGCTAAGTACTTTATATACATCCATTGCTTTTAATCCTAAAAATTCTATGAAATAGTTATTATTATTCCCTGTGGCCCCTAGAATCATGTTCTTCATACAAGAGTCCTGTTCTCTTTTGATGTAGAGTCAGGGATAATGAAAGCAGAAAACCCAGTATAAAGTACCTGAGCTGGCTCCCAGAATGGGCCAGCTATTTTGCATATCAGCATAAAATCCTATACATCTAGCTGGTCAACCCTTGAAGGTAGGTGATGTTCAACCTACCCTCCTACCCTTCGTAGCCCTGCTCAGACCTTGAGGTCTACAGGTTTAAGATGGTAACAGTGGTAAAGCATCTACCTACCGATGTAGGAGACGCAAGAGATGCAGGTTTGATCCCTGGGTTAGGAAGATCCTCTGGAGGAGGGAATGGCAACCCACTCCAGTATTCTTGCCTGGAAAATTCCATGGACAGAGGAATCTGGTGAGGTAACAGTCCATGGGGTCACAAAGAGCTGGACATGACTGAGAGACTGAGCATAGCACAGGGGTTGAGGTGAGCCATTTGACACAGTCCGGCATTCTGAAAGACACAGGAGTATGGGCTCAACTCTACTGTAATATATACATTGGAAGGTTGTATATTTTTCCTTGGTTACTAAAAGAGTTTGCAGATAGTGTCAACAAAATTGTACAGACATGATAAATAATTTTTAAAATACATATTTTATGTATAATCTATCCTTTTATTATATTTTCATTCCATTTTTATTTATGATCAAGTTTAAAACTTTATCCAAGCATGCACCTTTACTTTTCATTGCGCTTATATATTTTTTTAAAATTCAGATGTCAGTTCACTTCTTACCAACTCAGCCTTCACCTATTAAATTCATTTGAGTCTGTAGATTATCCATGATACATCTGATACAACAATTACATCATAATGTTAAACCAGTTTCCACTTATCAAGAGATGTTTTCTCAAGGCCCTTGGAACTGATGTCCAAGGCACCAATTTGCTCATAGAAAGAACCTGAAGGGAGATCTTTTACTTGAGGATTGCAGTTAAGTTTGAATTATGTTCTCCAAAGTAGAATTTTCTCTCCATAAGTCAAATCAAAGTACTCAGAACATTCAAAGAAACTAATTTTCCGTTAATTTAAATTTAAATTTATATATATTTACTACCTTTCAATGAAAATTTGTAGCCACACAAAGCAGTAAAAAAAATATGTTTCTTCCTAAATGATGTTAAAACAACTTCTTAGACAAATGAGTTCAAAGACTGGGCCAAAACTATTTCGAGCTAGTCACAAGGGATGAGACCTTTCAATGTGCTGATTCAAGATTCCCTTTAAGGACTCTGTCAGTGTAAGAAAAGTGAGTGGTTAATCATTATTAAACCAAATACAAGGAAAAAATAATGTCTGGTTAAAGATTATTAGGCTAGCCAGTCAGCTGGGTGGGTAACCCTGGCTTCCCAGAGGTCCTTAATCTTATTTAGCTCTATCAGAAAATTGCTCAAGCATTTTAACAGCAATACCTGTTACATCCCAGAGGAGGCTGTGAATTATATCATGTAAGAAAGTTCTGCCTTAGACCAGGTTTGGGACAATTTTTATTCTCAATGTGAATGTAACTTTTGTATCAAAAGTTCTTATCAGATCTTTGTTCTAAAATAATAATTTTTTCTCAATATTTGATTTAAGGTGGTTAGTCCTTTTGGAATAAAAGTATCAAATATTTCTTACCTTAAAAGAATATTGCAGGATTTAAAAAACATGAAAGAGAAATCCGATGCTTGTGAGAAATAGTAAGATTTCATAATGGATCATCGGGACTAACAGAGTGCAATTGTGATTTTTAAAAAAAGCCAATAGTGTCTAGATCTGCCTACTAATTAACGGGCAGTACATGGTAAACTAGGGCTTCCCTGGTGGTTCAGTGGTAAAGAATCTGCCTGCCAATGCAAGAGACCCAGGTTTGATCCCTGAGTCAGGAAGATCCCCAGAAGAAGGGAATGGCAACCCACTCCAGTATTTTTGCCTGGGAAATCCTGTGGACAGAGGAGCCCGGTGGTCCACAGTCAGTGGAGTTGCAAAAGAGTCAGATGTGACTGAGCAAGTAAACAGCAACATGGTAAACTATGCCAGTGAGGGGCGGTAGTGTCCTTCCCACGGGAAATCCTACGGGACCACAAATGGTTTCTCCAACAAACGAATTGAGAGGTGAGAATGAGAGAGAGAGAGAGAAAGAGAGAGAGAGAGAGAGAGAGAGAGAGAGAGAGGGGGCGGGGGAACCTATAAAAACCACTCAAAAGACTTAACAAACCAGTCAAAACGTGTAGACCTTATATGGATCGCAGTTCAAACAAACTCACTGTAAAATAAAATTATGATATTCATAAGGAAGTTGAAAATTTTAATTCTTACTGGAAATTTAATGATATTGCCATTCCCTGTGGCTCAGATGGTAAAGCATCTGTCTACAATGCGGGAGACCTGGGTTCAATCCCTGGGTCGGGAAGAGCCTCTGGAGAAGGAAATGGCAATCCACTCCAGTACTTTTCCAGCCTGGAAAGTCCCATGGACAGAGGAGCTTGGTAGGCTACAGTCCACGGGGTTGCAAAGAGTCAGACATGACTGAGAGACTTTACTCAGAAAGGGGGAACCTATAAAAACCACTCAAAAGACTTAACAAACCAATCAAAACAGTAGACCTTATATGGATCCCAGTTCAAACAAACTCACTGTAAAATAAAATTATGATATTCATAAGGAAGTTGACAATTTTAATTCTTACTGGAAATTTAATGATATTAAGGAATTATTGTTAATTCTTAAATGTTGATAATGATATGTAGTTTATATATAAAAAAATTAACCTTACAGTTTAGAAATACATGGTGAAAAATCTGCAGTTAAATTGATACCATGTCTAGGATTTACTTCAAAATAATACAAAAAGAATATAAGTGGGTGGGAAGATAGGCGAATACAGTCAGCCTGAGTTAACAGTTGAATACAGTCAGCCTGAGTTAACAGTTGTTGTAGCTTGGTAATGAGTACAGAAAGTTTATCATGCGAGTCTGCCTACTTTTTGTGTATGTTAGAATTCTCTTTTCATAGAAAGCCTAAATAAAACCATGCCAGCACGGTTGGTTCTCAGAGCTGCTGGTACTTTCATTATTTCTTTGACCAGACTCCTGTTCTAGAGCCCACAGTCAGTGGAGCTCTGGGCACAAAAATGTAGGCTGGAGGCCATTGATGGCGCTTAGAGTAACATGTGAGGAAGTGGTACCATAATATGGTGTCAGTGAAAGCCTTTCTTTTAGAGCGTAACATAACAGAACAAAGATATTATGGCTAGACACAGAAAAGTGGTTGTCACTCTGAGCATCGTAGTGGAAGCATAGTACTCATCACTTAGCCAGAATTTGGAATTTATTGGTTGTGGATAAAGAGAAGGGAGACAACTGAGAAAGAACATAGTCTCAAATCCTGCTGTGGACAGAGCTCTTCTTACTTAGTTTAAAAGGCACCAGGCCTCTGATGGGAAGTAATTAGCATTCCAGTCAAGTGCAGGACTGATGTTACTGAGAGGAGGACCTTGTCTGGAAGGTTGGTTAGCCACCTATCTACTAACAGACAGTGTCAAGCTGACAGTTTTCAACCAGACTTGTATTTATTCATCATCCTCTATGTCTTCTTTCTTGCAACTTCTCCCTTCTTCCTCTTTTGCATCCTTTTCCTTTTTCTTCTTTTCCATAAATGTTTCTCCTAAGAGCAAATTCTTTGGTGTGAAGTGTAGCAAGCTTAGAATAAAATGCTGATGTTTCTTGTAATTAATTTGATAATTTGCTTTCTTCAGTTTTTTCATCACATGGAAAGAACTAAATTGTTCTTTGGCATATGATGGAAAAAAAAAAAAGGAACCTTGGAGTTTCTAGTCTAGTAGCTCAATGTCGGTAGTTGGAGTCCTGGGAAGGAGGGCAAAGAAAAAGAGCCTGGAGAGAGAAGGACACAACCAGGGAGAAATTCACCTGCCTAACATCCAACCTGGCCTTTCCTGAACTGCGTTGTTATTACTGTTCTCCTCTCCAGTCTCAGTAAATTAAACGCTCACCTTGAAGTTACACAGGCCCCCAACCTGGTTTTATCCTTGCTTCCTCTCATTCTTTTACATCTACATTTGGTTCATCAGTAAACCCTGTTTGGCAGACCTTCAACACATACCCATAAACTCACCATCACCCTGCTGGGACAATGGTTCCAGCCACCAGCTCTATCCTGGGTAATTCTGATAACTTCCAAATTCGTCATCCAGCTTTCACTGTTGCCTCTTTTAGCTTCTTTCCAACCCAGGAGCCAGATGGTCCTTCTAAAATGTAAGTCAGACTTACAGCAGCCTCCTAGTTTACTCTGTGTAAAAGCAAATGCTGCCATGCTGACCTACTGGCCTGCACAGCCAACTTCCAACTTCTCTGATCACGTGTCCTCTTTCCCCTAGTGCATTTTCACTGTGCTGCAGCCACCCTGGTCTAGCTGTTCCTCCATCAGAGGCTCCACTGCTCCCTCTGCCTGGGACGTGTTTCCCCCAGAGCAAGGGGTTGGGGGGGCGGGGCATGCCTGTCTCCAACTCCTCCTTCAAGACTGCTCAATGTAAAGACCTCTCAGTGAAGCCTTCTTGAGTCGCCTGTTTAGAAAATCACTTTCTTCCCAGCACTCTGCTTCCCCTTTATTTCCCCTTGTTTAAATCTCTGCACATTTACTATTACCAGACACAGTCTATAATGGCTTATTTGTTGTGTCTATTATCTGAGTATTTATGCTGGAATGTAAGCTCCATGAAGGCAGAGAATTTTTTTTCTCTTTGGTTTACTGCTAAATCCTGAAAACCCAAGCAAGGCCTAGTCTGTAGTAGGTGCTTAATACATACTTGCTAAATGAATGAATGAATCCCCCAAACTAATAAAATCTGGCATTTACAACATTCTTTTTTTAATATTTATTTATTTGGCCGCACCGGGTCTTAGTTGAGGCACACGGGATCTTGGTTGCGTTATGCAGGCTCTTTCATTGAGGCAAACATTCTGTAGTTGCAGCGTGTGTGTTCCGTTGCTCCACGGCATGTGGGATCTTAGTTCCCCGACCAGGGATCACACCTGCATTCCCTGCATTGCAAGGTGGATTCTTAACCACTGGACTGCCAGGGGAGTCGCTGGCATTTACAACATTCTTATGTGAGTAGTGCTTTGTGGGGATGAAGCAGAGTGGCTGAGTGCAGATGACACAGGGTGCTGGTTTCAATCAATGAGATGTTGAGCTCCTGACACCAAGATTTAGGGGGGACAGACATTTCAAGTAATAGATGATGCTAGAACTTGAGCCCCTGCTGCTGCTGCTGCTGCTAAGTCGCTTCAGTCTGACTCTGTGTGACCCCATAGACGGCAGCCTACCAGGCTCCTCCGTCCCTGAGATTCTCCAGGTAAGAACATTGGAGTGGGTTGCCATTTCCTTCTCCAATGCATGAAAGTGAAAAGTGAAAGGGAAGTTGCTCAGTCGTGTCTGACTCTTCGCGACCCTATGGACTGCAGCCCACCAGGCTCCTCCATCCATGGGATTTTCCAGGCAAGAGTACTGGAGTGGGGTGCCATCGCCTTCTCCACTTGAGCCCCTAGGAGGGGCCTTTCTGGTCTTTCTACGGTAGCCTAAACAATCTTATTTGAACCTTTAAACAGAGGCAGTCAAAGATTTGGAAATACTTAGGCACATTTGGTTACTTTAATAAAATTTAAAGTTACATTTTGAGAAAAAAGATATTTTCTAATACTGGACATTTATACATCTGGTATTTTTGCGATTTGTTGGAAAAAAGGTTTAAATATTTGAAATTAGACATCTGGAAGCTTAAACAGCCTAAAATTAAAGACAAAGCTCTGTTAGAGATCTTCCAGGCATAAAATACAACCTGCGGTGTTGAACCTGTGGGGGTAAGGGTATAGCTGGACCCGGAGGTGGCAGGCCCTGTGCGTGGACTAATCCTCTGGGGTCCTGAGAGTAGACAGAGCAGGAATGGAGATACTGGTGAGGGAAGTTGGGGAGACTTTGGTGGGAGGTGAGGCAGCCTAGAAAAAGGCTCATTTCTGTGTTGGCCCAGCTGCCCTGCAGTGACCAGACTGTCACAGGGCTCCTAGAAGGAAGTTATCTTGTTGGTAGTAAGAAAAAAATAAAAATTTAATTGAGAATGAACAGCCACTCTAATACATAAGTAGAAACCACCTCTGCCCTACTCTCTCTCCAGCTACTTTTGTTAATCTGTCATGCAGTGGGCCCTCTTGCTGCCTCCCCTTCCAGTCATCTTTCAGCCTACAGATCACTGTCTTTGAGATTGCTCCCTATTTCTACTCCTCCCCACCCCCCACACCCTTTTTAAGACCTCTCTTGATATTCAAGTTCATTTTTGTCTTATGTAAAAATAGTAAGGCCCACATTTGCCCAAGCTGGCTGGGCTGCTGAATAAACCTAAGAGTGGGTGCAGAAGTCTGAAGAACTGATTGAATATTATTTGTTGGTGTTGGAGAAGGTGGCAGCCACATCAAAGGAAAAGTTGTGGCATGGCTCATGTGGACATAAAGGGAGGGCCTGAATTCCCTGGGGTCTCACCCAGATTCCACCCTACCCTGAAGGTACCCGGGGGTCATTGTGCATCCTGAAGAAGCGCTGACACTGCTGAAGGCATTGGCTGGCAAGCTCACCAGAGGCTAAGTGGGGCACCTGGCTCGTGTGTATCTACGTGTGTCCGTGTGTATGTCTGGGGAGACTCAGGGCAGCACTGGTCTGGAGTGCAAGTGAGATTTGTAGGAAGGCCACACGGTCTCCAACAAAGCAAGCATCCCAGCAAGAGTGGAGGTGAGGCTGTTAAGGAGCTAGGGGACACCACAGCATCTGGCCAAACTTAAAGAGAAACCTATGTTAAAGAGAGGCTTCCCTGATGTCTCAGCAGGTAAAGAATCCACCTATAATGCAAAAGATGCAGGAGACATGGGTTCGATCCCTGGATCAGGAAGATCCTCTGGAGGAGGGCTTGGCAACCCACTCTAGTATTCTTGCCTGGAGAATCCCATGGACAGAGGAGACTGGTGGGCTGCAGTCCATAAAGTTGCAAAGAGTCAGACGTAACTGAAGCGACTGAGCAGACATGGAAAGAGAAACCCGAGGACAAGCTGCAGGCATTACGAGCACCAGGAACAGCACACCCGCAAGTGAATAGACCGGTGACCAGGACCTGCAGAAGACCGAGGAGCTCGAGGCCCCGGCCCCCTACCACAAAACTGCAAAGTTTAAGAACAACAGCCCAATCTCGTGTGTACTCATGTATTCAGATGCTGTCCTGGAGAGGAGCCAGGAAGGGGGATGGAAGACAGAGACATCACCGAGTACCTTTATCTAGAAAGGTGGAACATTAAACACAGGGACTAAATGGTTTCTTTGGACCAAGGTTTATAGCATATCGGACCTTAATTATTTTTCTCCTGGTTACTCAGCAGTTAGAAGTTCACATAGTTCATCTATTTATCTAAAACTACCAGTTTTCCTTTTTACCCATCTACTAGAAGAGTGAGTAGGTTACAACCTCATCATACACACATGATTGTCAGTAGCCGTGTGTTTGGTCAGTTCATACATTTGAAAGCTTCTGGCTGTAGTGGGAGAGTGGAGAGAGGGTAGGCTCAGACCCTGTGTAGACCTAGGTTTGAACCTATCTCTTCCACTGTGTTTCCTCCCTGTGGGAACTTGGGTGGGTTACTTGACACGTATGAGCCGTGCTTGTCTGTGAAGTGGATTTCATACCTCTTACCACCGAGACCTGTTCTGAGATCAGATGGCATCTGAATATAGAGTTAATCAGGGTTTATCACATGGTAAATGCTCAACAAATGTCGACTTCTTTTCTCCTCACACTGATTAATTTTCATACTGATAAACAAATGACTGTTTCCTAGTTGATTTAGTCCAATTAACTCCCAGTAAATTGACCTTAGTTTTTGAGGGAATCGTCCAAATGGGTGTATTGACACGTTAGCATATGCCATGCTTTATTTTAATCCAGTTCCAACTGTGACCTGTAGATGTCTCTGTGAATCTTCCTCTGTCCCCAGTTAAAGCTAGAGATACTGAAGACAGCTCAGTCATTTGTGTTAGTGATTATTCAGAAAGCACAGGGGTTGGTGTGTGAGAAGGGACAGCACTGTTCACTTTGCCTGTCCACTAACTTCCTCTGTCCCTCTTCCCCAATCCCCACCCAGGGTGACTTTCCTTAAACTTGACCCTCTGCACCACATCCACTCTCCATCTTGACTGAGGGTGTAACTACAGAGGCAAGGGACTCTGGGTTGAATAGCAGAGTTCTTGGGGTCCTTTTGATGTCTCCTCAACTCATCCTCCGGAGAAGGCAATGGCACCCCACTCCAGTACTCTTGCCTGGAAAAATCCCATGGATGGAGGAGCCTGGTGGGCTGCAGCCCATGGTCACTAAGAGTTGGCACGACTGAGCGACTTGACTTTCACTTTTCACTTTCATGCATTGGAGGAAATGGCAACCCACTCCAGTGTTCTTGCCTGGAGAATCCCAGGGACAGGGGAGCCTGGTGGGCTGCCATCTATGGGGTCGCACAGAGTCAGACATGACTGAAGTGACTTAGCAGCAACTCATCCTCCACCTCAGCTAGGATGAGAACTCAGGGAAAACACTGCTTAAAGGTGCCAGGTGGGGCATTTTTCACAGGAAGCCATTCTTTCCCATGGCACAAGATTTGACTCACATAATTTGACCTGGGTAACAAGCTGAATTGACTTCCCAGGTGGCTCAGTGGCAAAGAATCCATCTGCCAATGCAGGAGATGCCACAAATGTCAGTTTAATCCCTGGGTTGAGAAGATCCCCTGGAGAAAGAAATGGCACCTCACTCCAGTTTTCTTGCCTGGGAAATTCCATGGACAGAAGAGCCTGGCAGGCTACAATCCAAAGGGTCGCAAAGAGTTGGACACGACTGAAGCAACTGAGCGCAACAGCTGAGTAAGAGAGTCCTCTATCACGTCTTGCTGTTTGGGACAAAATGTTTAGCAGGTGTTTCTACTAAACCAAGGAACTCAAAGCAGAAGAAACGACCACTGGAAAGATAAGGGAGGAGGATTTAATAAATCATCTGCACAATATTTTAAGTGACGTTTTTTGCTCCATGAAATTAGGATTCTTTAGAACCCTATAAAATGGATACAAATATAGTTCATGAATCAAAGGGCCTGGCCTCTCCTGGGCTGTATTTTATGTTGCGTAAAAGGCTTCTGGTGACTAATGTGAGGCAGGCGGTGGCAGGTGAGCAAGGAAAGGAGAGGATGGATCTCCCATCTGCATTGTTTCATTTAAAGAGGCTAGAACGAGGATGTTTTAATTTTAGGGCCAGGGCTTTCTTCCTGACAAATGATGGAGACAATTTGAGTGGAATAGAGTTAGTTTTACTTTCTGGATTTCCTCAGCCATGGTTTTTTGTGGTTTTTTTTTTTGGCTTTCCTTCGGTCTCCTGGAGCTTAGGACCGTCTGGTCTTCTTGAGCAAAGCAGAAGAGATTGTGAGCCAGTCTCTCTCTCCTCAGGCATCGGTTGTGTTTGCCCTTCTGTGAGTCTATGCAGATGCCTGTGGTCACATAGTGATTCACAGAGGCTGAGAGTGAGACAGGGTCTTGATTCTGTTGACTTTGGTGGAGAATGATCTCATCCCCTTGGAGACAGGAGTAGAAGCTACTAACCCCAGGGAGTTTGCTGGGGCAGGGGTACCTGAAATAAGTTGGGGATGAGAAGAAAAGAGACATAACACTTGAAAACCGAGATGTAGTAGCAGGATGTTAGATCTGGATGGAGCCTTGGAGCCAAAGGAGGGCAGACCTGGAACCAGAGTCACAGCTGTATGTGGGGTTATCTGGGGCTTGTTCTCTGGAGGGTCTCCTGTGCACGAGACCATGCATTCTGGTCTGCTCAGCATTCTCCTGGGTCGTGCCTGTTGCCCAAAGCAGTTGTGATAACACCCCTTCTATTCTTAAGAGAGTCCTGATTTGGATCATAAATTCTGTCACCCTAGCTGTTCACCTCACTAGATCTTTCATCAGCATCCCAAAGAGGTTGCTATGCTTGACAGTCCAGTAAGACATACTATACAGAAAGCTTCTTAAGGACCAAGAAACTGGTCTAGAATGAGGCAAGAGTTTTCTTTGAGAGGCTTTGGGCTTCCTGGCTCCTACTGTGTGTTCACTTTTAATCATACCCAAATTTCTTTTGATCCTCTCTTCTTTCTCTCTGGCTAAAAGAGAGTTGTTTTAAAATCATTATTATACTGTAAATTACTTTTTTACTTAAAAACATGCTTACGTATTTCTCTATTAATGGACAGGTCGTTCCGTTTCCATTTTGTTGGCAACTTCAAACAATGCATACACACACACACACACACACACACCCTTACACACACACACATATACTTCTGGTTTGCTATACTTATTTCTGTTTCCTTATCTGTACATGAAGAAATTATAGGATTGGTGGCAGGATTAAATGAGATAATGCTTCTAAAAACACTTTATAGTGCTTTTGGTACAGAGTAAATGTTCAATAAAATTGGTTGTTGTTATTATTTAAATATTTATTGCATAAATTATTTTTTTCTCAGAGAAGCTCATTCCTGGGCTTTCTGACTAGCGAAAATAGTTGCCCCTATGTCCTTTCAAGGTTACAGGCAGGATCATGGCAAGATGTAAAATGTCTTCCTAAAGCATCACTCAGAACCTTACTGAGGGTTCCAAGTGAGGTCCCTAAAGTTCATATGGTCTACAGTCCCCCTCAGTTCCCAGTTTCAAAGTGGATGTGATGATTTATTCATTTCTGCAGGGGCCAAAATGCCACTTGAATGTTGTCATTGAGACACTAGACTTTCCTCTCATCTCTGAAGTATAAAATTCAAAACAGCTACAGAAGTGGGGTTGAGAGAGAGGAGGATAAGAAGGGACCTTCAAAAGGCTGTGAAGCAGAATGGGATGGAAAGAGTGGCTGCCACTCCTACAACAGGAGGGTTGTTTGGAGGCACTCCTGTAGAGACCAGAGCGGGAGACGGCAGGGTAAAGGGCTGCCTCAACTTTCATGTTGCGAAATATGTTTTTCAGATGTTCTTTTCAGCCAGAAATTGTCAGTATGATAAAGAGACAGCTGTCGGACTTCAAAAGACTGACCTCCTGCCTTCTAAATATCTCTCTGCAGTCCAGGGCTTCCGAAAGGAGCCATCTCTAGATGAAAACCGATTTTCTCTTTGCTGTTGTTTTTTTTTTTTTTTTTTCCTTTTTTCCTTAAAAGCTTTGAACAATATGGCAAAAGATAAGAAAGGAGGCTTTTGCTCCAGATGTGCAAGGTTTCCTAGAAGAAAAAAGATCTAAAAAGCTTCTCTACCACCTGTCCTGATAAGTCAAAGAGAGGATTTGACTTCACATGAGAGAGCTTATCAAATAAATACTCTGCTTGTCAGAATTTTCTCTCTAGTTCCCATCCTACAGAGACACATCCTGACAAGCTGTAGAGTTTCTCCACTGACCAAAAGCAAAAAATAACAAGACAAACTAACTCAAAGTAGGGCTGGGTAGGACTGAGGCTTTATGGAACTATTAAAAACTAAAGAGAAAAACTAAAACCTAAAGGGAGATGCTCCAGCAAAGAAACAGGAAACGTGTCAAGTGATAGAGGCAAAAAAGAGGAAGAACAACTTAAGACTTATTACTCATTTTTAATCTTGTCTACATTCAGAAGATTTACCAAACTTAAAACAAGTAAAAAATGAAAATATTAAATACAAAGTCTGTTTTTCAAGGCCACAGGAGTGACAGATGGCACTCTTATGGATTGAATGTTTGTCCCCCCAAAATTCATATTCTAAAATCTTAAACCACCAATCTGATTGTATTAGTAGGTGGGGCCTTTGGGAGGTAATGAGATTATTGGGGTGGGACCATCCTGAATGGCATTAGTGCCTTTATAAGAAAAGACTTGAGAGCTTGTGCTCTCTGATCTCTGTGATGGGAGGGCGCTGCAAGGCAACAACCATCTGCAGTCTGGGTGAAGTGAAAGTGAAGTCGCTCAGTCGTGTCCAACTCTTTGCAACCCCATGGACAGTAGCCTGTGCCAGGCTCCTCCATCCATGGGATTTTCTAGGCAAGAGTACTGAAGTGGGTTGCCATCGAACCCAGGTCTCCCGCATCGTAGACAGACGCTTTACCATCTGAGCTACCAAACCAAGGCCAGTGCAGGTCTCATAGGTGAGGGATCCTTCAGGTTTTAAAGAGAGAAGGACTGGGCACAGGACAGTCCAGAAGGTTCATTCTGCCATCAGCAAGATATTCATTAGTGAGGGAAGTTGAGAAACTTGAATAAAGTGGGGTCACAAAGAGACGGACATGACTGAGTGACTTTCACTTTCACTTCGATTTTTAGTGTTTTGTTAGATGCTTGACAAATATACCAATGAGGATAAGGGTACTTACAGTTATTCAAAATATTATTAATAGAACATTTCCTCCATGCCAGACACTAAGTACTGAAGATAAGATAACCCTCATCTTTGTAGTCTGTTTTATCCCCTCCAGGATTCATTCTTTAGAACAGCATTCAGCTTCATTTTTAGAACAGGACTTTTACAACTGAGTTTGTTCTGTTACTTAAGGTATGAAACATAGCTACTGATCTAGAGGGACGATGGTTGTGTTCAGGGACCACCCTCCTCCTTCCATCTATCCAGGAATATATCAGTCTTACCCAGTATCCAAAAAAAAAGGGCCAAGGTTCCCATTCAGAGTCCTGAATCTAGGGTTCATGATAGAATTTTCCACCTTGAAGGAAAGCTTGAGTCCTAATCAGACTTCCTCCATCATTGAAATAAAACAAAAATAAAAGAGAGTTATCAAAGTCCATACTAATGATATTATGGAATATAAAATTTACATTAGTCATGTCGTTCTCACTCATGTCCTGTGATGATACATGTAAATTCCAAATAAAAAACTGTTTCCTACCACTTAAAGTGAGGAAAGGGTAAGAAGTCACACCAAAGCCTATCTAGAAAAACTGACCTGCTGACTCTTAGGACCCAAAGAGGCCAGAGTGTGACACCTCAGTGTGATATCTCAACATGCTACAAAGACACTGATCTCTGAGTGGAGTGCCTGTATATGAATGTGGGGAGAGGAGGGCTGGAGGCTGGGGAGGACCGCCATCATAAATCTTTATCAAATCAGCAGAAAGCAAGCAGAATCCAGGGCCACTTTTCCAACTTCAGCCTATCAACTTAGAGTAGATTTGCCTTGTCAGTTTTTCAAGCATATTGTCTAAGATGGTGGCTTGTTTATTTATGTCTTGGATTTATGGATTGACTTTCTTCCTGAAGGCAACTTCAGTTGACACATCTATTTGTTCTTACATATTAAATCACCTTTTTTTTTTTGGAGAAAAGAGATTCACAGCAAGTTGCAGGTAGACCCATGTGTTCTTTTTTGTTCTGTATTATGTTTTTCATTTGCCTCTGGGGTAGATTATTTTCCATTCTCAGCACCTGTGTTTCCTCCTTCGTCTTTCTAGATGCTTGTCTGGGCTGTTTTCCACCTTCCAAACCTTTACACAACTCATAAATTCAGTGTTCTCTGGTCGCAACTTTGAGACCACAAATTAAATGGTTTTGTCAGCTCAATAAAAAACAATAAAATAAAAAGGAGGATTAACAAGCACCTGGAAGAAGCTCTATATCTTGGCAAGAAAGATTAGGCTTTCCCCCAAAGGTTCCATGGGATTTAGAGAAGAAACTGGCTGGATTTGTTTCCTCACATATCTTAATATTAATAATAAGATGGCCAAAGCCATCCTAATTACCTGTGTCTCTATGCATGTTTGTAGGCTTGAAGAGCCAGTGGTATGGGGACCTATACTACAGTCATGGGACTCTTCTCAGCTGTGTGGAAATAGCAGCCAGGGATGCTCTTCCTCTGTCATTATTTCCCACTCCTCTTTACAGAAGGCAAACTTCTAGACTTCTGAAACATTCTAGGTTTCTAGACATCTTAGGCTTTCAGAACATTCTGTGGTGGGGTCACTTGTCTACAAATTAAATAGTATGTGGACTCACGCTTGGGAGAGAATTGGTCTCTGCCTTGCCTGATCCTTAACCTTCATTCTCACTAGTGGTTCAACATGAGATTCTGAGTGGGATGGGAAACGCCAGCAAGGAGCCACCTGCCTTATGAAAACGTCACCTCCTACTTCTCCTACTCAGGAGGCCTGGACCATCCAGTCTCTGCAAACCTTTAGGCATCAGGCCTTTTATGTCCCTCCTGGAAGGAGGTACATGCAGGCTGGTTCTGAAAATGGGCAAACTCAGTAGAAGATAGAACAAGCAGAAGCTGATTTCTCAATAAAAGGGTGTTGAGTGTCTGGGATATATTTTGTCTTTGTGTCCCTACCATAGTGCCTGGCATAGACTAGATACTTAGGAACTGTTTGCTGAATGACTTAAATTTGAATGACTGCTTTAAATGGCTTTGTCCATGAAGACAGGTGGTTTTACTGCCTTGCTGTACAAAGGTGAAGAGAGGATCCTAGGCTTCATTTATCTATCCATCCAGTTGGCAAACACTACCAATCACTTCCTATGTGCCATTTAGCGTTTTATCTGAAATTGTTCAGTTCATTTATACTCTCTATCCCCACCCAGCTGGCCCAGAACATAAGCTCTAAGAGAGCAGTGATGTTGCCTGTTTATTGCTGAGGGCCCTTGAGTGGAGCCTGGGGATAGGGAAGGGCCCTCAAACATGACAGCTTGACCTTTCTTCCAGCTAGTATTACACAACTTGCAAATGGCTCCAAATCATTCCATGTACTGAAACCCAGGGGTGGTTGGGGGAAGCGGCTCTTGCATCGGCCTTGGCACCTTCCTCCATCACGGGCCATTTCTTCACCTATTAATCAGCCTTGCTCTTACCCCAGTCTGTGTCCCAAGCTGACCCTGCACCCTACACCAGCTCATTGGATTAGAGCGAATATACAGATTGGAAGGGCATGGCAACCCAATCCAGTATTCTTGCCTGGGGAATTCCATGGACAGAGGAGCCTGGAAGGCTACAGTCCATGGGGTCGCAAAGAATCGTACACGACTTAGTGACCAACACACACACATGCACACGTACATAGATTCTGGAGATTCTTTGTTATTTTTGCAAAGTTCAATTTTTAAGACATAGAGTCTGGTATTTTTTTCATTTTAGTCTTTTATGTTCTTATCATATTTCATAAATCCATAAAATGCTGAAGGTCAAAGGTACAACTTTCCTCTGGTGGAAAAATGCTTGACTAATGCCTTTGGCAAAACCGTTTTCTCTGTACCTCTGGGTTAGGATGGGTCTTACAAACCTCCCAGACTTCAGGCTAGAAAAAAATTACTTCTGGACTGAAGGCTGCCTGCAAGATTTTTCCAGGCCCCTGGAATGTTCCTTTACTCTACAGTTGTTTTCTGAGTCCCTGTGCTGAACCCACTTTCCATTACAGGGAGAGAGAAGCTAAGAGAGAAAGATATTTGCATAGAACACCACAGTTTACAAGCTTTTTCCTATGTTATCTTTTTAAAATCTTTGCTATTAAACTGTGAAATGTGTGTCGTTCCAGTTTTAGAGATGGGGAAATAGCTGCTTAGAGAGTTTAAATAACACACTAACCAGAAATGGAGCTGTCATTCCAGCAGATCATCTCCTGAATATGAACTCTGTGTTTACCACTCCCCAGCTATGTCATAAATGAGTTTCTGAAGTTTGCTAGTTATTTTGTTTCCTGCTTACTTCCCTGTGGTCACTGTGGTTCCCCAAACTTGTTAAACTTGTTCACGTCTTTAGGTCTCTGTATAATGCTCGGCCCTCTGCCTGGAAGAACTTGGCTTCTTCATTTGTTTAGGTAACTCACATGCGTCTCTCAAATCTGGGCTCGGGAGAAGCACAGGGATAACCAGGGGTCCTGGAGTCACTGTTTGGGCCCAAATCTTGGTGCTACCATTTGTCTTCTGTTAGACTTAGTTGGCGAATTAACCTTTCAGTCCTTTGTTTTTCCATCTATGTGATGGGAAGAATTTTAATGCTTAGTTTCAAAGGCTGGCAAAGAAGGAATGCAAATACCACACTGCTTAAAGGATAGTCAGCTTTCTGTTGTTCCCTCCCAATTTAGAATCACTTTACCAGTCTCCCCTGCTTTTCTAGAATTGCCTCTTGATGGTCCTGGGGTTCCCAGTCAATCACCCTCCCCAGAGAGAGGAAAATGAAAGGGGGGAAAAAAGAGAAAAGAAAAAAGAATTGCATGGAACAAAGAGAGAAAATTATCCGATATAGAGAAGACTTTGCCAGCGGAAGGGAAAGAAGGAATATTAAAATAAATGTATCAACGTTTTTTCTGGGAAGGATTAGGGAGAAGAGAGGAGAGAAATAGCTAAAAATGGCACCGCCTGTCCTGGCAGACATGTCCTGGCTCAGAAAGATCTGCTCTGAGTCCAGGAAGCAGCATAGGAGTCTGGAACCCAAGTCTGAGGGAGGAGAAGGAAAATATGAGAAGAGCTGGCTTGCAAGGAAGGAGGAAGGGTGACAGGAATCATCTTTGTACAAATCCAAGTGGCAATTGGGATACATTTATGTTTTAAGAAATTATGAGTTTTTTTAAAAGGGCAAGTTGTTATACCACTTTTTTTTTTTTTTTTTTTGCTTAGTAACAAGACCGACAAAAGACATGTATTCAGCCAAGATGTCAGTTGTTCAGCTCATTAAAATATTAAGTGAAACACTGATGACAATTATATAGCACTGAGCCTTTTTGTCTGCCAAAGTGTGCCTTTCAGTGCATAACAAAGTCGGTCAAAAATTTGTTTTGTTATTTTCTTTTCATCTTAGATTTTTTGATGGAGCTCCTTGTAGTGGGTAAAATGATTGCCCACTGGTGGGGATAATTTGAGGATGGGAACGCTGGAGTGACTCAGATGTTTTATGGATGGCAAAGAAAATCTCCCTTCACTTCTCTCTGGAATAGCATTCATTCATCCCAAAAGACTTGCTGACCCTCTGCTTTATGCCAGGCTTTGTACTGTGTGTGTGTGCTAAGTTGCTTCAGTCACGTCCGACTCTTTGTGACCTCATGGACTGTAGCCTGTCAGGCTCCTCTGTCCATGGGATTCTCCAGGCAAGAATACTGGAGTGGGTTGCCATGCCCTCCTCCAGGGGATCTTCCCAGCCCAGGGATTGACCCAGCCTCTTATGTCTCCTGCATTGGCAGGCGGGCCACCTGGAAGGCCTTGTGCTATATGTTGGAAATACAATAATGAGCAAGATAGATATTGATGGATACCATCCTCGTGGTAAGACCTGTGGCTCCTACTCAGCTTTGTTTATTTGGCTAACACCTCATGTTCACAATATCTCTCCTAATCATATAAAATGAACATGTCCTAAGACTTCCCCTGCGAGGTTCTGCTATGAGAAACGAATAGTGGTAGTCACTGAGATGTTGATGGCAAAGAGGAGTTCACAAATGTAGTTAGAGCTAGTATTTACTGAGTGCTTACCAAGTGCCAAGAAGAGTGCTAAACATTTTCAATGAACAAACTCATTTCATCTTTAAATTTTGTTATATATCAGGAGCTGCAAAGGATCGGAAATTGTGCTCTATTTGCAAGCTTTTGGATGCTGGCAGAACACACGTCTCCTGGGTCAGAAACAAAGGACTTTATTACTCACAGTTCAGCTCACAGCATGAGCATCAACGTGTGTGCATAGTTCCTCCAGCCCTGAAGTTATATGGGAATGCCATCATATAGGGGCTTCCCTGGTGGCTCAGCTGGTAAAGAATCTGCCTGCAATGTAGGAGACCTGGATTTGATCCCTGAGTTGGGAAGATCCCCTAGAGAAGCATATAGTGTGTGGTGTTATAGGAAGGGAACCCTAAGCTTAGGAAACCTGAACCTTTTATAATGGGTGGTAAATAGGCCTACGCTTTGCTCTGAGGAAGATGTCATCTCTGTCTTGCATGGCTGCTTGCTTGGCAAAATGAGAAGTGTGGAACAAAGGGCTGTCAGGGTCTTAACAAGATATGTAGGAGTAAGAGAGACTCATAGAGGACAGTATCCCCCAACTAGATACTATGTATATCCTCACAGTCTACTGAATAAACTGAGACTGGGCGCAGGGGCAGCGTGTAAGTAACTTGCCTTAGGTCACAAAATTAGCACACGTGTGATTAGCATTTGAGCTAGGCAATCTGATTTCAGAGCACATGCTCCACGAAAGTAGCATTTTAGTTTGAATCACTGAAAGCTGAATCTGAGACAAGAACTTGGGTGCAGGTAGGTGTGTATAGGAGGTATTTGGGCAGGTGCCAAGGACTTACCCTGTCTAGATGGCACTCCTCACCTACTTATTCATTCCCATGTTTGTTTGTTTTTTATTTTTCAAGAAGTTTAATTAAATGATATCTGCAAGATTCTTAAAATCATAAAATAAAAGCATATATAGCATGGATAAAGCTCTATCAAGCAAAAGTGAATAATAGCAATAAATAAAACTAGATACTAATCTGAACAGACTTTCATCAGTAAATTTATAAAAAGATTCAGTTGAGAAGGACAGAAGCTGAACTCACTAGGAAGTATTGAGATCTGATGAAGAGATTATGAATATGTGTGTAAATCTTATTTTTCCGTGTTTTAAACCACTGTGTCACTGAACTGAATCTGATGCACATACAAACTTGAAAAGGTTGACTGCCTCCACTGCAGAGTTTTGTAAATAGTTATTTTCTATTTCACTATGGTTTTACATTCTCTCATTTTTATAACTTCCCTTAATTATCCAATCTGTATTTATGTACCTGTTGGGTAAACCAAACCAGGCATGCAAAAATGATACACTTATTTCCCTGAAGATAACTTTGGCAATAATTATATACTTGTTTAGCCAGGTGAATGACCAACTGAGACTGAGCTGACAGTGCTGATTTTGATAATTTTTACTAGAAATATAAATATATGGGAGGCTCCATATGTATCTTCAGAATTCTACTTATTTACATCTTAGAATGCTAAGCAGAGTTTTTAGAGATCAGTTTAGCCTTAACGAAGAGAGACATAGATATTCACACAGCAAATCTAAGTAGCATAACCCAATTTGTTGTCTTATCAAGGTACTTTGTGCTTTACTTTCCAGTTCCACATCTGCTTCTAAACCAAGTGGAAACGTTATGAGAGTTAGAATAAAAGAAGACAGCACTGAACTTCAGAGCTGAGATTTGCTACCAGTGAGCTGTGCAAGCTTAAGCCAGACACGGTTAGCTTCAGTTTCCTGGTTTATTAAATAGGCCTGGGGTACATGATATATACTTTTCTCCCCAGTATTAATGGGAATATGATTTTAACACAGTAAATTCTGTTGGGAAGCCAGTACCCAGAATTAAGTTGTGTACTTTTTATAGTTAAGAACAAAGACTTTGGAGCCAGACAGACCTAAGTTTGAATCCTAGTTCTGTTGATTATATAACTTTAGGCAAATTGCTTCACCTCTTTCATTTTCTATATAATAGAAATAATCATAACTTTCCTTGCCGTCAGTATTTCCACATACACCTAACAGAAAACCTCCTTTGAGCTCACATTTCTATTGTGCTCTCACCATACCACTTGCTTTTCTTTTATAGAAAATCTTCCTAAGGATTGTCTCAGTGCTTCTACTTTCCCATCTTCATTTGACCTTACAACAGTGTGACTTCTCATCCTATGACTTCCGCCGATGCTGTTTTCACCAAGGTCACTCAGGACTGCCTTCTGGCTACATCTAAAGAACACATCTCAAGTTATCTCCCAGCGAAGTTCAGCATAGACAACCACTCTCCTTCCTGGGACATTCTCCTCCTTTGGCTTCCAGAAACGTGCCTTCTACCTCCGTTTCTTTTCCTTCTCTGTTTCCGATGGGCCTCCTCCTTCCCTGTGTGCCCCTTCCAGGTATTGTTGGCCCACAAAGTTCTATTGTAGATCCTATTTTTCTTTCTCTATAAAATCTTCTGGATATCTTAAGTATTTTCATGTCTTCAAGGACCACCTAGCACATAATGCTGATGACTCCTGAATCTTTATCCGTAGCCCACAGTTCTGAGTTTCAAATTCACATACATAATTACATCTTGATTATTTACACTTGCTTGTCCCTCAGGTATGTTCCCCAGCATGTCCAAATAAAACTAATTATCTTTATGTCCATATTAATTCCCCTATTTTGGTGATGTAATCTCCATCCAGTCAGTGGCTCAAGACAGAAACTTTGGTTACCTTCACCCCCGCTGCCCCCAAATATGGGGAATACTACTAAGCAGGTCTAATCTTGAGTATCTCTTGAATCCATCTGTCTTCATCTCCATGACCATTTTCTGACTCAGACCACCATCTTCTCTCATCTCCATCGCTACAACATTCTCCTTATTGATCACATTTATCAGTCTTGCTGCCATTCTCCACACTGCAGCTCAGTCACATCATTTCCCGTATTATAATCTCTCGAGAGGTTTACATTGCCGTCCAACTAACATACAGACTTTCTACAATGACTAACAAGACCCTTTGTGATGTGCGCTCCCCTCACCTCTCCAGCCTCGTCTTTCTCTCCTTTCCGTGTTCTGTCCCCTACACACTTGAGGCTCCACTGAAACAGCTTCTTCCAGTTCCTGTGTATGTTTGTTATTCTCTTAGCTGGAAACTTCTCTCCAAACTCTTCCTCGTCTATCTGTATCTCCACCTCCAGAAAGCCCTTCTTGGCCTGTGAATCTCCCGCTGGCCGTACTCCCTATGTTCTTCCCTCTGTATTTGCTCCATCATCCCACTTGCTACCTTCCTTATACTCACCTGCTTGTTTACCACTATCTCCCACGACACTAACCTCTGTGAAAGCAGAGTCCCTGTCTGTCTCACAGGTATTCTCTGCACTTGGCAGAGCCTGACACGTGATGAGAACACAATCCACAAATAAAGTGTCTACTAAACGAACAAATGTATGAAAATCACACACTAGCTAGTTTAACAAGTGCCACTTTTTAACTGTAATTAATAGTAGATATTAGAATGTTTTTTTAAGTTTTGGGATCACTATGGATATTATCTGTTGGCTCCTATCTGTACTCAGGAGCCTATAGCCTCACAGAGAGAACTCTGTGGTTTTCACGGTGAGAAGAGGGTGGGAGAGGGAGAACAGGATGGTGGGGTTCACTGGTCCCCACCTCGGGACCTTAACATGGCTTACACCGGAGCAACTAGGATTTGTTTGTTTTATGCACTGGGGTGGTATATTATAACATTATATTTTCTATGGGGAAAAAGCAGGGAAAAATGAAACAATAAGAAAAAGTAGCCCTAATATAAGCAAGCTATCAAAACAGGTCTTATAAAGATGGTTCTACAATTAAGTAAGGAAATGAAAATATTGGCTTTAAAAGACATAATGGAGGCAGGTATTTGGTCCCTACAGCATAGTACTAGCATTAACAAGAAAAGGGTTCAGTGTTCTTAAAAATGGTTCTGGGATGATGGGTTGTGTATCTGCTTCAGTTTATGTCTTTTCTTAAATCAGTTAGGCTGACTCATACTACCAACTGACATTTATTAATAAGCTAATTAATAAGACTGTGAGACTTTTCTTTGTCATCTTGTTCTTTTCTATATCTTTTCTGTGTATTTCTATTGTTTTTCCTTCTCCAGGGGATCTTCCCAACCCAGAGATTGAACCCAGGTCTCCCACATTGCGGGCAGATTCTTTACCAGCTGAGCCACAAGCTGCTGCTGCTGCTGCTGCTAAGTCGCTTCAGTCGTGTCCGACTCTGTGCGACCCCATAGACGTGAGCCACAAGGGAAGCCCCCAAATACTGGACTGGGCAGCCTATCTCTTTTCCAGCGGGTCTTCCAACCCAGGAATCAAACTGGGGTCTCCTGCATTGTAGGGGATTCTTTACCAACTGAGCTATGAGGGAAGCCCCCCCCAAATATGGAACACTTCACAAATTTGCGTGTCATCCTTGCACAGAGCCATGCTTCCCTGAAAGCTTCCATGGGGTCGCAAAGAGTTGGACATGACTGAGCGACTTTCACTTTCTATTGTTTAGATAACCGTGCCTGAATAAAATAGGACTTTTTGCGGTGTAGACAGGGAAAAACATATATAATCAGACTTAGAAATTAAACCTAGTACTAGTAATTTTCAATCCTAATCTGCTTCCTCTGCCAGTGTGTGGTTAGAGGTTTCATACCTTGCAGTTCCCAAGGGAAATTCTGCATTTCCATGTCCCCACTTTCCTAACATTAGAGATGGCAAGATGTTAGACAAAAACATTGCTATTGGAAGAGAGGCTTAGGAGATAAATATTCTTGATCATTCATTCATTCAAAAATATTTATTGAGAGCTTGCTGTGTGACAAGCTCCTATAACATTATCTAGTGCTTGGACATATATCAATGAAAAAAAAGCCAGATAACATCCCTACTGTTATAAAGCTTATATTGTGATGGGGGAGAGAGAATCAGAAAATAAGAAAACAAGTAAACAAAATAATTTTGAAAAGTGATGAATTGTATGAAGCCAGAAGAATGATCATGTGCCATGGATTGACACCCTGGGAAGGTGGGGCTAGATTGGGTTAGATTGGGGCTGCCATAGCCAGGTGGCCTCTGAGCTGAGCTAAGTGGTGAGAAGTAAGCAGCCATGTGAGGAAGGAAGAACAGAGCCTTCCAGTAGAAGGGAGCAGTGAGGGCAGATTTCCACCCCGTTCCCTTCCCTGTGGGCCTCAAGAAGGCAGCACATGAGGTGCAACCTTCCTCAGGCCATTTCAGGGAGCAGGACCAAGTGGTTTGCTGACAGGGCCCAGCACAGCCGAAGTAGAAAGGGACATCATGGGGAAATAAGTGGAGAAAGCAATAGGAGAAAAGTCATACAAATTCTTTTATAAGAAGTTTTGTGTTTTGGTAAAAGGTTTGTTTTTTCATTTTAATATTTAAAAACAAAATAATCTTAAAACTAGATGTGTGTGTGTACCATGTGCTCAGTCATATCAGACTCTTTGCAAGTCCATGGACTGTAGCCCGCCAGACTCCTCTGTCCATGGGATTTCCCAGGTAGGAATACTGAAGTGATTTGCCATTTCCTTCTGTGGGGGATATTTCTGGCCCAGCCATTGAACCCGCGTCTCCTGCGTCTCTTGCATTGCAAGATTTTTTTTTTTTTACCTGCTGAGCCATCAGCGAAGCTTAAAACTAGACAGAAATCCCAAGCAAGAAGAAATGCTCCTAAATTGCTACAGTTCAATTACAGTTCAGTCGTGTCTGACTCTTTGCGATCCCATGGACTGCAGCACACTAGGCCTCCCTGCTGCTGCTGCTGCTAAGTCGCTTCAGTCGTGTCCGACTCTGTGCAACTCCATAGACGGCTGCAGCCTACCAGGCTCCTCTGTCCATGGGATTTTCCAGGCAACAGTACTGGAGTGGGGTGCCATTGCCTTCTCCGACTTAGGCCTTCCTGTCCATCACCAACTCCCAGTTTATTCAAACTCATGTCCTAAATTGTTATGGGCATTTAAGTGGAACCTGTGCTTATCCCATTTGTCCACTAGAGGGAAGCATTGCCTATCAAATGCACCCAAGGTTTCGTATCCGGAAAACCAGTTCCACAGGTACAGTTACATTCCCATCTCTCCTGTTCCTCTTCTGTCTTTCCCATAATCCACCTTTTAACTCCCTGCCATCCACCTATCCGAGGACACGATCTCCGTATTCTGGCTAGGCTTTTTGTTTAGAGGAGAACCTCTGACTCGTTAGGAACAAATAAAATCTGCACATTTAACCTTGTTGGAAGTGTTTTGACCATATGCCTCACTGTGGACCCTTTCAATGGGCAGCAAGAATCTCAGGGGTCTCCCGGGACTCTGTTTGGCTCATTCTGCCCAGTTCTTCAGGATCAGGCCCATTGCTAGGGGTCATGGGAGTTTAACATTGTTAGGTTAGGGAGCAAAGAGCTTTGTTTCCTCTTTGTGGTGTTGGATTGGCTGTCCGCTGGTAGGTTGGCGGCACCGAACCTGGCCTCCATGGGTGTGGGGACCATGCTCACTTCTTTTCCAGCATGCCAAACCCTAGTCACCTGCCTGCAAGTTTCATGTTCTATGTTTTAGCTTTAATTTTAAATTGGGCCTTTTATGAAAAGTGTACACAACAGTGAGTTCAGTAAGAGAAAAGTGGAGGAGAAAGAAATGGCAAATTTTTAGCTGTAGCTACACAGGCAGATTAAATGTAAGATTTTAAAATAGGGTGTGAGAATTATGTACAAATAAATTATGAGAATTTATAATATGGGTTTTGCTTCCTTCCAAAGAAGGAATCAAAGCATCATGCAGCAGAACACATTGCTGTGAACATTGGATAATTATTCATTCAGGGTGTATTTAGTGTTTTCCTTTTTTTTTTTTTTTTTTAATTTTAATTGGAGGCTAATTGCTTTACAGTATTGTAGTGGTTTTTGCCATACATTGACATGAATCAGCCATGGGTGCACATGTGTTCCCCATCCTGAACCCCCCTCCCACCTGCCTCCCCTTAGTATTTTCCTTTTATGTGCCAGTAACCAGGGTATACAGCCCATGGGCAGGGCTTTTACGCAGCTTTTATTGTAATTAAATAAAGATATGAATGAGTTCAAAAGTCATATAAGAATGTGTGTGTGTGTGTGTGTGTTGGTGTTTCATAGCTGGACTTCATCATCTCCAATACACTTCATTTTATAGATGTAGAAATGATGGCTTGGAAATACTGAATACTGTGACTGATTCAGGGTGACACAGTTTGTTCATTTGACCACTGAAATTTGCTTTAAGCAAATGGGAAAACATTCTAGGCTCAAACAGTAAAGAATTTGCCTGCAGTGCAGGAGACCGGGTTCTATCTCTGGGTCAGGAAGATCCTCTGGAGAAGGGAATGGCTACCCACTGCAGTATTCTTGCCTGGAGAATTCCATGGACAGAGGAGCCTGGCAGGCTACTGTCTATGGGGTCACAAAGAGACATGGCTGAGCAACTAAGCACACACCCACCCAATTATTCAGCTCTGAGTGCTTGAGAGAAGGGAGAGAGAATGGTTTGGAAAGGGAAATTTCTTTGGCGGGGCCACTAATTTATTGAAGAAATGATCATATGGATCCTTGTATCATGGCCTTGGAGGGACAATGAAACGTTCTTCAAATGACTTAAAAAAAAATCAAAAAATCATCAGCTCTTCATGAAGTTATGCCATACAGTGTTGAGTTGTATTTCAGTGAAGGGATTTCTGTTTTAAGCTACTACATACTCTAAGAATGTAACTTTTAAAAATCTAACCTGAAAAAAATAAATAAAAATCTAACCTGACATAATTGAATCTAACTTGATATAGAATGAAACCAAAAGAATCTGGAGGAATATTTGATTCTTTTAAAGCTTGATATTGAGCAGCTGCTCAGCGAATATGATTAGTGAAACTCCTTCCATGAAACCAGACTCCAGCTCCTGACCAGGTTGCCTGATCCAATTGTCTGTCTTTGTTGTTTTGATAGCATGTTTCTGGGCCCAGAAGAGAAGAAGAAGAAGGAAATTTGGAGAAGGAAATGGCAACCCACTCCAGCACTCTTGCCTGGAAAATCCCATGGATGGAGGAGCCTGATAGGCTACAGTCCATGGGGTTGCAAAGAGTCAGACACGACTGAGCGACTTCACTTTCCTTTCCTTTCCTTTCTGGGCCCAAGTTATATGTCTAATTGCCTCAGTATGCACTTTTTGCTTATGTAGACTTATCTTAAGAGAGAGAAATAGGAGGGGATATTCATAAAAGAAAGAAACTGGGAGGAGGACTGCATGTGTTGTCTGTCATACTTTTCATTAGAACATAAATTCCTAGAGCTGGAATTCTGTCTTGGAGTTTTGGTTCTGCTGGTAGCGTGCTGTGCTCAATAAAATTAACCCATCAATCAACAGGACAGAAAATCCTGTCTTGCCAGAAATAGCACTTCCTATTTGTCCCATAGAAAGACAGTACAGAAGCTAAGGAAAATGGCAAAAAAAAAAAAAAAAAAAAAAATCCCCCAAAATATCAAATAAAAATATAATTGAATGAAAACAAATAGATAACAGTGGAGTATTCAGGGAAAACTACTGCCAGATTCAGGTTTCCCCCTTGCCGTCGTCCTTACTCTAATGGAGATTTGTCTACGTGGGTGGCATCCTGGATGCCCCATTTCCCGCCTAGAAGATGCTGTTCAGAATGGGTCAAGGTGCTCCGTTCATCTTCCTAACAGCTAACCCAGAAGCTACTCACTGCCACTCCCAGCGGTCTTGCCATCTGTCTGTCAGCATCACCACCAGCGAAGCAGCTCCTGAGCTCCCCTGGCCCAGCCTCACTTGGTCAGAAAACAAAACCAATTCATCTGGGGAGGGATAAATAGGAAGCTGGCAAGACAGACAGAGCGCTATTGACTACAAAGAAGAAAGGGAGGGCTGGTGTGGGGAAAGCAAGTGAGACAAGTAAATTGAGAACGCTTCCTGTCACAAACCCTCTTGAGAATTGATGAAAGCTACCAAGCCTTTCTCCAGAACAAGAACATATGCATATGCATACCCAGTTTTGCATAAAATTCCATGAATCCCCACCTTCTTTAGCCACACACACACACACACACACACACACCCCTCTTGTTTTAAAAAGTTAAACTGTAGAAGCTGTTTCCAAATCTTATTAATAATGAAGAAATTATGAAAAACTCTTTAATCATGGCAACTGTTTTGTATTAAAGAATTTTCTTTTTCCAGTTGTAATCTTGCCTGTACAAGTGTATCTTTCAAATACACTTATTTTTAGAGGCAATTTCTAGAACTCTAAGAATGGCCAAAATGAACAATTGCAAGGGTAAATATACTTGTTATCAGTGTTTTTCTCATGTCTCATAGTACACCTTGTTTGAGTAATTTTGTTTAAAAGAAAAAAGGCTTCATTCTATTACCAAATTCTAGAGGACTAAAATTACCTAATATTTGACTATTTGGGGCTCTTTTAGGAAAACTAAAACTCACAAAAGAGATTAAGTTTGTTATCCCCCAGTCTCATGCACCCTGTGTCCTGAATGGAGGAGGCCTGTCCTCAAGTCCAATTAAAGGCATGCTGACTATACACTTTGTGGACTTGCCTGGTGGCTCAGCGGCAAAGAACCCACCTGCAATGCAGGAGATGCGGGTTCAATCCCTGGGTCGGGCAGACTCCCTGGAGAAGGAAATGGCAATCCATTTCAGTATTCTTGCCTGGAGAATTTCATGAACAGGGGATCCTGGTCAGCTATAGTTCACGGGGTCACAGAGTTGGACACGACTTAGCGACTAAACAACCACCAGAAACTACAAATTGCACATTCTTCCTCTATTTCACTGTAGGAACATGAGGCTCATCTTGATCTCTTCTTGAAGGCAGGCCTAGGGTCCTTGGCTTATCTTCCCCCACCGACCTCCCAAATCGTGCAGAATAGAGATTTTCACTTGAGGATGGAGCACTAAGGCAGCAGTGTCTGGACTGCTGCTGCTGCTGCTGCTAAGTCGCTTTAGTCGTGTCCGACTCTGCGACCCCATAGACGGCAGCCCACCAGGCTTCCCCGTCCCTGGGATTCTCCAGGCAAGAACACTGGAGTGGGCTGTCATTTCCTTCTCCAATGCATGAAAGTGAAAAGTGAAAGTAAAGTCGCTCAGTCATGTCCGACTCTAGCGACCCCATGGACTGCAGCCCACCAGGTTCCTCCGTCCATGGGATTGTCCAGGCAAGAGTACTGGAGTGGGGTGCCATTGCCTTCTTCTGCCCACAGCCAAAAACACAGAGGACATTCTCTCTATCTACCCTCATAGCGCTTGGGAGAGCAGAAGGGGCACAGGTAACAGCTGGCAAAGAGAAAATGTGGGAGGAAGTGAGGGGAAATCAATAAAACAGAGATGAAAAAGTAATGTGCTCTCCACGCCGTAAAGGAAAATCATGATGAAGGCCCAAGTTAACTCCCATAATGCTTTCAGGGATCAGAGAAATGACACTGTCAAAATAGGGCATTAGTTTTCTGAAGCCTACAGGCTGAATTTTATTTATTTAAAGTTAACTCCCATTTTAATACAAAAAAGATAGCATATTCTACATCAAAGGGAGAAAAACTTTTCCTAATGTATCTATTTCTCTTCTGAAGTGCAGGAGCTGTCGTCATATAATGGTTTGTGGTGTTTTCTCGACTGTGTTTGCTTTTCTTTGCATCAGGAAATGCACAATAAACAGACTCAAGCCTGGGTCTGCTTCTCTATGCCAAATGGCAGTCGTCTGATTTTGTGTGTGTTTTTGAATGCATTGTTAGTTTTTAACTAAGATCTATATATGTTGTGTGACTGATGTTTCAAAGCAGGGGAGAGAGAGACATGGATATGAAATCAGTCCTTGGTAAATTGTATCAAAGTGTAACTACAAGCTGTTGAGAGAATTGGGCTGGAGAGGCCTTTGAGGAATTATTCCCTTTTCTCTGGTGACCATTTCATTTCCCTTGGGAGTTCAGTCAGTGGTTGCCCGGAACTGCTCATCCTCTTCATGAGGATGGCCCAACCTGTTGGCTTTTTGGATATTGTTTCCATAACTGTGAGAGTAGATCAAAATTACCATCTTGCTGAATTACCGGTCTTCTCATTGTTCTTCATATACTTTGCTCATTTCTGAACCTAAGTGTTACTCTATGCATATAGAAGTCAATCTGAATGTACTAGAGCAGGTAAGAGCATGAACTTGGCAGTCTGGGTTCAACTCCTGGGTCTGCCATTTACTAGCCATGTGATAATTACTTAACATCCCCATGCCTCAGTCTCCTCATCTGAAAATGGGATGATTACCTACCTCACAGGGATGCTAGGAGGAGTAAATAAGTAATGTAAAGAAGTTGGTTAGCTCAATATCCACTTACATAGTAATTCTTTATTATAGAGAGCTTCCAATGATGATGATGGTGGTTCTTATTTTTCTAATTACAGCATAGTTTGTTTCCTCTGGGAAACCAGTAACCCCTTCCTGATATTGTTCTGATATAGTTAAATAAGGTTGACCCCACCCGCTTCTGTTGTAAGGGTGGAGACATAACCCAGACCTGGGCAATCTGTGAATTCCAACCCCCTAACTATAGAGATTGGCTCAGGGATGGGAAAATTACATAAGTTGATCCAATGAGGGTGAATCCCAGGAGTTTGTTTAGAACTATTGGAAAAGAGACACTGTCTTTTGGGTAGTTAAGAAGCAAGATGTAAGCCTTGCAGCTACTGTATAGAGTCAGTTCATCTGAGACTGAGTCTAGTGCAGAGGAACACAAAGCCAAGAGATGGAGAGAGAAAGAGAAGCCAATTTAAATCATAGGACCCCAAGTTTGCAGCCATGCTGGGAATCCCCGAACCATTCCTGCGTAAATCAGTCTGTGTTGGGCTTCACTAACTCTCACTGACTCCTCATATGCCCTCTACCTTGTTCAAACTCAACCCATCCTTTGAGACATGGTGCCTTCTGGAAGTCTCTGAGTTTCCATGGCACTTACTATCTGTGCCATCAATTTAGTACTCATTACCCACATTAGAAAGTTTACTTTGGTGGATGTATTTACTGTATCTCTCCAATTCTATGATTTGCTTCCATGGTTACTCTTTGGTGATTTCCATAGTGACTAGCACGTCTGCTATTTCATGTTTGCCAGATACTTTGCTTGAATTCCTTTTATCCTCTAATGCCTATCAAAAGTGAACACATAGAAATACATGAAGTAAACCCTAACAACAGTACAGAGTTGTTATGTAGGAAAATTTTGAGAGAGGAGCCCAGCCCCCTGTCACCTGTGAGGAGCAGCAGTGATAGAATGTGGCCTTGTTTATATTTGTCCCACCACACTGTAAGCTTCATAAGAGCAAAGACTGGCTTTATTCTTAAATTAATTTTTGTTGAAGTATAGTTGCTTTGTGTTCATTTCTGCTGTACAGCGAAGTGAATCAGCTATACATATACATAATAGTAGTGGTAATCCCTCAGTCACATCCTATTCTTTGCGACCCCACGGGCTGTAGCCCTCGAGGCTCCTCTGTCCATGGGATTCTCCAGGCAAGAATACTGGAGTGGGTTGTCATTCCCTTCTCTAGAGGATCTTCCCCACCCAGGGATCAAACCCAGGTCTCCTGCATTGCAGACAGGTTCTTTACAGTCTGAGCTACCGGGAAGTCCTCGATATGTATACATACACCCCCTCTTTTTCGGACTTCCTTCTCATTTAGTCACCACAGAGCACTGAATAGAGCTCCCTGTGCCCTCCTCCAAGCAGTGCTCTGTGTTTCTAGTGCCTTGCACGGTCCATGACGCATTCTAGGTGCTCCGTAAATACTTGTTGAATGAATGCTGATTTACAGTGCAGAGAACTCTCAGAGCTATTGCCCAGCCCTTACCAACATGTAAGGGAAATAGAGTAAGAAAGAAACTGCTGGTTCTATGTAGCCAGCACCTTCCTCCCATTATTCTAAGCCCCTTCTACAATCACTTTATTTCTTTAAATCACAGGAATAAATAAAGCCATTCCTTAGGATGACAGATGAGGTGTAATGACAATATCATGTTTGGAATTTCTAAGTCTGTGAAAAGACCAATATGAATTCCAGACTGAACAAAGAAAAGCTCACCATCATTAGGACGAGTGAGTGAAAGGGTATGAAAGCTGAATCACAGATTTAGAAAAAGGCACTGCATTGGAATGCTCAACACATACACAAAGAATTCTGGGTTTTGGGATCTTGCTTATTTTCTTAGGTAACATTATGTGGCATTAGTTCCATAATAGCTCTATGTTTCATAAATTGCAGAAAATATAAACCACTCTTCCTTTGAATTAGTTGATCCTTCCCCACAGAAAGTATTCATAAAATACTCATCTCCTTTTGCAACTCAGTATTTTCCATTCACTTGTTATCATCCTAAAATTATTATTATATCAGTGCTCTTCACACAAAAAAATTCATCTGCTCCAACAACGTAGAATCCAAGCTAAACCAGATAGCCAAGACCTTCAGTAATTTGACCCAACCCACCTTTCTGTGTGTAAACTTTTCCCTATTCCTCCATCCAAGCCTTTATTCCATTCACCTTTGTCTGTTTCCTCTCCTTGCTTCTCACTTTTGTACTTATTAATCTTTCTCTGTCTATTCCAGCATGTGGTTTTATTTTAAGCAGTATCCTTTAACCACTCCAATGAAGATGAACTTTCCTTCCTCGGTTCTTAGAGTATTTATGGTCACTTCTTCCTCTTATCGTCTGAGGTTTTTATCATTTCATGTGAGTTTGTCTTCTGTTATTTACTTTGAATCCTTTAACAGCAGAGATCAGACCTTGGACTCCTTTACGTTGTGCTTTACATATAATCTGGATTATTTCCATAGTTATTGTAATAACTCAGGTGATATCCTTTCACTATTCATGCTTGGGGAGGCTTTATCCTTTTTCAGTTAGGAGGAGGTAGCAGAGGATGAGATGGTTAGATAGCATCACCTACTCAATGGACATGAATTTAAGCAAACTCTGGGATATAGTGAAGGACAGAGGAGCGTGGTGTGCTACAGTCCATGGGGTCACAAAAGAGTCAGAGATGACTTAGTGACTGAACAGCAAGAACAACAAAAAGTGCCAATTGCCATAAAATTCTCAAATTTATTAATATCCCTCATGACCAAAATTAATCAGAATTGCTTTCCAAATTATATTTTTACAAAGATCTTAATCTTTCTCTACCAAGTACTTTATGATTCAATGAAAAAAAAAATTCACCAGGTATCCAGTAGAAAATGGGGATTGGGATGTGCATAAACTAATGAATGGCTATCAAAATATGAAAAGATGAGTATCTTCACTCAAAGAAATTTGAATTAAAGTCAAATTCCATCTTTCACTTCTGAGACTGATAAAAGTTAAAAAAATTAAAATCGCCAATGAATGATATGGACAAAGGTGTAGAGAAATAGGAATTTACGTATACTGTCCAGAGTACAAATTTGGTATAGCCTCTTTGGAGGACTATTTAGGAATATACATGAACATTTAAAATTGCCCCAACCTTAGAGTGAAGAAGTTCACTTTTCCATTCTCCTTACAGATATAATCATATAAATGCATAAACATATCTATGTGTTAACAGATGTTCATTGTGGTATTATGTATAATACCCAGTGCACTTCAGTGGTGGATTAAGTCACGGTTGAATGCCGAGCTGTGGTGGAGCTGGGACTTGAATCCAGGCAAACTGGTTCCATGCTTATAAAGGCAGGGCTTTATTACTGCCAACTGAACTTATTTAGGGCCCTTCTCTTAGGAGCTCAACATCCTCTGTAGACATTGTCTGTTTTTTTTGGCCAGGAGGAAGAGTAGTTAGGAGTAAGTCATAAATATTACTACAGTCATTAAACAAGTCAGCAATAGAGATGAGACTAGAATTCCTATCTTCTTGACTCAACCCATAAAACACTCTGCCATTTCTCATCTCAGTTTTGAGTTGACACACATTTATTTAACTCTGTGACATGTCTGCCAAAAAAAAATGTTCTAATGAATCTTTCAGGGTGTTCTGATAGCTGCTCTGTTTTGAAGTGTATCTGATGAATGATTTATATATTAGATTTATTAAAAACACGTCCATTACTTTGAGGCCTTGGGCGGATATTTAAAGGAAGAATATGGCATATTCAACCCAGCAGTTATGATTTCCCATAAGTAGCTAAGGGATGGCCCACCAGGGGATGTCAGATTAAAAAGACGTCTGAGAAGGTGAGTGGATTTGGCCTCTCTAACTCAAGATGCAGAAACGGAACCACCACAGAAAGTAGTCTTGCCTCCATTCCCTGTGGCTTAAAACTTCATATTTCTTTTGCAAAGGCAAGCAACTGATTCTACTCCTGCTTGGTTTGGCTTACCAAGCTCCCATTGCATTTAGACAAAATGCAATTCTAACAGTAGGATGCAAACACCAGTGTCAGTGTGCCTAATGAATTTAGGAAGAAAAATGATCAAAAGTATAAAGATCTCTCAAAAGAAACACTGGTACACAGATGCATAATTCCTTCTAGGAAGTCAACTGCAGAAGGGGCACTAGAGGACAGAACATAAGGGTTCAATTCATTCTCCCTGTCTCTGTTTTTTAATTAAATTTTAGGACATGACAAAAATATTCTAGGGTTTGGGAGAGAAAAAGGTAAAAGGGTTGTTAAGAACGCAAGATTTTAAGATTCATCTAAGAAAGCTAGGCTAATATATCAACCTGGATTAGTCTGCCAAAAATATGAAAATACAAAAACATCATAAATTAGTCAGTTGTCCATGGCTATAATCTGTTTGCCTGATGCCAGATGTACGTATGATAGGAAAAACAGTTGGCTTTAAAACAGCTGGAAAATGTTAAGCACTTATATAAGATAACACATTTTTAAAAAAGTATCAAATGGATTGGTATCTTGTTAGGGTATGCAGTTTAACAGAAGTGGCTATGATTTAACTCGGACCAATGGTAAATTTTTCCATTTTAGCATTTCAGTGTTCATTTAGGGAACTATAATACCATGTAGTACAAACCCTTTATTAAATCAGTGCATTCATTATCTGAAATAAAAGTTTTATTCAATCACTGTATTTTGATAGACTAGACTATTGCACCTGAGTAGGAGATAATGGATTGAAGAGAGTGTCCTTGAAGGAGAGGAGCTCAGACCTCCTCTCTTGCACATTCTCAGGAGACAGTTTCCGATGCTATCAAGACTTCAGAAGGCTTGCAGGGACTGCGAGCCAGCCCCATGTGCTATAACAAATCAGTGCATGAACCAGCTAACCATGTAACTGGAGAGAGGAAAGAATGAAATCATTTCTGCTCAAAATCTGTCGATGTCATCTTTTAATCTATTTAGGGTGATCAGCTCAGCTGGCTTTATGGCAACCCAGCCATGTGTATGGTAAGGACTCACTAGAAGCCGCCATCAAAGTTAGTAAATCTGTTTCTGCTCTCTGCAGGCTCTGCTTGCTTAGCCTAATCCTTCCATCTCTGTGCTGCCCAGCAATTAGAGAAAGAGCAGGAAGAATTCTGAGTGATGAGAAAGAGGATAAAACAAACGAGGCAGACAAGCACGTACACAACACTGATATGGAAAAAAAATTACTAATAGGTATTTTCACAGCCTGATATACACAAGCCTTTTTTAAAGGCTCCTTTAAGAAATGCATATGTTCCCATAACTGCCTATAACTTTGTGCTGATAGTCTTCTAACACAACTTTGTATTTTGGATGCTCTGATAGCCATCCGCATAGACTAGTTTTTTTTAAATTGGAAGTATACTTGATTTACAGTGGTATGTTGGTTTCAGGTATATAGCACAGTGATTCAGTTACACATGTATATATGTGTTCTTTTTCAGATTTTTTTCCATTATAAGTTATTAAAAGGTATTGATTATAGTTTCCTGTGCTATACAGTAGGTCCTCGTTGTTTATCTATTTTATGTATAGTAGTGTGTATCTGTTAATCCCGGACTCCTAATTTATCCCTCCATCCCCTCTTCTCTTTTGGTAACTACAAGTTTATTTTCTGTGTGTGTAAGTCTCTTTCTGTTTTGTAAATAAGTTCATTTGTATCATTTTTTAGATTCTACATATAAATGATTTCATATACTTGTCTTTTCTGTCTGACTTAGTATAACAATCTCTCAGTCCATCCATGTTCTTGTAAATGGCAATATTTCCCTTTTTTTTATGGCAGAGTAATACCCTATTGTATACATCTACCACATTTCTTTATCCATTCATCTGTTGATGGTCATTTAACTTACATGTCTTGGCTACTGTAAATTGTGCTGCTATGAATATTGGCATGCATGTATCTTTTCTAAATAGATATCTGGATATAGGCCTTGGAGTGAGATTGCAGGATCATATGGTAACTGTTTTTAGTGTTTTTTAAGGAACCTCCATTCTGTTTTCCATAGTGACAGTACCAATTTACATTCCCATCAGCAGTGTAGGAGGGTTCCCTTTTCTCCATGCCCTCTCCAGCATTTATTGTTTGTAGACTTTTTGGTGATGGCCATTCTGACTCCAGTGAGGTGATGCTTCACACTATATTTGGATGCATACATTGCTACAAAGATCTCTAGGAAATGCTCTTCAGCAGTAGATCTGGGAAAGTATGAAAAAATATTCACCAGTATAACGTGTGTTAAAAGATGGTTCTGCTGCTTTCTGAATATTTACTAGCTATTTCCATTTATTTACACGCATAAATTGCATCACCATACTGATGTAAACTGTTAAAAGCTTGATGTAATCTATTAAAAGCCCGAGGAAGTGAAAGGGGGAGAGAAGAATACAGAGGCTCGGTAAGGGTAGCATCAGCAGTCCCTCACCCCCAAAACAATCCTTCCCACAGGGATGATTTCAAATTTTCCCACGCAGAAAAGGAAAAGAATTCTTGATTGGAGAGGAGTTACCGTGTCTTGAACGTCTGTATTGTTTCCTCCCTTTGCAGCACTTGAGTGAAAAGAGCACAGGGGATACTGATTCCCCCTCTGAAGTAAGGAGGCCTAACATGAGGCCAGCTCCAAATTGAGGTCATGGTTAGTTTCATCCACTGCAGGTTTCCACTTGGAGCTCAAATGCAGTGCGTTGGATCGCAGGTAATTGCTTTTTCTGGGCACAGTGTGAGAATGATTTATGAGAGAGGAGACGGAAATAGGTGAGCCCTCTAACATAGTGTCTTCATACTGCCTAAGAGTCCGCCTGCTTACCCCTGACGAATGTGGAAACAGGAAAGTTTGCAGAATTCTAAAGAGGCTTTAGTCAATGCTCCTCATTTTGGCCTGGAATTAGGACCCTCTGAAAAGTTAGCACTTTTTTTTTTTTCACAAGAAAGAATCCCTTCATGTCCATGGGTGTTTCATAGGTCCCAGGGTCAGAATGTAGGCTGATACACTAGGTAGTAAGCACCAGTCATCCTCCTTAACTAGGCCAGCGTTTGTCCACTTGAAATGGCTAGTATATGTACCTTTATATTCCTTTCTCAAGCTTTTAATGACTGCAACCTCCCCAAAATATATTTGTTTCCTGTTTTCTCGGTGCTAAAAAAGGGAGTTGTTTTTCTGTTTCCTTATATTGACACAAGGGCTTGGCATTTGACAATTTAAACTCTGTAAGAAACCCTGGAATTTGTAACCATTGTCTTTATTCACTCATTAAGGAACAAAGTCCCTTTGCAAAATAAATAGACTTGAGGTCTAGACTGTGGAAGCCGGAAGGAGTAGAGTTAGGCACAGAAACGCTGTGTTTTTGACGAAACTAATGGTGAAAATAGTGCAGAGGTACAGAGAGGCTGCAGCTGTTGCTTGTAAGGATGAATGAGGTAGTGGATACTCTTAGGGGCTGAATTGTGTTTGCCCAGAATCCATATGTTGAAGCCCTAACCTCCAGTACTTTATGTGACTAGATTTGGAGACAAGACCTTGAAAGAGGCTCTGCATTTGACCCTTAGCAAATGTCAGCATGATAAAGAAGATTATGAGAGAACTAGAGGAGCTTGGGGAAAAGGCAGTTACTTGTGCTTGTTGGGTGTGGTGAGTAGAGGTGGGAGAGAGGAGAGGTGCAGAGTTCTCATAAAAAGAGAGTGGCATTTTGTGAAGCAGATGACACGGGGGCAGAGGTGGAAAGGTACCAGGGGCACTCAGACATGAAGGTATACCATGGCGCTGGGAAAAAGCACCCAGTGTGATAGAGGGCAGAAAACACAGGGGAGAATTCTGGGAAGTAAGACCTGAAAAACAGGTCAGCACAGCTTCTGGAGGGCCTTGCATGAAGGGTTTTGGATACTGTCATGTAGACAATAATGAAGGAAAATATATGGTTTTTTAATATCTCAAAAGTTCTTTAGTTTCTGCCTTATGTTTTTCTTACTTTCATTGAATATCTTTAGTCAGACTTCAAGTTCCTTCTCTCCCAGCCCATCAGCCAAACTGCTCCTTAAAAGCCATCTTTTATAGAGGCTTAGTGATTTTCCATGGACACCCACCCTTGAAAGGTAACGGATAGCCTTGATGTCCTAGACCCTGTGTAAGTTCTGTCACCAATTTGATGGATTCTGTAGGGCATGTCATTTTTGCAATTTGTTAAGAACTGACAACAATAGTCCCAGAGATCAACCAAAGTATGTTGGGTTTCAAAAAAAAACACTGACTAGGTGAGCAAAATGTGATTAAAAGTTAATATATACCCCATCCTCTGGCCTGGGTGTATTCTTTCTCTCTCTTCTTTGTATCTGAACTAAAATAACACCTATCAATCGTGGAACATGGCCAAACAGTTAAAGTTATGAGATTAATTGGAAATGCATGCCATTTCTTGGAGAAGATTCAGGAAGAATTTTTATCGATTCATGTTTATATATTACAGGCAAAAATGAAAGTTACATTCACTCTTTATTCAAAATAAACCTCACCACTTACATGCAAATAGCTATACAGTGACTATGGTGAAGTGAAGTGAAGTGGCTCAGTCGTGTCCAACTCTTTGCGACCCTGTGGACTGTAGCCTACCAGGCTCTTCCGTCCATGGGATTCTCCAGGCAAGAGTACTGGAGTGGGGTGCCATTTCCTTCTCCAGGGGATCTTCCCAACCCAGGGATTGAACCCAGGTCTCCTGCATTGGAGGCAGATACTTTAACCTCTGAGCCACCAGGGAAGCCTTGACTATGGTAGGGAAGCTAAAGGACACTGCAGAATACATATCTAAACAATTAGGTGATGGGAGAATGTGCTGAATGTCTAAAAAGACAGAAATAGTCTTTTATCACCACATTTTCTGCTCCTGTGTCCTACTTGTAAATTAACAGTAAAGGTACATGTTTCTCCAGCAGTCTCTTCAGCACACCAATAAAAAAGCGTTCATTTTGACCAAGAGTTAGTTTTTGTGTTCTTAGGATTTACTCTTCTAATAAATTTTTAAAATAAATTATATAATTTTAATTATATAAAGGCCATTCTTGCAGAAGCAGTATAAATGACGTGGTTAAGAACAAGAGCTCTGGAGTCAGATCCTCCTGGTTCATGTCCTGGTTCTTCAGTTTGTGGTGATCACGTCCTAGTCATTTTTATCTCTGCACCACAGAGGATCACTATGAGGGTGAAATGAAATAGTGCAGGTAAAATGCATGCTTAGCACAATAGTGGGTGAAACTAATGAGCTGCTGTATAGAAAAGAACAGTCTCTGCTAAATACTGGGCCTCAAAAGTGAGCTGATAGGGAGACCATATAGAATGCCAAACACAACTGTCATGTACACCTCCAGCCTTTCTGGTCAGTGGACAAGAAATGATAATGATGAGGCAATTGGTAAACCATACTGCCAGAAAAAAATCAACCAGTGACTCAGAAGAGGCTGACTTTACACGACTCTAGCAGGAAGCTAAAAGTTCAGAGAGTTTGTGTTGCTAGGGAACATTTTTGAAATCTTGAAGGGAAACACATGTTTACATCTAGGTAGAAAGGCATTTGGGGGCTTATTGTTTAACAAAAGGCCTATGAATTGCAGTATTAAAATCCTTAGGACAGCTGTGCGTCTGTGACACAGAGATTTCAGAACGGTGATGAGAACAGTTAGTGTGGAGAGCTTGCTCCCAAGCAAGCTAAGTGCTTGCCGGCAAGCCACATGGACCATTTCTCCTCAGGGTAAATGCATCACGGGTACCGGGACCAGTGCAGGTACCATCTTGTTCATCTGTACCTCTAACAGGGTCTGAAACACTAAAATGCAAAAACAGAAAATGGTGAGTTTTCACTACTGACCTTGCACAGAGCAGATGCACAACTGATAGCTGTTGAATGCATTTATCTACCATTTATCTGCCGCTGCAAAGTCAGTTTCTTTGGAGGTAGGACAAGGATAAAGACTCTTGTATTTTGTGGGCCTGACATTCAGCACCCACTGTGTCTGGTTCTGTGGTATGTTTTCCCTGAGGAGTTCTCCATTATCACACCAAGTAGAACCAATGTTAAAATATTTACCAGGTCTCCAACTCACCTCCTTTTTCATCTTAATAGAAATTCTACCTGTAACATGATTGAAGTGAAAATGCATTCCCCTAGATCTGAAAATGATGTTCAGGTTAAGGTTATTTAAAATTAGAAAGGAATGCAATTCAAAAGAAATATTCAAGAAAAAATATAATGATGATAAAACCAGCAATATCAGAAGGCATTTGCTATTAATTTGGTGATGTTAATCATAGAAGTGAGGCATGAGATATTATGTAATTTTCTTCCAATCACATATTTATAATAAGTATATGTTTTCATTAGTAAATAATAAAAGCATGAGAAGAAAACCAAAATCTTTTCTACTATCATCCAACTTTTTAGTACAATAAAAATTTCTCATATGGCAGAATTTCCTCTCTAAACTGAGAAATTCTCTTGTAACTAAAACTGTCATGAAGTTGCCACATTAGACTAATGACCTTTAGTTATAATTGGAATAATTGAATTTTAAATTGTCAAGAAAACGGAACTGAAATTCATAAAATTTGCCAAGAGAATAGCTCTTTGATATGCATTTGACAATCTGAAAAATATGACAGCTTAAAAAAAGTGAATCTGCTATTGCATTATCCAAGGGCAAAGCAAGCACTTGAATATTCTTTTTAAAAGCATTTCCCCCTCATGATCTCAAGATTAAAAAATTGCTCAGCCACTTTTGTTGAATTTGCAGTACACTTGCTTTAAGTCTTCTTTTGGAGAAACATTTTATCAGTTAAAATTTTTACATGAATCCTGTATCCAATGTAAGAATCATTTATAGCTAACTTATTGTAATCACATTGAATGATATACTCACAATGATGCCCCATCTCCAGTCAGAGTATGGAAGAAATAAGCAATTATTTAACTGGGTAAGAATTATAATGCGTAGGAATGAAGTGTTTTAAATTTCTATGGATTAAAAAGACTATCCATTCTTGAATTTATTCCACATTGAAAACTGTTGACACTCGAGGTGAGTATTGACAGAAGTAGGGCTGATCAATATTGAACCTTAAGGGTCAAAGGACTTCATGTTTGGTGTAATAAGCAACTTAGTTTAAGTATTACAGTATTTCAGTAAAGTAACAATTATTAAGGGTCAGGCAGGGTTTCTATTATAAACTCTAATTCAGGGAGGCTTGGGATGTGTTGTTCCAGAGTCTCTTAAAGGTATATAATAGTATGATTGAAGCAAGATGATAGTTTGGAAATAAACAAAGAGAAAGTGAGTCATTATAGTCAACGTTGAAGAATTAAATTATTTCCATTCTTCAGATTTAAAACCCATCTTTTCTTACCATCTCCATGGACCTTTTATGAGATCTTTAAACCCAGGAAGCTTTAGATGAGAGGTAAATCTCTTTTGAGTTTTTAAGTGGCTTGAAATCTTTACTTTTGAAAATTATCTAGCACATTCAAGTAGGCTGTAAATTATAAGTACAACCAAAGGGAGCTCTGTATCTGTTCAGCCAGATATGGTTCAATGAAATCTCAGAAACACCCTCTACGCTTTCCACTTAGTTGTGTGTAGAACATTAGTAACACATGGAAATCATTACTTTTTACTCAAACATACTTGATCTTGTTGGCCTACTGAATTGCTTAAGGTTTGGTTTTTCAGCAAATCTGTTTATATAACTAAGAAATAGTGTCTTAATTATTTACACTAAAATTTGTGCTGAACACATTGTGACTTAAACTTGGAAAAAGCAAACAATAAAGCAAATATGATATATACCAATTCCTTTATAATAATAAAATAATACCAAAATAAATGATTACATAGAAGTGTATATTGCTTGGCCTAAAATTTAACAACATGATTTAAAAAAATAATAATTAGGGAATAAATTAACATGAAATAGTTTAAATTAACATGGCAAAGTTTAAGATTATGGAATTTGGGTTTGAAAGAAAGGCTGGCTTATCTGAACAGAGAGGCTAAAGTACTAACTCTAGTACTTTCTACCTATACTGAGCGCCATATAAGCACAATTTCTGAATCCTCAAGTACTTCCTAGGCAGACACTAAGTAGCTGCCCCTTTGTGACCTTTTTTCTGGAATTCAGAATCTATAGATACCTTCAAACAACAGAAGTGGGCATTGATCAGTCAAGGAAGAAGCCATGCGCTTTCAGTTTCCATTACATTAAACAAAATACTCATTAGTGCTTGGCATCTTCCCAAGCAGACACAATCTAGGTGTCCACTGAGGCCTCACTGTGCAGTTAAGAAGTTTAAAAAGACTTTCTAGACATCAACTAGGGACAATTAAGGAATGGATAAAATGACTCCAAGGTAAGAAGGCTGGAATTATTGGAAATGAACACACACAGAATCTCAACTGTAAACTAGACAAACTATCTCTATATTTATAAAGGTCAGATTACACATATAAGGAAAGAAGGACTGAAGAGCCCTCTGCTTACTTCATCATCATTACTCTCCTTTAAGAAACCACAGTATGCTTTACTATGGTAGTATCCAGTCGTATTTTAATATTGTTTTATATTGTTAATATTGTTTATATTGTTAATATTGTTTAATATTGTTATATTGTTTTAACAAAACCACATCTAGATATATGGTAGCAAAAATAATCTGATGGAAACCTGTCATCACAACATAATTATTCCTATCTTTACTCAATAAGAGAACTAAGTGCTAGTATTACTAAGAGGTCATACTACTGTAAGTTTGCTCTGAAATCCCTATCCATTAAAACTATGGAAAGTTTTATTGCCAAACAGCCATTCCCAGATCCAAAATAGCTCCTAGAAAATTCTGGAGAGCAACTACTTGCATGCAGGTCAGACTTACAAAAGAATTCCCCCAAGTGTTTTCTTCCCTTCCTCTCTTTCTCCCATCTATCCATCCATCCTTTCGTCCCACAAGCATTTGTTAAGTACTTGGCTCAGATGGTAAAGTGTCTACCTGCAGTGCCGGAGACCTGGGTTTGATCCCTGGGTTGGGAAGATCCCCTGGAGAAGGAAATGGCAACCCACTCCAGTACTCTTGCCTGGAAAATTCCATGGACTGAGGAGCCTGGTGGGCTACAGTCCATGGGATCGCAAAGAGTCAGACACAACTGAGCGACTTCACTTTCTCTTTCACTTTCATCTGCCAGGCACTGTGCCGAGTGCAGGGGCTGCAATAGTGAGTAAGACAGACAAGGCTTTAGGTGGACATGAAGTCACGGGCTAACTCATAAGGCAAAAGGTTTTATGTGATCTCTGTTTCTTTCAGTATTAAAATAACCTTATTTGAGAAATCTTCAGGGAAGACCAGTACTTCAAAATTCATTCACGTTACCTGTCCCTCATCTTCTTTAGGGGAATAGGAAGAAAAGCCTTTTATGGCAAAATTTCTCTTAAAGAGACATTTGTCTTTCTACTTTGACTGACACAGTCTAATCTACCAGACAACTGTGGGAGCAAATGTTAAATATAAACTCTTCTCAGAAGGATGCTGTGTTATTTAGCCATGAGGAATATATGAAAGAACATGCAAAAGGAGAGAACATATGCTTCACATGGACCGTGAAAACCTCCTTGAGTTTGCCACAATATACTCCCCGCTTTTTAACTCAAAGATACCATTCTATCAGTACTTAACACAGATCTTTAAATCCCCAAGCTGATAATGCTTCCCAGCTACAGCTGGATGTATCTGACAAGCAGCATATAGTAGGAAGCCCCACAGGGGATAAGGTCCCTAACAGTCAACTAAGAGTTCAGATCCCCTAAGAGGTGCCCTTGGTGTGCAGAGCACTTAACCCTTCGACCAGTACCAACATGACTATTCACAAATTATTGATGTCCCTAAATCCCTGGCAGATTGCAGACAGTTCTTATATCCATTGAAGCCCAAGCATATGGCCACTAATGGGATGGATTAAAAAAACACACATATACACATTCATTCTTTGCCACATGAATATAAAGCCACTGAAATGCTAGAAGGTGATTGAACTGGATGGAACAGTGTTAAATACATGCTTAGCCTCATGTTATGGATCATTCCCATTGACATCTATCTGCTTCCTTGGTACAGTTTAATTAAAGCTGTCTGGAACAAGTCTGCTTTTTAAATGATCACTGAGCAATGAAAAGGTGAAACAGGAGGAGGCTTGAGGCCTTTTTGTGTGTGTGTGTGTGTGTGTGTAAAGCATTCAAATGACTGTCTCTGGCTAAGAATAGCAGCAGGGAAGAAATTCGTTTCCAGAATTAGCTAGCCATTAGGCTTTTCTGTAAGAAAAGGCAAGGCTCCTTCTGATGTCATCTTAAAACACCAGAAGTGAAGTTAAGTAACACCAGATCTTAAAAATTCACATGGAGCTATATTCTGGTCCAAAATAGAGAATCTTCGCCAGTCCAAGTTCAATGCATGAGACAGGGTGCTCAGGGCTGGTGCACTGGGATGACCCAGAGGGATGGGATGGGGAGAGAGGTGGGAAGGGGGTTCAGGATGGGGAACACATGTACACCCATGGCTGATTCATGTCAATGTATGGCAAAAACCACTACAATATTGTAAAGTAATTAGCCTCCAATTAAAATAAAAAAAAATAGAGATTCTTTTTGTGGCGGGGAGGAGGGTTCTAAAGCAGTAAATATTACAGCAAACTTTTCTTATTTCTAGTTACTTTGCAAAATATAACCCCTAATTTTGCCTAAAATAGTCCTTTTCTTCAGATAGTTTTGTAACTACATGCCAGGAACACCGTCTATTTGGGTTTATAGCATATAGAATACTAGCATGGCAAGTAGATAGCTTCAAAGAATTGTATTCCTTGGCTAACCTTCATGTTTCTGGCACTGTTAAGGTTCTAGGGAAACTATAAACAAATGCAGATTCAGTAACATAGTAAGAGATTGAATTTTAAATTAGCTAATTATACCTACTTTTCTATGGTACTTTTCTCCCCTTTGTTATGATTTTATTTAGAATGATATAAATTATGTTTGTTCCTTAATACCAGAATTAATTGAGCTTTATAAAAGTGCCCAAAGGACTATGGCGTGTATAAAAATGTCATTCATTGGCTTCTCTGCACAAATCCATCAGTCATGATGTGGGCTTATCATCTTCATTTAATATTTATTTGGTATCTACTTCATATATGACACTGAGTTATACCCTGTGTTCTTCTTCCCCACCCCTATCCCTAATTACTCTCTCTCTGTCTCTGTCATAGTATGTCATCCAGGCTGGCAAAAGGTAATAGTAGCACTAAACAGAAAAACATCCCTAAATTCCCTTAGGATGCTCTTCAGGATTGCAGAATTATCCTAGCCCTGATGCATAACAGAATTAGTCAGGCCTAGAAGATATTATTTTGAAGCAAACAGGTCATAAGTTAAAGCCTATTAATAGGATAACATTTGAGTGCTTAGTGACACTGTGCTGGAAACTCTGGGAGACAGGAGCCAAGCAAAAGCATCCTCAACAAACTCAAACATAGGGAAGATGTACACAGTGAAAGTCACCAAGGAATGGTGGTGTCAGATGAGCGAAACTGAAGACTACAGGGCAAGCAAAAGGGCCCAGCTGAATCCAGTTGTCCAGCTGTCCCCATGAAGGCACCAGACATGTGAATGAAGCTGCCTTGAGCCCTCCAGACAAGCCAGCTATCAGATAAATTCCAATGAGCAACTCTCATTCATGCTAAATGGAGCAGAACAATTGCCCGGCAGAATCTTGCCCAAATTTCTGATTCATAGAATCATGAGATATAAAACAATGGTGGTTTTTTAAGTCATTATGTTTGGAGTGTTCTGTTACGCAGCAGTATATAACTAGAATGGAGGCTAGGCAATAAAATGAATGTGTCATGATAAGCCCCCAAATTAGAGTTATAGTTGTACCTTCCCTGGTGGCTCAGTGGTAAAGAATCCACCTGCCAAGGCAGGAGACGCAGGTTCTATCCCTCGGTCAGGAAGATCCCCTGGAGGAGGAAATGGCAACCCGCTCCAGTATTCTTGCCTGGGAAATCCCACGGACAGAGGAGCCTGGTGGGCTACAGTCTATGGGGTCGCAAAAGTCAGATATGACAGCAACTAAACAACAACAGGAAGTAGGAACTGAAGAGAGGCACATGTTTTAGGGAAAAGATCATAAGTTTTCTTTTGTGTTTATAACAGATTGACAGATTTTTTTCTGTAAAGGACTTTGTGGACTGTATGATCTGTTGCTCAACTGTGTCACTGTAGGGCAAAAGAAGCCACAGACATATGTAAATTAATATAGGTAGCTGAGTTTTAGTACGCCTTTACAAAAACAGACTGCTGGCCAAAGTTGGCCATGGGTCATAGATTGCTCATCCCTGGTTTATAATGTCTGAGATACTGAGGAAAATTCAATTGGAAATATGTTATACATAGATGACACACAGGAATGGGGCTCTGTGACAAGTCAGGGCTGGAGATGTGGTTTAGAGAATAGGGAAAATTTTTGAAGACAGCCTAGGATACTACTGTTATATCTTCTTAAGGTTACTTTTATTTTGTTATTTCTTTTAAATGGTATCAGTTAGGATATTTGGTAAACACATTAGTGGACTGAGGGATTACTTGAATCTTTAGGTGATACCACTGAACCAGGGAGACAGCCAAAGGATAAAATCAAATAGATTTTCTGATATATTAATAGTGGTCCTAGGTCCATTGTCAATGGTTGTCAAATCTGTACAATTTCAAATCAATGTATGTAATGAGTAAATGGACTATTCTAGAACTATTTTTTCTAAGTGTGGCTAATATTCTAATTTTTAATTTATATCACATTCATAATTTATTTGAACAGTGATGAGTTTGGAAATACTTCTCACTCATATTTGAAAACCATCTATAGCATTACTATCCAAGTATTTATATCCTAAACTATCTTGAAAAGTCAGTGGTTATTTTCCATAATTTATGATATATTGAAGGCATTTTATCATGCTGTTTACTGTTATGGGAAAAAAGTGTGACCTTTAAAGGAACAAAACAAGCAGTTTTTTAAGTTCTCCTGCATATCTGTTAAGTTTATGGATATTTATTTTAGGCTTTATAAAAATTCTATCAGGCAGCTAAACAATTTAGACCCATACAGCATGTAAACTCTATTAAACAGAGGTTCTTTGCCTTTTCACCTATTGCCCTACATGTGCTTGGTACCGTGGCGCAACTATTCAGAACAAATCCTAATAGTCTGCCTAAAATCCTTAATATAACCAATGCAGTCATGCTAGAGGGGGTCTGGTGAATATTCAGAGGGATTTTTATCCATCTAAGGCAAAGAATGGTTTGAAGAGTTCTGTTTTTGGCCACAAAAAGAGCAACCTGGTTAAGAGGTGAAGGTTTCTTGTGGCTCCTGCATTTGATAAAGTACAGACCTTGCCACAATCCCTCATAGACCTGTGACCTCAAGCTCTGGCCTTTAGATTTTTTTCCTCCTTGAGAGAGAAACGATTAGTAAGGTCCTTCTGTTAGATATGTTAGCAGTTTCTGCTAAAAAGAGGATTTTAATACTACTGAATTGCAAAGAGCACGAGGCAAGGCTTTACTCTAGATACTAAGACAAACCTAGTTTAAGCTGATGCTGTAGCTCCTATGAAGGGCCATTTGTTTAGCTCTATTAGTATTTTCTCTCTCTTTTTTTCACCTTTGTAGCTCAGTTTCAATCCCTGTCTGGGACACCTGCTCGATGTGAAATGAGATTGGAGGGTCTCAGTCCATTTGTGGCTGGCTGAAATTTTCCATCTTCCTTTCCAGAAAAATGGTCCATAAGGAAATTAAGTGAAGAGTTAGATGTCACACATGGATTCACGTGTAGGTGTACTGGAGGCCTAGATAATCTTCCTGTGTGAAAAGTACAATATAAATTCAGCACTGGTTCATTGGTTCATCCACTTTGCCTCTCAGCAGCTCTCTAACACCTGAGGTCTCCTGTCTCCTAAAGATGATGCAACTTTAGGGACATCTTTTTACTATTCTAAGCCACTGCATAATTTGAACTGAGATTGTAAAGTGGCTTGAAATTGGCTGTGATTTGCTGGTTCATTTAAACAGGGATGTTTTGTATGAAAGTAGTATAAGAGGTACATGTTCTGTGCTTTTCTCATTATGTACATAGATCTTAAGTCCCCATAAATAACAATTACAGAATTTTCATAGTCTACGAGTAAACAGATTACATGCCTTCAGACCATACGTTACTCAAGAGAGAAAATAGAACACCATAAGTTATTACAACCCAAGGCAGTATTGCCTTAAGGTGGTATGAATTTTGATTCCAAAAGTCAATAGAATCTTTTCCCTATAAATTTAAAGCCACCCAAAATTTCCCTGAACTTACTAAATACACAATTAGTTTCTTGTTACAGATAATTTCTATTGATTCAAATCTGGTTTGTCAGCATGGATTAATCAGTATTGTCAGTGACGAGATCTGGGTGGCTCAAGGGATCAGTTCCTGGGCTACAGGCCTTTCATCCCCAGGTCACTGTTTCCAATACTTAAAGGAGTTTTGAGAGGCCTATTTGACAGCTGGTGTGAAACAAACCAGTACTTTCAACTAAGTCCCTCACACAAATTCATTGTCCCTTGTATTCAAAGACGTTATCACTTATTGTCTGAGTTATATGTAAAGGTAAGAGATTATTGCATTATCAGTAGTGCTAGTTATTATTCATAGATATGTTCACATTTATAATCTCCTATGGTAAACAAAAGTGGTTTCTATCTTCAAGGCTTACTGTATCTAGTTACCGAATATTTATTTCTGTAGGACATTTTCCTGCAAATGAAACCAGCTGATCTCTGATTGGTTGCCTCAAACTATCATATATTCTTTCCTTTGTAGAAATGTTTCTTTTCTTGAGATTATATGTGTGTGTCTCCTTTCTTTGTTTGCCTTTCAGGTCTTTTCTGAAGTGCAGGTTATAGTGTTCTTATCTTTTCTCATTAAATGAAAACTCCAGGTCCAGGTCCTGCAGATAGATAGATTCCCTGAATAAATATTATTCTTAGCAGTTCTTGGGTCAGGTGGTTATTCTTCATTTGTCTTTCAGTTCAGTTCAGTTCAGTCGCTCAGTCGTGTCCGACTCTTTGCGACCCCATGAATCACAGCACGCCAAGCCTCCCTGTCCATCACCAACTCCTGGAGTACACTCAGACTCACGTCCATCGAGTCAGTGATGCCATCCAGCCATCTCATCCTCTGTCATCCCCTTCTCCTCCTGCCTCCAATCCCTCCCAGCATCTGAGTCTTTTCCAATGAGTCAACTCTTCGCATGAGGTAGCCAAAGTACTGGAGTTTCAGCTTTAGCATCATTCCTTCCAAAGAAATCCCAGGGCTGATCTCCTTCAGAATGGACTGGTTGGATCTCCTTGCAGTCCAAGGGACTCTCAAGAGTCTTCTCCAACACATTTGTCTTTAGGAACTTTTTAACCCCAACCTGGGCATCCATAGTGATCTGCTGGGTAGCACACAGGCCTGGTCTTTGGTTAGCTGATCTCATCACAGTAGGTCAAACATCTGAAGATGCTCTTTCCTTCATCCCATGTTCTGGCTGAAGCTCCTAATAGCCTTCTTTATTCAAGGTATGTCAGGTAACCTTGTTTTCTAGACCTTTCTAGTTGTAATACCATAGATTTTGTTGTCAGGGTCTAAACACTGTTTGTTTCTTGACTTGATTGAAAAATGAATAGACTTTTATTACAAAGATACTAGCTATTCTTAGGTAAGAGAGAAAGGAACCTGGGTTACTCAGGAGAAAAGAAAAGAGATTTTAGCTCTCCTGGATTGTTTGTGAAGTTTTGTGGCTTGGCTTTTCTAAGGTGTTTTCAATTTCTGGCTCTCCTATGAAATTCTTTGGCTACCTAATGTGAAGAGCCGACTCACTGGAAAAAACCCTGATCCTGGGAAAGATTGAAGGCAGGAGAAGAAGGGGGCAACAGAGAATGAGATGGTTGGATGGCATCACTGACTCAATGGACATGAGTTTAAGCAAACTCTGGGGGATTGTGAAGGACAGGGAAACTTGGCATGCTGCAGTTAATGGGGTCGCAAAGAGTCAGACATGACTTAGTGACTGAACAACAACAATGAAACTCTGCTATCTATTTAGGAAGCTAAACATAATGACTGGTACCTCTACTGACTGCTGCACTCTGAATTCAAGTTCATGGTTTTTAATAATATAAATAATAGGAAGTATCTAGTGCTTTCTGGAAGTATGGAAGAAACAGTATGGTTCACTACTCCTGGGCCATGTATATATAATAAAACCAGCTTGGTAGAATGTCTCAATAATAGGAATCAATAGTAAAGACCAGTTATCCATGTGTCTTTGCTTACTTAATTTCAAGTCTCATTGCTGTGGAACTGGAAGGGAAGGTGTAGGAGGATCTAATTAAACAAAGCAATGTACCTTTAGGGAGTCTAGATGTCAGGGAAGTGGCCAGTTCCAGACTGCTGATTGAAATTGTCCAAATTGATCTGAGTCCTGCCTCATAAAACTGTAGGTGAGGAAGGAAGAAGGAAGTAAGTGATTTCTGATTTCAAGTAAATGAATGGAGTTGACCTAGCTAGTATTTTTCCTTTTTAGTGTAGGGAGAGCAAGCAGACAGTTACTTTTCATAAAACTTAGTTTAGAATGGAGCTAGTCTGGATTCTCCCTTAGAAAACCTACTCTTTTCCTGGAGATAGACTGTCAATAAGTTTAGTAAAAGCATTGAATTCCTTGGGCTTTATTTTCTTCCCAGTCTTCCCATAATGTCTTGTTTATGTTTTTCAATTACAACATCATACTGAACTACAGCTGTCTACCTGGTTTTCCTTCTCAATGGATAATGAGGGCAGTAACCATATGTTATTCTTTATACTCTCAGACCAAGGATAGACTGGCACATTACCTGTACTCAGCAAATGTATGACAAAGGAGTGAAGAGGAGAAGCCAGAGAGGAACACCAGGTCTTCCACACTTCTTTTTATTTTTATTTTTTTTTCTTTTTTTTTTTTAAATGCTTACATTAATTTAATTTCTTTATAAAACCATTTCACTCTAACACACTTCTTTTTAATCCTACTCTTTCCTTTTTGTGATGATGACTTAGAGATTGAATCACTCTGTATTAATGTAGTATACTTGGTAAGCATGTGGATGCCATGTGCTTAATCTGAATCATAATTCTGACCCTTTTTAGCTATGCCACTTTGAGCAAGACTTAAATGTCTTAAATATCTGTAGAATCAGAATAATACATATTTCATGGGTATGGTATAAGGGTTGAATAAGTTAATGTAAAGGGCCTGGCACATAGAAATTGCATTATTATAATCACCATCAAAGTGAGAATATGGCCAGTTTGTTGTTGAGTCTAGATTAGAGAAAACATCTGTGGTAGCAGGTAAGAGAGCCAGGATTACTGTTGTGCACAAGACTAAAGGATCCATTAACCCATAGTTTTTGTGAATCCTCTGTATGATTTGATTTACTCGGTGGAAATATAGGGCTTCCATATTCTAATTTCCTTTAAAGAAATGTCTGATTATTTAGTCAAGGGGATCCCTTTTTTCTTCCAGGTGGCTAGGAGGCGTCTGTGTGTGTTTGTGTGTGTGTGAGGGGGAGGGTAGGTATGAGTGACTGATTTGAGCTGTTTCAATATCCAGCAATTGTGGAGGCAGAAAGGGAGTGGAGTGTGGGAGAGCAAAAGTGTTAAATGTCAACATTCTGACCAAACCAGAAAATGCTCCAGGATCCCTAGGTGTGGCCTATAGGTGCAAGGGAAAGGAGGCACCTTATGGACAGAAAGTTCTGGAGGAGATATGGTACTAGACAGACAGACAAATTAACAGTTTACAAATAGCTGAGAAAAGAAGAGAAGCGAAAGGGAAAGGATAAAGGGAAAGATACACCCACCTGAATGTAGAGTTCCAGAGAATAGCAAGGAGAGATAAGTAGGCCTTCCTCAGTGATCAGTGCAAAAAAATAGAGGAAAGCAAAAGAATGGGAAAGACTAGAGATCTCTTCAAGAAAATTGGAAATACCAAGGGAACATTTCATGCAAAGATGGGCACAATAAAGGACAGAAATGTCAGGGACATTAAGAAGAGGTGGCAAGAATACATGGAAGAACTATACAAAAAAGGTCTTAATGAACTAGATAACCATGATGATGTGATCACTCACCTGGAGTCAGACATCCTGGAATGTGAAGTCAAGTGGGCCTTAGGAAGCATCACTATGAACAAAGCTACTGGAGGTGATGGAATTCCAGCTGAGCTGTCTCAAATCCAAAAGATGATGCTGTGAGAGTGCTGCATTCAATATGCCAGCAAACTTGGAAAACTAGGCAGTGGCCACAGGGCTGGAAAGAGTCAGTTTTCATTCCAGCCCAAAGAAAAGCAATGCCAAAGAATATTCAAACTACCATACAATTGTGCTCATTTCACTTTCTGGCAAGCTAATGCTCAAAATTCTTCAAGCTAGCCTTCAACAGTATATGAACCAAGAACTTCTAGATGTACAAGCTGGATTTAGAAAAGGCAGAGGAACTAGAGATCAAATTGCCAACATCCATTGTATCATAGAAAAAGCAAGCAAATGCCAGAAAAAAAAATCTACTTCTTCTTCATTGACTATGCTAAAGCCTTTGACTGTGTGAATCACAACAAACTGTGGAAAATTCTTCAAGAGTTGGGAATACCGGGCCACCTTACCTGTCTCCTGAGAAACCTGTATGCAGGTCAAGAAGCAATAGTTAGAACCAGACATGGAACAATGGTCTGGTTCCAAATTGGGAAAGGAGTATATCAAGGCTGTATATTGTCACCCTGTTTATTTAACTTATATGCAGAGTACATAATGTGAAATGCCGGGCTGGATGAATCACAAGCTGGAATCAAAATTGCCAGGAGAAATCAACAACCTCAGGTATGCAGATGATATCACTCTAATGGCAGAAAGCAGAGAGGAACTAAAGATGAGGATGAAAGAGAAGAATGAAAAAACTGGTTTAGTTTCCTTCATTGTGCAAAAGCTTGTATGTTTAATTTGGTCCCATTTGTTTATTTTTGTTTTTATTTGCATTACTCTAGGTGGTGGGTCTGATCTCCTTCAGAATGGACTGGTTGGATCCCCTTGCAGTCCAAGGGACTCTCAAGAGTCTTTAACACCACAGTTCAAAAGCATCAATTCTTCGGCGCTCAGCTTTCTTTACAGTCCAACTCTCATATCCATACATGACCACTGGAAAAACCATAGTCTTGACTAGATGGACCTTTGTTGGCAAAGTAATGTCTCTGTTTTTCTTTTTTTTGTCTCTGCTTTTCAATATGCTATCTAGGTTGGTCATAACTTTTCATCCAAGGAGTAAGTGTCTTTTAATTTCATGGCTGCAGTCACCATCTGCAGTGATTTTGGAGCCCCAAAAAATAAAGTCTGACACTGTTTCCACTGTTTCCCCATCTATTTCCCATGAAGTGATGGGACTGGATGCCGTGATCTTCGTTTTCTGAATGTTGAGCTTTAAACCAACTTTTTCACTCCACTTTCACTTTCATCAAGGGGCTTTTGAGTTCCTCTTCACTTTCTGCCATAAGGGTGGTGTCAGCTGCATATCTGAGGTTATTGATATTTCTCCTAGCAATCTTGATTCTGGCTTGTGTTTCTTCCAGTCCAGCGTTTCTCATGATGTACTCTGCCTGTGAAGAGTTGACTCATTGGAAAAGACTCTGATGCTGGGAGGGATTGGGGGCAGGAGGAGAAGGGGACGACAGAGGATGAGATGGCTAGATGGCATCACTGACTTGATGGACGTGAGTCTGAGTGAACTCCAGGAGTTGGTGATGGACAGGGAGGCCTGGCGTGCTGCGATTCATGGGGTCGCAAAGAGTCGGACACGACTGAGTGACTGAACTGAACTGAACTGAGGAGGTGGGTCATAGAAGATCTTGCTGTGATTTATGTCAGAGAGTGTTCTGCCTATGTTTTCCTCTAAGAGTTTTATAGTTTCTGGTCTTCCATTTAGGCCTTTAATCCACTTTGAGTTTATTTTTGTGAATGTTATTAGAAAATGTTCTAGTTTCATTCTTTTACACATAGTTGATTAGTTTTCCCAGCACCACTTGTTGAAGAGATTGTCTTTCCTCCGTTGTATATTTTTGCCTCCTTTTTCAAAGATAAGGAATCCATAGGTGCATGGATTTATCTCTGGACTTTCTATTTTGTTCCATTGATCTATATTTCTGTCTTTGTGCCAGTACCATACTGTCTTGATGACTGTAGCTTTATATAGTATAGTCTCAACCTGGAGTCTGTTACACAGAGTGAAATAAGTCAGAAAGAGAAAGACAAATACTGTATATTAAGGCACATGTATGGAATTTAGAAAGATAGTGGCGATGATCCTACATGCAGGGCCGCAAAGGAGACACAGATGTAAAGAACAGATTTTTGGACTCAGTGGGACATGGCAAAGGTGGGATGATTTGAGAGAATAGCATTGAAACATGTATATTACCATATATAAAATAGATGACCAGTGCAAGTTCAATACATAAAGCAGGGCATCCAAAGCCGGTGCGCTGGGACAGCCCAGAGGGATAGGGTAGCGAGGGAGATGGGAGGGGTGTTCACTCTGGGGGGACACATGTATACCTGTGGCTGATTCATGGTAATGTATGGCAAAAGCCATTACAATATTGTAAAGTGATTTATCCAATTAAAATGAGTTAATTAAAAAAAGAAACAGCTAGTTTAAAACTCAACATTCAGAAAAATAAGATCATGGCATCTGGTCTCATCACTTCATGGCAAACAGGTGGGGAAAAAGTGGAATCAGTGACAGATTTTATTTTCTTGGGCTCCAAAATCACTGCAGATGATAACAGCAGCCACAAAATTAAAAGACGCTTGCTCCTTGGAAGAAAAGCTATGACAAACCTAGACAGTAAGCACATTAAAAGCAGAGACATCAGTTTACCCACAGAGGTCTGTATAGTCAAAGCTATGACTTTGCCAGTAGTCATGTACAGATGTGAGAGTTGGATCATAATAAAGGCTGAGCACAGAAGAATTAATGCTTTCATATTGTGGTGCTGGAGAAGATTCTTGGACTGCACGGAGATCAAACCTGTCAATCCTAAAGGAAATCAACCCTGAATATTCATTGGAAGGACTGATGCTGGAGCTGAAGCTGTAATACTTTGGCCACCTGATGTGAAGAACCAACTCTTTGGAAAAAATCCTGATGCTGGGAAAGATTGAGAGCATGAGGAGAAGAGGGTGACAGAAGATGAGATGGTTCAATGGTATCATCAACTCAATGGACATGAGTTTGAGTAAACTCTGGGAGATAGTGAAGGATGGAGAAGCCTGGTGTGCTGCAATTCATGGGGTCACAAAGAGTTGGACATGACTTAGCCCTTGAACAACAGACAGAAATACCTATTAGAGGAATGGAGGAACACTGGAGTGAGAAAAGTTCTTAGCCTAGTAACTTTTGTACACAGCATCAGAATACTATAATTTGATAGAAAGTAGCAGTACTGAGTGACTGTAAAATCAATATAAGAAAAAAAAATTCTGAAAAGACTTGACAGTCTCTTGGGTCTGTATCACTCTGGAGAAATGCATTCATTTTACATTTAAATTTCTTTCAGTTATCATTTTTTATTGATACTTAATGTTTGTCTGGGCTTCCCTGGTGACTCAGACGGTAATGCGTCTGCCTACAATGCGGGAGACCTGGGTTCGAACCCTGGGTTGGGAAGATCCTCTGGAGAAGGAAATGGCAACCCATTCCAGTACTCTTGCCTGGAAAATCCTGTGGATGGAGGAGCCTGGTAGGCTACAGAATATGGGGTCGCAAAGAGTCGGACACAACTGAGTGATTTCCATATCCATATAATGTCTGTCTATATTATCTTGAGAGATATACCTCTATATTAACCTTAATATATTCTATATTAACCTTGTTGTTCCATTGCATAACCTTAAGTATCTCTATTATATGCAAATACCTTACTCCATTTGCATTCACAACTCTACTAAAATAAACTGATACCTGGAACTATACAGGTTTTGTTTGTCTCTTGCCATGTCCAGTTCTAAATAAGCAACAAATGAAAGAACCCTACATACCCAGACCTTTTTTGAAAGATATCTTGAAGATTTACAATATGCTAAACTAGGGAAAAAATTGGGAATAATCAGCACAATACATTTGGCTCTCCATTATAATCAGTTTTTCAGCCTGCCTGTCGATAAAACTTTTTCTTTTTCACAATGGTTTACAACTTAAATAATTTAATACAACAGTTGTTATATTTTTATTGCAGGCTGATAAAACTGGAACCATAAGTCTTTTCTATGCACTATATTACAAAAGAAGTGACACTGGAGAAGGGGAACGGATGATTACTAAAACTGTAATTCAATCGTCAAGTTCTGAAGATGTCATAAAAAAGGCTTCTGCTTTACTTGCACGTGGCAGATACTCTCAGGATGCCTCAAATGAACTCTCTCTGGGTATTCAGTCTCTCCTTTGGCATTATTTTATATACAGTAAAAATAAAAATGGGACTTCACAATGCAAATGCAACTGTGATTCAAGCTCAGTAGTTCTTTTGTCAAATAGGATTTTCTTTTATGAAGTTTCATTCTAGAATTAATTTTGATATCCGTGCCTGTCAGGCTGTGGAAATTGAGCTGAACCAAGTGAGTCTATTCCTATTTGAGCTGACATGTAGGAAGCTATAATTAGGAAAAATGCAGAGTTTGTACTGTGCTGTAGAAAATTAAACTCATCATGCCACATATTGTCAAATCTGGTTAAAAGTATAGGCATGATAAATAGCAACATTCTATAAATGCCTAAACATTCATATATTTAAAAATTTACCACTTTTTCACCCTGCCATAATTAGTTGTCAGGAAATAATTTTCAAATTCTAATCATTGCTATAATCTGAAAAGTCTGTAAATTAATAACAGATTCCTATAGTGTTTACTATTAACGGTGTTCTATGAAACTTAGAACTCTAGCATGTAAGGAAATGTATTCCTTATAGAAAAGGATGATAGTTATTTGTACATTCTTGCCAGTTGTTTTTCAGTGGACTTGTCTGTACTGGCTTCAGCGTAAGACCAAGAAGCTTCTAATTTGCCAAACTTCTTAATACGTCCAATATTCAGTTAATCTGTAGATGATGGTGTGAATGAAATTGAATTTCTGGCTATTAAAAATGACACTTTGCCTCTGTATTAAGGCACTGCAGCAATACTTTACAAAATTCTTTTGCAATCTTCACAGGATAAGAATAAATTAAGTGGAAGAATTGAACTTTCATAGTATGGCTGCTGAGGGATCAACACATATGGTTGGAAGATGAAATTTCCATTGATGCCCCAGCGTGAGAGAGTGCAGGCAGCACCATGTGAGTTTCTGCATTTTGTCTCTCAGCCATTGCAGCCCTGACCCATTCCACGAGGGGTGAAAGGTCACAAGTGCTATGTGAGTGGTGTTTAATTTTCACCACAACTGAGACTGCTAATCACATAACATTAGGGTGAATTATGGTGATTATTGCAGGCTGAACACAGAGAGATTAAACAATAACAGCAACACAACCACAGCTGTGATGGTAGTGATGAAAAGGTGGTGCTTTCATGACCCCATGCTAAAGGGTTTGATTGGGATTCTGGAAGCCTCTGGTGAAAGACACTTTGCCCTCTCCAGGCTAGCTTTTTCCTAAACCACCTCTATATTAAGCAGAGTGACAATAACCCATTTTAACAGTTTCTAGTAATGGAAAGGGCTCAAAACATTCTCCTTCAGAATGCCCAAGTCTCATTAGTCTACAGAGTAAACATGCACTCCAGAGTCACTGCTTTCTAGAAAGTCTTCTTTTAAAGCTGTTAGCTTCTGTACCCTGCATGGATTTTTTTCTTTTAAAAACTTTTTGCTAAGTATAGTTGGCTTACAATGTTGTGTAAGTTTAAGATGTATAGCAAAGTGAATCAGTTATACATATACATATATCCAATCTTTTTTAAGTTAGCTTTATTTTATAATTTTTATTGGGGTATCGTTGATTTACAATGTTGTGTTAGTTTCAGGCATACAGCAAAGTGAATCTGTTATATATATATATATATATATCTGTTCATTTTTAGATTCTTTTCCCATATAGGTCATTACAGGATAATGAGTAGAGTTCCTTGTGCTCTACAGTAGGTCCTTATTTATCTATTTTATATATAGTTATCTACTTTATATAGAGTAGTGTTTATATGACAGTTCCAGTCTCCTGATTTATCCCTCCCACCTTCTTTCTCCCCTGGTAACCATGTTTGTTTTCTACATCTGTGACTCTGTTTTATGAATAACTTAATTTGTACTATTTTTTTAAGATTCCACATATAAGTGATATCATATATGTCTTTCTTTGTCTGACTTCACTCAGTATGACAATCCCTAGGTCCATTCATGTTGCTGCAAATTGCATTATTTGTTCTTTTTAATAGCTGAATAGTATTCCATTATATGTATATGCACCACATCTCCTTTATCCATTCCACTGTCAATGGATATTTAGGTTGCTTCCACATTCTGGCTATGTGAATAGGGCTGCAGTGAACATGGGGTGCGCCCTACATGGATTTTTAATTTGTTTGGTCTCGTTTTTTCTTTTCTACATATGTAGCCCGTGTAATGGATTCTATCTTCCTTAGGAAAATTTGAGGAATAATTAAGGAAAAGAGGCTATTACTAGGTGTTTTTTAAATTTAATAAAAATTGCTTAGATGGGAGGCTGCCTGATTCATGAATCTTTGAATAAAGCCAATTGTATCTTCAAATTTACTGGGTTGAATTTTGTTTTCTAACACATACATATTTTTTCAGTGTAAATATTTTACTTACAACCATACCCTAAATGCCATTATGCGAGGATATTGGCTCAGACAGTAAAGAATCTGCCTACAGTTCAGGAAACCCAGGTTCAATCCCAGGGTTGGGAAGATCCCCTGGAAAAAGGGATGGCAACCCACTCCAGTATTCTTGCCTGGAGAATTTCACGGACAGAGGCTACAGTCCATAGGGTTGCAAAGAGTCAGACACGACTGAACAACTAACAAACACTTTCACTTTAAAATAAGAAGTCAAACACTAGGTACAGAGTGAAGTGAAGAGCAGCTATGACAAACCTAGACAGTGTATTAAAAAACAGAAACATCACTTTGCTAACAAAGGTCTGTTTAGTTACAGCTGTGGTTTTTCTAGTAGTCATGGACAGATGTGAGAGTTGGACCATGAAAAAGGCTATGCACCAAAGAATTGATGCCTTCAAATTGTGTTGCTAGAGAAGACTCTTGAGAGTCCCTTGGACAGCAAGGAGATCCAACCAGTCAATCCTAAAGGAAATCAACCCTGAATGTTTACTGGAAGGACTGATGCTAAAACTGACGCTTCAATGCTTTGGCCACCTGATGCAAAGAGCCAACTCATTGGAAAAGACCCTGATGCTGGGAAACATTGAAGGCATAAGCAGAAGGGGGTAACAAAGGATAAGATGGTTAGATGGCATCACCGACTCAATGGACATGAACTTGAGCAAACTCTGGGAGATAGCGGAGGACAGGGAAGCCTGGAGTGCTGCGGTCTACGGGGTTGCAAAGGGCTAGACACAACTTAGCAACTGAACAATGAGAAGAGCAGCTAATGCCTGCAGTTCATTCCTGATGTTTGGATAGTCTGCTTTTCACATATTAGGGCAAAAAATAAATCAGTAATGTGTCCATTTCCACCAAGTTGAAATGCCCTGCATCACGAATTGTTTTCTTGAACAAAGAGAAGCAGAGACATCTGGAAGCCAGGAATTGGGAAACTGGGTCATCATCAGTTCCAAAGTTTACCTTTAGGGTTGATTTCTGGTTTTAAGGGAACACTTATTAACTTAGTTCTTGAAGTATACAAATGGAGATGTTGGTTGTTTTAAACTATATATATATATATACACACACACACATATATGTTGGCTTCAACCATATTTATAAACTAAAGATAGCACACTGAATTTTACTGGTAGTCTAAAAGTAGTCCTGGTTGACAAAATAGATGAAAAGGCAGTACATGTATTCTGTGCAAATAATGCTATAAAGCAAAGAGTCTCATATGTTCTAGCTAAGGTAACTGAATAGTTCTTTTTAAAGATTTTTTTCTTCTTAAAATATGATACAATGATCCCATATGGAGGAAATGAAGGTGGCAAAATCTACAAAAAAATCTGAGTCATGATGAAAAAGTTCAAAACTCTTTGGGATAGTTCAATTGAGGCAGCATCAAGTGCTTTTTAAAATACTATGTTGTCAAGCCCAGCTGCTATGAAGTTGGAATGATTCCCAACTACAGCCTAGATAATTTATCTTGTGTAATAGTAGCTCACCTATTCTGGCTGGGTTGATGTTAGCTTGTTGAGGCAGTTCTGGGTCACAAAGTGCTGGAGCAGAAAGTTCATGTTAAACTTCCAGCTGATATGAAGATATTTCTATTGGAAAAATATAAATATTAGGCAAATGGCTAATTAAATGCATATATCTTTGATTCCTAAACCATAAGAGATAATGATAATACTCATCATAATAATAACCAAAACTAACATTATTTACTACAGGCATTGTATTAGGTGCATTGCATGCACTGTCTCATTTATTTGTCATAACATTCAGAGGTTGTCTTTTCTTATTACCTCTATTTTATACATGAATAAATTGAGGCTTCAGTTCAGTCGCTCAGTTGTGTCCGACTCTTTGCAACCCCATGGACTGTACTGATGTTAAATAACCAGGCTTTCTGAATTGGGTGAAAATTTGGGCTCTACCAAGTTTCAGAAACATTCTGGGATAAACTGAATCATTCTGCTCTTATGTGATTATTGGCTCTTAGCAGCACTGTGGCTTTAGAAATCAATATGGTGCATGAGTTCTATAAATGTGCCTCTTAATAAGTTAATAAAACAGAGATATTCTCATTGCCTCTCCATCAAAGTTTCAGGGAAAAATGAGAATATTAAATGCAGTAGGATAGAGAAGATCTGCTCCATTTGCTCTGCAATGATAATCTTTTACAAAAGAGGATTTTTATTAATTCTTTGCCTTCTGGGGATATTATAATTTTCTAGAATATAGAACTGCCTTAAGCACAGTAATTTGCTGAGCTAGACTGAATCTCAAAATGTTTCAAATGAGCTGATAAACAACTGCATAATTAGCCATTATTAGATCAAGTCTGTATGTTACTGATATCCAGATGAACAAACCAATGGATAGGCAAATTATAGATACACTTTTAAAAACTAAGAGCCTGTGTTATATTTTTACATGTTTTGTGACTTGTCCTTTAAAGAATTAAAAACTACATTTCATTTGCCTCTTTTTAAAAGAAGAAATTTAGATTATTCTGTCAAGCAAATCCTTAGAGACTTAATCATTAAGCACATATTTCCCTGTATGAATAATGAAGGATTTGTGTGTTGAATGCAATTCATGCTTTAAAAGTGAATAGGTGGTGGGATTTTCCTTTTCAATTAAACCTTGTCTCAAACCTATTACTTGCATGGGTAATGTTCATTCATCCCCCTTTTGAGTTCTGGTTCAATTTCAGAGTACAAAATACATTTGGTCCCGATTATGAAAATAACAGGTTTTACATGCTCAAACCAGAAAAGGAAAATAACAGTAAGTTTTTATGATTAAACACATACACCTTATTCAGGTGGCTAACATCTAGTCCAAAGTGTATCCATGTTATAGTTAAACCTCTCTTTCCTCTCAGTTTTCATTTTTCAAGAACTTGACACTGGATCATAAAATGTTGCTCTGGGCTGGAATTCGTCATGCAGGGTTACAGCCTAGGAATAAGTCTTTTTTTTTTTTTAATATTAAAATCAGCTCAGCAGTTTTGAGGATTAGATAAAGAGAAATTGCAGAAAGCAAAACTTTTAAGCTGGTTTAATTAAACATAATTGTAGTTTATGTTCTGAACTCAGGGGCCACAAAGCAAAACAGATAAATGTGTTAGATCACCTTTGAACAGAAAGAGCTGCAGCAGCAATTCTCCTGAAGAACTCTAAAACTAGCAGGTTGATACTTTGTCTTAAATGGGTTAGGTGTCTTCCTGTTTGGGGAGCAGAACAGATAATTTCTTGAGCTTCCTTGCAGATCAATGATTCTGTGATTATTTCTATCAGTACTACAGATCCCAGTAATAAACTGTAAGCTGTTGGCATAAGGCCATGTATGAGCCGAGTTGGAGGATGGATTTGTTGCTAAATTTAGAAAAAGCATTTTGACCTTTGATGATTTTAACAGCCTCCAAAATTTTGATGCCTTTCTTATGCTTCCAGATCACTGGTCCTACATTTGATGCAAACTAATAGGTAAAATTTTATTGTTGTTGGGTTTACATTGCGCTCTTATTAAATACAATGATTATCTGTCCATATTTAGTTTTAGCCATTCAGTTCAGTTCAGTCGCTCAGTCATGTCTGACTCTTTGCGACCCCATGAATCGCAGCACGCCAGGCCTCCCTATCCATCACAATTCCCAGATTTCACTCAAACTCACGTCCGTCAAGTCAGTGATGCCATGCAGCCATCTCATCCTCTCTCGTCCCCTTCTCCTCCTGCCCCCAATCCCTCCCAGCATCAGAGTCTTTTCCAATGAGTCAACTCTTCACATGAGGTGGCCAAAGTACTGGAGTTTCAGCTTTAGCATCATTCCTTCCAAAGAAATCCCAGGGCTGATCTCCTTCAGAATGGACTGGTTGGATCTCCTTGCAGTCCAAGGGACTCTGAAGAGTCTTCTCCAACACCACAGTTCAAAAGCATCAATTCTTCAGTCATGGATTCCTATTAATTTACCTATATATTTCTTCCACTAGTCCTTTCATTTTGTAAATTGGCATGGAATGGTTATTTGTGTATTTACACAGTTCTAGAAGTAGGGTATTTGTGCCTCAAAGTTAAAGTCGTAAGGCCACCTGGGCTACAAATCCAGTGAGGAGTTCCACTTTGTTTTAAAGGTATGTCAGCCAAACTCAGTCACAATGAGAAAATAGAATTTTTGGTTCAAAAGATACCAGCATAATTGCTTTGGTGTTTTTCAAAGGCATTAGAAAATTTTCAGCTATTTTAGAATGTTCTGACTTTGTCAGGAACATTTTGCTATTGTGTGTTTGATAGGAAATCTTATATGTATATAACTATTTGTACTTAACTCATAAAAATGACATGAGTATTCTCCTAAGTCCCAAGATACCTCATTTGGATTTTATTAATGAGCCTCTTAAAGACACTACAACCCTGAAAAGGAAATTATATTTGGTTCAGAATAAATGAAGCTACACACTTATAGATCTGAATTGATTTAAGACTCTGAAGCAAAGAAAGGTAAGCAGATTTCAAATTTAGAGCAATATACATCACAGCCCCAGAATAAGAATATTATATATAATTTGATTATACTATCACAACATGTGATGCTACACATATTTTCAGGGTGAAGTAAATATTATTACAGAAATCTGGTTCATTACTGGGCCAGCAGTGTAATGCATAAATGAAATAGGTTAGGGAAAATGTTTCACGAATTTTATTTTAATTCCTTTCTTTTCCTGCATAATTCATCAATGACATTTTTAATTAAACTACAGTTTTGCTGTTAACAAGAGACACAAAACAGCTTGTCTGACACTTGATTCTTATACAAACTTTGAGATAAAAAAACTATTTTCATAAATGTATTAACTTTAGTGGATATTTGAATATTTGAGCTTTTGACTTAAAAGGCTTCTTAAAAGTCTTTGTGATGGGTAACAGCTGTATTCTGACATTAAGACACTCAACAAACCCACCGAAACTACCACTGACAGGGCTGCAATCAAAGGAGGAAAAAAGATCCCCAATCATTTAAGTAAGTTATTTCCTTACAAATGTGGACAGAAAACATTGTAAAATAAACTATCAAAAGTTAATAGACCATGATCATAACTGTAATTTATTTCTGACTTGTATAAGAAAATAAGCAAGAACTACAGGCAAAAGAAAATATGAACCTAAATTCTGATGAACGTGTTTCACAGTAGATAATTCTTCAGCTTTTAAGTTTCTGCTATCAAACCAAGAGTTAATAATTAAGAACAAGAAGCTATGAATCACCAGGGAAAATCATTGGACAGCTCACAGAGAGACAGAGAACACTCATGGCCATAGACATCCTGGTCTAGAAAGAATAGAAGTTTGCAAGATATCTGCACCAGCAAATAAGGACTATTAAAGGGTGGATGTGATTTTTAATTAGTTTACTAAAATCAATAGTGGGGGCATGTATTATTTAAAATTAAGCTTTACTACCATTATACCAACTGCATTAGTTCTATGAAAATATTTCTGTTGAAATATGGAGTTTCCTCAAAGAGTTAAAGGTACTATTACCATTGATCTAGCAACTCCACTTATGGGCGTATACACTGAAGAATTGAAGGCGGAGACAGCTACTTGTACACCAGTACTCATAGCAGCACTATGCATAATAATCAAAAGGTGAAAGCAACCCAAATATTCATCAATGGATGAATGGATAAATGTGTATATAAATTATAAACATATATAAAAAATATATAAATTATATATGCATACAAATGATAAAAACAGCTCATGCAGCTCAAAATCAAAAAACAACCCAATCAAAAAGTGGGCAGAAGACCTAAATAGATATTTCTCCAAAGAAGACATACATATGGCTATGAGACACATGAAAAGATGCTTACTTCACTAATTATTAGAGAAATATAAATAAAAACTACAATGAGGTATCACCTCACACTGGTCAGAATGCTAAGTCATGTCCTCATGTCTGACTTCAGTCATGTCTGACTCTATGCAACCCTATGGATTGGGGCCCATCAGGCTCCTCTGTCCATGTAATTCTCCAGGTAAGAATACCAGAGTGGGTTGACATGCCCTCCTCCAAGTTATCTTCCCGACCCAGAGACCAAACCTGCATCTCTTATGTCTCCTGCATTGGCAGGCTGTTCTTTACCAGTATTGCCACCTGGGGAGCCATGGTTATCATAAAAAAATCCATGAGAAATAAATGCTGAAAAATGTGTGGAGAAAAGGGAACTCTCTTACACTGTTGATGGGAATGTAAATTGATACATCTACTATGGACAGGAATATGGAGGTTCCTTGAAAAACTGAAAACAGATATCACATGACCCACCAATCCCACTCCTGAGCATATACCAGAGAAAACCGTCAGAAAGACACATGCACCTCAATGTTCACTGCAGCACTGTTTCCAATAGCTGGGATATGGAAGCAACCTAACTGTCCATCAACAGAGGAATGAATAAAAGACATATAGTACATACATACAATGGAGTATTAGCTATGAAAGGAATGAAATTGTGTCATTTGCAATGGTGTAGATGGACCTAGAGACTGCCATGCAGAGTGAAATCAGAAAGAGAAATATTCACATATTACCACATATATGTGGAATCTAGAAAAATGGTATAGATGATCTTATTTGCAAAGCAGAAATAGACACACAGACATAGAGAACAGATGACAAGGTGGAAGGAGGGGTGAGATGAATTGGGAGATATATATCTTCCAATATATATTATATACAAATAACTGTGAAGAAATCTGAGCACCGAAGAATTGATCCTTTTGAACTGTGGTATTGGAGAAGACTCTTGAGACTCCCTTGAACTGCAAGGAGATCCAACCAGTCCATTCTAAAGGAGATCAGTCCTGGGTGTTCTTTGGAAGGAATGATGCTTAAGCTGAAACTCCAATACTTTGGCCACCTCATGCAAAGGGTTGGCTCATTGGAAAAGACTCTGATGCTGGGAGGGATTGGGGGCAGGAGGAGAAGGGGACAACAGAGGATGAGATGGCTGGATGGCATCACCGATTCGATGGACGTGAGTTTGAGTGAACTCTGGGAGTTGGTGATGGACAGGGAGGCCTGGCATGCTGCAATTCATGGGGTCGAAAAGAGTCGGACATGACTAAGCAACTAAACTGAGTTGAACACACTATATATAAATACATAAGTAATGTGAACCTACCGTCTAGCACAGGGAACTCTACTCAGTGCTCTGTGGTGATCTAAATAGGAATGAAATCCAAAAAAGAGGGAATATATGTCATATGCATGGCTGATTCACTTTGCTGTATAGCAGTAACTGACACAGCAGTATAAAGCAATAAATACTGCTTTTAATATACTCAAATAAAAAAGAATAAAAGAATATGGTATATAAATGCAATGGAATATTACTGCACCATTACAAGAAGGAAATAATGCCATTTGTAACAACATGGATGGATCTAGAGATTATTATACTAAGTAAAGTAAGTCAGAGAAAGACAAATATCACTTGATAATACTTATATGCAGAATTTTTAAAAATGATACAAATGAATTTACTTATTAAACAGAAACAGACTCACAGACTTCAAAGGCAAACTTACAGTTACCAAAGGGAAAAGGTATGGGGGGAGGTATAAATTGGGAATTTGGAATCGACAACAACAAAGAACTACTCTGTAGCACAGGGAGCTCTGCTCAATACTCTGTAATAACCTAAATGGGAAAAGAACTTGAAAAAGATTAGATACATTTATATGTATAACTGAATCACCTTTGCAGTACACCTGAAACTAACACAGCTTTATTAATCAATGATACTCCAATATAAAATAAAAACTCAAAAGTTCACAGTGAATAACAAAAACCACGTCATAGGCAATCATCCTAAACTGTGTAGTAGACTCATGACTTTTACAACGATATTTGGAGACCTTTGTGAATCCTCAATTTTATATATTGTGGGAATATTTGTTCTGACTTTATTCTGACTTCTGACTTACTCCCTAGTTACTTTTGCACTGATAGTTCTTTCTGGTACATAGCCTCCTAACACCAAGGAAATGAATTCAACTTTCATTGACCTTTCTTCTCCATGGTATGCAGCTACTGTATTGGCTGGGAGATGAAATGGTTTCTCTCTAAAATGGTTTTCTTTTGTTCTGTGTAGAGGGTTTTGTGAATTCTTTCATGTTACATGTCTGATCCAGAAACATTATTTTCCCAAATTACTTCCTTCCTTTTTATTTCTGTCAACAGCCTTAGTTAGCATTTGGCCTTCTTTTTTTGAGTCATTTTCTTCATAACTCTTCATGACAGTTACTGTTAAAAACAAGTGAAAAACAAGGCTGAACAGTAATGAGGTGCTAGATGGTAAGACAGAAATACTGGGCAATCAGGCAGGCTCATTCACTGATTTAAATGATGCATCTTAAAAGTATCTGTGATTCCAGTCCTCACTTTAGAAAAACTACAAATTGCTACTTAAATGAGTTCAGACTTGCAAGGTTCTAAGAAAAGTGTCTCACATGTGGTAAACATTATAATTTTTACATTAGAAAAATACACATTGTATATCTTTTATATGTCAAAATCAACATATAAAGACCAAAGCTGAAAAATATTAAAGATGAATCTGTTACTGGACAGGCAGGGAGGCGCCACATCACTGAGAGAAGGTTCAAAGTTCTTCCTGACGGGAAATTCAAGGGATAGAGGTGGTGCAGGAGGAGGAAGTCTAACACAAAGGGCAAGACTCTGAGTTCAGGCTTCTGATTGATTCATGAGGTAGATTAACTCTTCTCATGATTAGTATCTTTCAGGTTCCACGGCACCCACACCGAGAAACCTGGTTTCAAACAAGTCTGGTTGAGTTAGTTGTGTAAGAGATGTATAGGGGATGTTGCTAGATTCATTCAATAGATGCCTTAAGCATAGGTACATGCTTGAAACTATTCTCTGAGAACAGTAAAAATCATTAACATTCAACCAATGATTGCTGAGGATCTATGCATTTTTTCCAATAAAAATGATAGGGTAACAGTAGATGCTCTAAAAACCATATGAGGGGTTATTTATAGAAGCTTTCCAAGGAGTTTCTGAAATCAATTCTTATCTTTGACAGACATATAATTCAGAAGTTCCCTGGTAAGAGAAACCATGAAATCTTAGGAGGAGTAGAATCTATTAAGTGGACAAAAATTACTTAATTGTAACAGTATTGTGAAGGTCTAGTGCTTTCCCTAAGCTAGAGAGCCACACATAAACTTCTGGTGTTTTGTCTTGTATTGTACAGTAATTTTCACTGTGTGTGTTGACATTCCCTGGCTAGTTCCCAAGCTAGTAGTGCCTGTCTAAAATAGATACTTAGTAAATATTGGGTTGAATGAATAGGTAACAAATGAATTAACTGGCAAGAAAGATGGTGACAATTTCTTTCTCTTTCAGTTCAGTTCAGTTGCTCAGTCATGTCTGACTCTTTGCGACCCCATGAATTGCAGCACGCCAGGCCTCCCTGTCCATCACCAACTCCTGGAGTTCACCCAGACTTGTGTCCATCGAGTTGGTAATGCTATCCAGCCATCTCATCCTCTGTCATCCCCTTCTCCTCCTGCCCCCAGTCCCTCCCAGCATCAGAGTCTTTTCCAGTGAGTCAACTCTTCACATGAGGTGGCCAAAGTATTGGAGTTTCAGCTTTAGCATCAGTCCTTCCAAAGAACACCCAGGGCTGATCTCCTTCAGAATGGACTGGTTGGATCTCCTTTCAGTTCAAGGTAGTCTCACGAGTCTTCTCCAACACCACAGTTTAAAAGCATCAATTCTTCGACACTCAGCTTTCTTCACAGTCCAACTTTCACATCCATACATGACCACTGGAAAAACCGTAGCCTTGACTAGATGGACCTTTGTTGGCAAAGCAATATCTCTGCTTTTGAATATGCTATCTAGTTTGGTCATAACTTTCCTTCCAAGGAGTAAGCGTCTTTTAATTTCATGGCTGCAATCACCATCTAAATAGTAGAAGCTGACCTCTTTGTTCCTTCCAGACTGACACCAAAAAACTATTTTTTTTTTCTGGGTAGTGTGACCCATTTCAGAGTAGGAGGTCTCCTCAGTTAGACAAGCCACAAAATATAAAGTGAGTTAAACTCAAGATTTTGGGGAAAAGGACACCAAAGGTTGAAAAGGTTAAATAAAAACTTTTATCAGGAAATGTAAGGTATGTCTTATAGAAGGAAGGCTTCTGTGGAAACAGAAAAAGAGTATACTGTTTTGCCAGTAGTTTAATTTATATTTTATAATTATTTGTAATGTATTAATATTATAATATTTTAATTCTTGGGAGGATAAATTAAAAACTATTATCCTTAGGAAAATAATAAGTAAAACTGTAGACATGAAAACATTGCACTTATTAATTTATTTTAAAAATTTTAAGAGAGTAAATTAAGACGTTATTTTCCCATTAAAGAATGCTTCCATTTTAAGCTTGCCATGTGGTAAGTGAACCTGATAGTTATAACCATTAGAAATTCCTCATCATTCCTGAGTAGGTAATTATTACTTGGAATGGCTCTTTCAGAGTGATTATTATGAAATGTACCTATCATCTGTTGATCTACTGCTTTATTTATTTCATGTTAAAAGACCCTTACAAACCTTCCTATCACTAATGAACAAATTTTATTTTACAGATTACATCCATAAGTTTCCAAGAATAATTCTGATCTGATTAAAGGATAACCATTTAAGACCACTAATTCACATATTAAATGCTCAAGATTGTACATCGTTAAAGACCTTACATCTCCAGACCCATTATCTTTTTTCTCTTGGTAGAAGACAATAAATGAGAGCCTTAAATAGTGGATGGATCCATCTGTCTAGACCAAAGAAAAAGAGGGCTACAAAAATAAGTATATAGTTTGAGGAATGCTTCCAGAAGAGTATTCAAGGATCAATGTAGGTATTATGAAATAACAAAATATTACAAATCTCTTTGAGATGGAGGGAAGCTCATTAAAAAAGAAGACATTTGGGACTGTCCTGGAGGTCTATTGGTTAAGACTCTGTGCTTTTGCTGCAGGGAGCACGGTTAGGTCCATGGCTGGGGAACTAAGATCCTACCTTCCGTATGGTGCAGCCAGAAAACAAAAGTGAAAACAAAAACCATTCTTGGATGATTATGATCTCAAATGAGTATTTAAGGAAACAAACATGACAAAATATTTCTTATATCTATAAAGTGTTTCTCAGAAGGATGAAAGTTACTGTAGTTCTCATAATAACTATTTTTATGTCATTAAGATCATAAATAGAATTTATATGTTTGCATGAGGGACGACAAATACTAAAGAGGCAGGCTGACTTTTAGGAAGATTTATGTGTAGATTGCAAACACCCCGAAGTCAGGCACCTAATTCATCTCACTCCCTATCCTCAGAACTTGAAGCTCATCCTGAAGTTCATCAACGCATTGATTAAATGTTAATAATACTTGCTGCATGAATAATAAATTAATACAAGTTTTCTAATTTCACTGGAGAATCTTAGTGGAAATCCACAACCTACAAATATGCTGAATTCCAAAAGAATTTTGAGGCATATTGGTTGCAACTTAAAATATATTTCCCCACAGAAAAAAACTATTATGGATGGTACAGGGGTTGGCAGGCCAGCCCATGAAAGTCACTTAATCTACAACATAGCAGAAACATTATACATTTGAAATGAACAAGTAGCAGAAAAAAAATACTGCAGCAATAAAACCAAAGATAGAAATAATAAAATTGAGTAAAACCTTAAAATTTTCTTGTCTCTCAGTGCTTGGAGAGAAACAGATTTAAGTATGAGAGAAGAGAGGTATGGAAATTGTCATGGAGAGGCTTATATTCTCAAGAAATTTAGAAGCTGATGGCTTTTTAAAAATTATGTATAATTCCCCTCCAAAACATAATTCTGCTTATCCATGATAAAAAGTCTTTGAATAACACTGGTTTAACTCTTATCAGCTATGATGAAAGTGCTTTTTAAAATTCAAAAAGAGAATAGTGAAAAGAGGAAAAGAAACAAATGTGAAGAAAAATCAAGTAAACTGAAGAGCAACAGCAGAGATGAAAATATTGCAATATGAGGTAATCTAATACTCTCTGTGTTCCAGGTACTGATGATTAAAAAAAAAAAAGTGGATCAAACACAGTCCTGGCTCACAAGAAACTTCAAGCTTAGTAAGGTGAATCAAACTATTAAGCCCAGCATTTGTGATAAAGACTGTGAAAAAGTCACCAGGCTACGTGGGGTCAAAAAAGAAAAAGATGGCCAGAGCCTCCTAAAGGGGTCCTCAAAGGCTTGTGGTGAATGCTGAGCAGGTACTTTACAGGCAGAGGGAGAGAGTAAGAACAATCCAGGTTCTGGGAACTGTGTGAACAAATGAGAGTGCGCAGAGTAGGAGGCTTAGAGGGAGAGGAGGATTGCCAGGAGACGTAAGTGAAGACGTCAGCCAGGTAGGGCTGTGGTCCCCGTGTGAAGTGGCCTGCCTTATTCTACGGATGACTGGAAATCTGAGGAGGGTCAAACAGGGGAATAATATGATCAAATGGGCATTTTAGAAAGATCATTCTGGAAGCATTGTGGAGGATAGATTGGAAGTCTGAAATACTGGTGGCAGGGAAACCTGCTAGAAACTGCCAGAGTGAGCGCTGGGCAGAAATAGCGGGGCTATTTATAAAGAGAGTTTGGGGAACCATTAGTCTGTTCTCATCTTCATGAGGGCCTCAAATTCAGATGCTTGATGTTGTCTCCTAATGAGGTTATCCACACTGTCACTGAGACTCATTTCCAAGACTGAACTTTTAAAATATGCTACAAATTTTGTAACCTCATTTTAACACATTTAAAATTTTTAACATATGGGGAGTCTCAATAAATGGAAGGAAGCTGAGTCCCTCTCCATCTCAGAAAAGCCAGCTAACCTGCTGTGTGTGGTTTGTGCACAGTCTTCTTGAAGTAAAGAAGGGAATGGACAGAGGAAAATGTAAGTTGGAAAGTTCTCAGAAGCAGCATCAGTTGAGCTTTGTTGTGGGGAGAGGAAAGTGTACATCCCTTTACTCAAGAGTTGATGTTTGCAAGTTGGTTATTCATAGCTGGGCAGTGTCTGAACTGCTGCTAAATAATTTTTTTCTCTACTCACTTATAATATAGATGGATGTCCTGGCTTTGAAATATTTAGTAAAAGGTATTATGCTTCTCTAAATTACTTTCCATTTTCCTAACCCAGAAGACTGACTTTGAGAAATGGCCCAGAGCTAATTTTTTTAAAACTAAATTATCGAAAGTAACTTATTTCTTTATATTTATGTCTCTGGTGCTAAGTCTTTTTAATGCCTTACAGAAAAACATTATAATCTTATGACAAAGAAAATTTTAAATGCATTTTGTAGTTGTTGAATATAATGAATGAAATTTTATTTTAGTTTTTCCTTTCTAAACATATTTGACTAGCTATTGTTGAAAGAAGGACCAGAGATGGGCAAAATTCAGTTCAGTTCAGTCACTCAGTCGTGTCCGACTCTTTGCGACCCCATGGACTGCAGCACGCCAGGCCTCCCTGTCCATCACCAACTCCCGGAGTTTACTCACACTCAAGCCCATTGAGTCGGTGATGCCATCCAACCATCTCATCCTCTGTCATCCCCTTCTCCTCTTGCCTTCAATCTTTCCCAGCATCAGGTTCTTTTCAAAGCAGCTCTTTGCATCAGGTGGCCAAAGTATTGGAGTTTCAGCTTCAGCATCAGTCCTTCCAATGAATATTCAGGACTGATTTCCTTTAGGATGGACTGGTTGGATCTCCTTGCAGTCCAAGGGACTCTCAAGATTCTTTTCCAATACCACGGTTCAAAAGCATCAATTCTTGGGTGCTCAGCTTTCTTTATAGTCCAACTTTCACATCCATACATGACTACTGGAAAAGCCATAGCTTTGACTAGACAGACCTCTAAATAAATCTAATTTGTGCCTTCTGTGTTCAGTTGTCCTTAACACATAGAAAACATATCTCTCTTCAGAAAGAAAACATTTCTTCCTTCTAGTATATGACTAGATCTTTATCCATGTGGGAGAAAGTGATAAAAATGATAGAAGTATGCAGTATTAAGATGAAGGGAGAGAATCTTCATATTTAAAGTCAGCCATTTCACAACAAGCCAAGGACACAGAAAAAAGCTCCCTGTCTTTTGAAACCTTTGACTTGGCTTTATGTCCAGTGTTCTGAGCCTTTGGATAAGGATCACTTCTTTCCCCCTCCACTGCTTCTGCACTGGACATCCTTGAGGTAGCTCAGGTACTGAGGGGACCAAGCAAAAGAGGCCATGGGCTATATGCTGATTAGTGGTTTAAGCCTGAGCCAATTAGTGGTTTAGATCTGAGGATCTTCAAAGAATTATTTTACTTCCTTCTTACTGTAGGATCAAGTCAAGTAAGATTCTGATAATTGATATTGAAACATAATTATATCATGCAGAGTTAAGGTTGTACACAGATATTTGACAGAATGCATAAATAACCCCAAGATCCTTCTTTCAGTATTTGAATTGGTATTGTTGAGTAGTAATTTTTAGCACACTTTAAAGATTTTAACTATTTCCCTCATCAGTAGTTTCTTGATCTAGAATTTCTGCATGAAAGATGCCCTAGGAATGGTCATCTATGAAGGATAGAACTCCATGAAAGAAATTCTGCTCTTCTTATATTTAAATTTATTCTCTTCACCAGGTGAAGAGAATAATCTCTTCACAATCTTTCTAGGATTGTGGGGCAGGCAGGGGCAGAATTTGTTCCTCTCAGGTATGCTGCCTTACTTAGATTATGACTTTTTTTTTTTTTTGGCAAGACACATTCATAGCTCCCTTGATAGGAACAATGAAGTGATTAGTTATTGTACCCCACACCTTACTAATGTGTGTCCCAAATTTTGTTGCGTAAACTTTTAAGCAGTGGTTTTTTTTTTTTTTCTCGGCTATTGTTTAAAAGTTGAGGTCAACATTACTTATTATTCTAGTTAGAGGAAAACACAGAGAGGTGTTATCTGCAGAGCAATTCACATAAAATCTCCTAATACTTTTGCATAGAATCTCCTCTACTTTTGCAACAGACTCAGAAAATCAGTCTCCACATGGTTGCAGTGAAGTGAGCAGTCTCCTGAGCACAGTTACAGGTATGTCCCAATACTGCTTATCAGCTGACCTGCCTTCTTTTACTTCTTTCATATTATAGTCATTAATTAGAACCTGCCAAAAGGAACTTGAACATTCTTCAAGTAATATTAAACATCTGTCCATCATGGTGGGAAGGGCTAACTTATTTTTGGGTATTCAACTCACTGGGGATTTTAAATGTCAGGTTACTCAGTACAGAAGTACAGAGGCTAACATGCTGGAAGTAGTTCCCAAGTTTTAAGATTTCTTCTCATGAGTCGCATTCACTGGCCTCAACCCATCTTTACATCAAAAAAATCTGATTCTAAGTATAGATTCTAGATTCTGAAACCTACACTTATGCATAAAACCTGACTATGGAAAACCAAATAACTTTCTAAAATGTTACTGTTTACTGGAGATATTTGCCCTCAGATCTTTCTTCTGATTAGATTGCTAGCATTCCTTGTGTTCTAGCAGTGTTGCAGTGTTATGGCTGGGAGGAAGCTAATTTCAAGGATCTTTTGCACAAGGAACTATTTACTGAGACATATGCAGTGCTTTCACTGTGAAGTAAACAGGAATGACATGACTTTAATAAGGGTTTTGACAATAAGAAACGAGACTTATTTGTCTTTAGCGTTCTCACACTATGGAATGCAGTGGCAATACCTTTGCTATTTCTTACCTTCTGTGGTTTGGGGAACACATAGTTTTCTTAGTTTAGTTTCACATTTCACCTTTACACATATGCCTTTACTTTGTCTTCCAAAAGGTGAAAAATCTACTACCTTATATGTTTTTAAAATGATGCACAAGTCTCCTATATTTTACCAATGACAGTGTAATTCTCTGTCTGCCAGGTTGCACACAGTCATTTTGATTCTTTTCCCTACTTCTCAAAATTCTGGCAACTTGTCTTTCACTAATTTCCTCAAATATAGATCCTACTTTAGGTCTTTCATCATCTTACCTCTCTCAAGGCAATAATTCTCAAACTTTAGTTTGTGTGTAAAAAATACACATGAAACTCATAACATTCAGATTCCTGATCCCAGTCTTAGATGACTCAGCAGGTCTCAGGAAAGGCACAGGAAGCTGAATTTTAATAAATCACTTAAATATAATCCATTGCCCAGGTTTTGAGAAATTTTATTCTACATTTTTCTTATCTCTTTTGGGTCTTATAAACCAGGGGTCCCCACACTTCAGGATCTAATGCCTGATGATCTGAGGTGGAGCTGATATAATAATAATAATAATAGAAATAAAGTACACAATAAATGTAATTTTCTTGAATCATTCAGAAACCATCTCCCCACCCCCAGTCTGTGGAAAAATTGTCTACCAGGAAACAGGTCCCTGTTTCAAAAAGGTTGGGGACTGCTGTTACAAACCATTGCTAAATAAGAATGCTAATGGTTAGATCCGGAGAAGGCAATGGCAACCCACTCCAGTACTCTTGCCTGGAAAATCCCATGGATGGAGAAGCCTGGTAGGCTGCAGTCCATGGGGTCGCTAAGAGTCAGACACGACTGGGTGACTTCACTTCCACTTTTCACTTTCATGCATTGGAGGAGGAAATGGCAACCAACTCCAGGGTTCTTGCCTGGAGAATCCCAGGGACGGGGGAGCCTGGTGGGCTGCCGTCTATGGGGTCCCACAGAGGCAGACACGACTGAAGCAACTTAGCAGCAGCAGCAGCAGTGGTTAGATCATGTTCATTCATTCATTTATGCCTTCAACTATTTATTGAGCTGCCAATGTGTGTCAAATACTGTTCTAGGTATTGGGTTTATGGAATTGATAAAACAAACATCATGGAGCTCAGTTTTTGTTTCCCTAAGTTTAAGAAGAATCCTCTATAAATCATGTTTGAGCCAAACCTTCTGAATCTGATGTTGAAGATCCTAGTTGATTGTGTCTCATAACTATCATTCAACAAAGATGCTCCCCTCTAGGCAGGTTGTTCTCTCTCCCTTTGTCTCAGCCTTACTGTCTCCATACCAACTCAACCCACCTCTGGTTGTTGGTTCTCTTACTCTCCATTAGGAATATTGACCAGTGTTGAGGACAGGGCACAGAGATGGGAAAGATGTTTTCATTCATTCACTAAACACATATTCATTGAGAACCAAGCACTGTTCTAGATACGAGAGAATTCAGCAATGAACAAGATAAGCATAGAAAATAAAAAGAAATATCAGATAAATTCTATTCAGGGTATGATGACAGGACCTGGCAGCTACTTTATATTGGGTAAAGAATTTAGTGACATTTAGACTGTTAGATGAAAGACAAAAGTGGCCATGCAAAGTTTAGGAAGAAAAGCACCACAGGCAGGGAAAAAAAAGCTAGTGCTAAGGCTGTCAGGTAAAAATGTGAGTAAGAAGATTATAAGGAAGGCCAGTGTGGCTGGTGCATAGCGGGAGAAGATAAAGTGGTGAAGGCTTGGGTCCAAGAGGTTCATATGAGCCAGATGACATAAAGGCAGAAGTGGGGCTGTGATGTGATTTGATTTATGTTTTCACAAAACTCTCTTCAGATGTTGTGTGGGAACTAGATTGTGGAGATGCAGGAGAGACCAAACAGTAGTCCAGCTGAATTATGATGGTTTGCATAGGCAGTGGTACAAGTGAACAGAAATGAACAAAGTAGGCATATGTTATGGAAGTAGAATCAGGGAGCTTGGTGATGGATTAGATGTGGGGGCTGCAAGAGAGGACTCAAGGAAAATTTCTAGGATTTTTTTCACTTGAGTAACTGGCTGTCTGGTCATGTCAGTTGCTGCTCCAGAGAAGACTATGGAGGGAGCAGGTTTGGGTGAGAAGGGTGGAAATCAAAAGTCCAAATGGTGAGTGATATGACTGAAAAGTAGGCTACTGTGACCAGACTGCCAAAGGCTTACAATAAGCTCAGAAATTTGAACTGTTTCTGAATGGTGACTTAGGAACGTAATATGGCATTGGTGGATAGGATGGGCTGAAAGGGGCAGAAATCACATGTCTGCTTGTAGGATTTGGGGAGTAAGAATGGTCGCGGAGGGGTGGGGGATATGAGAGAGAGTCAAAAACACAAGAATAATTATAAAAGAGCCAAAAAGGAGAAAAGAAATCAAATAAAAAACAGGTAGAAAGCACAAGTGTTTATTTGAAGATGGAAAAAGAGTAAGGAGGATAGGATTAACTGTAGAATGTGTCTTGGTTGGTAGTTTTGAGAAATATGCAGAGGGCAGAAAGGAGAAAGTGCCGCAAGTTCCTGGGAGAAGGACCAAGCCTGCTCCAAAGAGCGGAGTTCACCAGCTGTGCGTGGGTCTCACGCACAGACTGTCTTGAAAAGGAACCTGGGTTGAAAGAAGAGAGATGACTTTGTGATCTACACTTGGTCATTCTATTAGTGGTGAGGGAACGCGTGTGTGTTTGTGTGAGAAAAGTAACTTCATCTCTATTTTAGTTAGCACATATCTTTTCACCATAGAAAAAAAATGGTGATCTTTATTATTATTAGGATCATATAACAGGATATCGGATAAAACTTACATATTTGTAGCATTTTCAGAGCTTGAAATATCGTTTCATAAAATGGGAAGATTTTTCTCACGTTCATGAGTTCTGTTGCCAATGAACAGTGTATCCAAAACCGATGTTTTTAAAGAGGATCTCTGTCACATCAAGAGAGAAAAACTGTTGTTCTTTATGAGAAAATGTTTCCAGTTTGCAATTAATTTTATTTTTCTGATGGAATTTTCTTTCTCCATTATAACAGGCTAGATCAATAAGAACCCTGCATCTATAACTTAGAAAATCAAGACAGGGAAAATCATCAGAGAGAAAGCAAATGATGACAAAAATCGATATGCTTACTTACTCTGTGCTCCCTTATCCTTCATTTTCCACTTGTCTTCACCAAAACCTCACCACTGGAGCTAAATGGACCTCTTGAATAAGATTTTTTTCTAAAAGAAACAAATTTTGGCTCATTTGTGTCAATTTCAAAAGCAGCTGCTTCTTTCCTATATGAGCCATTTTCTGAATAAGTGATTTTTGGGGGGTTGGCAAGCTGAGAGATTTTTGCCTTAGTCAATAGTTGGCATTATCATCAAATAGGAGGCAAATTAGTCACTGCAAATGAATTAATATCTTGCAGAACTACAGTTATTTATGCCCTGAGTGATAAACTTGGGAACTGTTAATCAGCGCACTGACAGAATTTGTAAATGAGATCAATGCATCACTGTTGGGGGTCTTCCAGGAATGATGGAGGACAGGACAGCTGCCAGAAGACTGGATTCATTTATTTGCTTGCTCTTTCCTTCCTCTGTTTACTTTCTTCCCTCCTTAACCTTTCATTCCCCTTTCTCCCTTTCGTTCCTTCCATCTCCCCAGACACTGGTGCTCTGTTCTGTGCTAAGAGGTATCTTTAAAGAGACATGACCTTTAACAATCTCATAGGGAAGAGAAGACATCAGGCATTATTAGAGTGTAATGTATTAAGCACAAAAACAAACGTCTACAAAAATGTTTTAAAGTATGAGAAGGAAGACCCTAACTTGTCCTATAGGGGTTAAGGAAGGGCCTCTCTGAGAAAAATAAATACAAATTTGCCAGGTGGACACGGCAGTGTTTTAGGAAGAAGAATATGCATAAAACCATGGATTTGGGGAAAAATATGATCATCACTATTACAGCAATCACAAAAACAAATAATGTGTACTATGCCCTTACTATATGGCAGGTATATGGGCAGGTATATGTTATGAGCTTTTCATAAATTAATGGTTTTAATCTTTACAACCACCCCAATGGGTGTTATTCCATTTTTCTGATGAGAATAGCAGGTCCCAAATGTTTTAGAAACTTGTCCCAAAGAAAAACCAGTATGTTTATGGAGTTGTAACTACTTCAGTTTGTTGGTGTATGAAGGATATGGTGGAGAATGTCAAGAGATGAGGTTAGAAAGATCTTCAGGAGTGTATATAATAAACAGTAAGCCATACTACAGAAAAGGGCTCAGGTTCATTATTAAGCAGGACAAGTTTGTTCATCTATTCCTCTGTACATCTACACATTTATTTATGATATATATATATATATATATGATTTTATGCAGTACACAAAAATCATGCATAAAATGAGTAAAAATGAGAGTGATAGAAAAGATGAAGGAGAGGATATAATGGAGTTAGGAATAAGGCTCGCTGAGCAGATGTCCATGAACCTTGGCAGACACTGGAGCTATTTTCCATCTCTGTATGAATGTTAAAAAACCAATTGAGGAGAGAAAGCCAAGCTACCCCCTAAGTAAGCTGAAACTATACCCACTGAAAAGGTCAGGGTATTTCAAAAGAATGATTTTGGAACCATTTAATCAGAGGGACAGATGGGTGATAGAGGCCATAATGTTCTATTTCTTATATCTTGGTGGATATGATTTTCATTTGAAAAGAGTTTTTTTTTTAAGGAGATATAACCAGATGTCCCCTTCACCAGAACACAGTCTTAATAAAGTGCTCATGTAATGCCTGTCTTGAATCATTCTACTGCCTGAATATTTGCCAAGATGACTTATTTGTGACATTTATACCAATCCAAATAAATAAATAACTTACTGGTTGGCTTGTTATTTTTAAACACCACCTAACAAATACACTAACTTTGGGTTTAGAATGGTTGACATGTAACCTTTCCTTCTGGCAATGATTAGCTAGTAGGGGCAGTTGCCTATTCAGGCTACTCTGAGTTTGCAAGACTTAAATTGCATCAACCGAATAGTTTCTATTATAAGCGAGTTTTAATTGAGTATATCCAGACATGCTTCTACGGTTGTTTAGAAGCAAGTTCAAGAGAGGGGAACACAAGCTATGAAAATATAAAATGCTGTGTTAAAAGACATCCTGGTTAACACTAACTCTTATGTCAGTAATCTGATGATTTCTGTGTAAATATAGGGATGGTGTGGCGGGGTGGGGCGGGGGGGAGGGGGCTTCCCTGGTGGCTCAGTGGTAATGAACCAGCCTGCCAATGTAGGAGATGTGGGTTCAATCCCTGGGTCAGAAAGATCCCCTGGAGAAGGCAGTGGCAACCCACTCCAGTATTCTTGCTTGGGAAATCCCATGGGCAGAGGAGCTGGTGGGCTACAGTGCATGGGGTCACAAAGAACTGAACACGACTTAGCAACTAAACAACAACAAGAGGGATAGGGTGAGGAGAATGGTATATGTTGAGCTCATATTTCTGACCCATAACTAATTCCTATCCACAGAGGCAAAAGTTAATAAAAGCTGCACAGAATCTAAAAATGTTCTGGGTAGATACTGTCATGAAGTGGTCACTGGCAGGATGGTGTGGTAGCCATTTGTAGCACAATAGCTAAGTTTAAAGCCCTGCATAACTAAGGCTAATAACTGGTCAGGCATGTGGGTTGTATACAATTTGAGTGAAGAGTCCAGCGGTCTAGTAAGTGTACAATTTGGGGAAACATATGTGATCGTTTCTGGAAAAGGAACAAATGATAGACTTGCACCAGGATCTTCTATGCCAGAGTCAATAAACACATAAAACAAGCCATTGATGAGGAACGATCTCAGTTCTGAAAAGTCACGAATAGCTTTGAGGAAAAAATGTCTTAACCAGGGCTTTTATTGGTTTATATTTTCAATCAGCTGTACAGGATAGAGGCCCCAACTGACAAAAAGCTGAGGCAGTTAACTGTCTCTTACAGTGGTGTGAACTTAGCCTCCTGCCTATCAGTTGGGCCTCTATAAATTTTCCCCCACTCATTTCAGACTTGTAACTCTATCTAGAGTTTATCCATATTGTCTAATGAAATCTAAAACATGGCTTTGGCCCTTCTAAGGTTTTCTTGGAACTAAGGTTTTCCTGAGGTAATAAAATATATTAAATATTAAATAAGTCTTAAAAGCTTTAAATTTTACAAAGCCATGGCCTCTTTTTTAGTTTTGTCATTGTAAGCTTCTCAGCAAATCATGTCTAGTTAGGTACTAGAAAAGTGGAATGTGCATTTTCTGTCATTTTATTTTTCAGGTAAAATCGGTTTTCAAATCTGCTAATTGGTAAAAAGATATTACCTTCTCCCTCAAGTTACAGAAGCAGAAATTCAGCTGGTCTTTAAGAAATGAAAGACCTTCAGTAAAGGTTGAAAGCCCTTCAGTTCAATCATATCACACTTTGAGCAACTCTTGTCTCCTTAGGTCCGTCATCTGTCCTCATGGCTCACAGGTGTGCAGGACAGTTATGTCCAGGACTAACTGACCAACACACTGGAATGGACCCTGATGCTGGGAAAGACTGAAGGCAGAAGGAGAAGAGGGCGACAGAGGATGAGATGGTTGGATGGCATCACTGACTCAGTGGACATGAACTTGGGCAAACTCCAGGAGATAGTGAAGGACAGGGAAGCTGGCGTGTTGCAGTCCATGGGGTCACAAAGGATCAGATATGAATTGACAACTGAACAAGAACAACAATCCAGGATAAAAATGGTTACTTCCCACCCAGTTAAAATACCCTTTCTGTGGAAGGGTAAGAATCCCAAAAAGTCTGTGGGGATGGCTTTTGGAGTAAAGAAATGAGTAAAATTTTCTCTAGATTTTCCCAATGTGTTGTGATTCAATTTGTTAGATAAATGAGTTGTTTGAGGATTTTCATTTAAATTGACAAATTTTGCTCCAAGCATAAATTTCCATAGGGACACGGTCTTCATTCTTTACCAATTTCAGGTTGCCACTAAGGTCTATAGGAACTAAAGGTATTTTAGCCTCAGAGTGACATATGAGCTGCTTTCAAATATTTGTAGACTGTTATATGAAAGTAGTTTTATACTTTTCATCCAAAGCCTTATGGGTTAAACAAAATCTTAGTAATCATAGTTGTCCATTAGACTGCTTTGGAGATTGTGACCCAGTCCTACCCTAGGGATGTTCAGTAGACGTATGGGTGATCATTTGGCACGAAAGTCATGTGTCAGAGATTTCTTGGGCCAGATAATATGAAAGTGCTCTCAAAACCTAAAAGTTCCAAGAATCTGTAATCAACATTAGAAAAAAATTATTAAAAAAAATTTTGGCATGAAATCTGAGGAAGGGCTGTTTGCTGGAGGCAAAATGTATGTCTATGTTTTTATACTTCTAAGTATTAAAATTGTTGCATTATCTTATCTTTTTTTCAGATACCTCACTGGAAATAAATATGAAAATAAATATGGAAATTTCCTAAGTGGCTGAATACTAATGAGTTTGTAAATAAATTTAGAATTCTCTTCTGGACACAATTCCTTGGGTGATATAGGATCCTAAATTTATGTTTTACCTCTTTGTTTTGGAAAAGTTAAAACCTCTTAAAAATTGATAGACTAGAATAATGAACCCTATGCACCCATCACCTAGCTGCAAGAATGATTAACCTATAAGGACAGAATAATGGCCCCTGAAAGATGTCCATGTCCTGAAGAAGCCAGGAACTTGTGAATGTGTTAGGTTACGTGGTAAGCAAAAATCATGGTAACAGATGGAATTAAGATTCTCCAAGAGGGAACAGTCTAATCACCTGCATCTTTGTAAGTGCAAGAAGGAGGCAGAGGAGAGAGACCCAAATAGATAGCCATGTGAGAAGGTCCTGGCTGATGCTGCTGAATGACACTGGAGGAGTGGGGTCTTGAGCCAAGAAATGTGGCTGAAAAGGCAAGGAAACAGATTCTCACCTAGAGCATCCTAATGATTTGCAGACCTGTTGATGCCTTGATTTTAGCCTAGTGAGACCTCTTGTAGATTTCTTACCTACAGAAATATAATAAATTCGTGTTGTTTTCAGCTACTAAGTTTTAGGTAAATTTTTTAGCAGTTATAGAAAACACGTTTTTAAAAAAGAGAAAGGCTGTCAAAATATGAAATGGAAAAAAATAATCCTTAAGGACAATGTTAAAAAGTTCTTTGTATTTTTAAGTAAAACAAGTATTTAGAAACCTAGCAAAGAAAGACAGTGCTTTTATTTGTTGGCTTTGAATACAACAGGAATGGACATAAATCTGAATATCTATAAAAGATATTTAAATATATGTACCAAAGTTAAATAAGTATTTAAATTGCTAATATGATTAGTTTTATTTATCATTTAAATGATTTAAGTTAAAAATGGTGCCATTTTTGTTTAACTACTTATCTCCATTACATAAATTGCAAATTAGATACTCTGACTTACTTGAATATGTTTTATAGTTACTCTTGATGGTTTTCCTTTATATACTGTTTATCCAATTACAAAAAAAGGCAGATATTAGAGAGATAAAAATGCATTATTTTATAGAAGCAAGTGAAACTGTTTATACTTACTAGGATATGGTACTTCCAATAAAACCAACTAAAATCTATGATCATTTTCTTCCAAATAATTCTCTAAATTCCCATTTATATTCATAGGTTCTTTTTTTTTCCTAAGCCTGATAAAATATTTAATTTGAGTCCCAAAACCAACCAACGAATCACTCAGCCAACAAAATGACTTACTCTGCAAACAAATATAAGTAAAAACAAAAAAAGCAAAACAAAGAATTTGAAGTTTATAAGCATTTTTGAAAAGTGATGCACATGGCTTGAATGAACTCTGTCATGTATCTATGTTGTTATCTTGCTAATGTTAAAACAAAGGACAAAAGATAAATGTCTAGATTTACTGAAGTCATATATCCTAATGGATCATTTATTTCTTTTATGATTAAGTACCTTCCTCTTCAAAGATATTAGCCATATGATTCACAATCTGGAGTGAAGTTTTTATCAAGTGTAATTATTAGAGGCATATTTAACTGTATATTTGAAATGTATAGATTATATTCCTTTTGCAAAGTTGCAGGAGAATTGCTATAATAGCATATATTTGTTTTGAAAGTATAAGTTAGAAGCATCCACTAATAATTTTGAGCATATGGCACAAACTTTAACACACAGACATACAGATGCACACCAAACTCCAAAATCTTAGAAAATACATATCCTATTTAACATTCCACTGACTATTTAATACATCATCGCACTCTTCCTGGACACTATGAGAAAACTGAAACATACAAAATTAAGGGTAGTCTCTAAAGCTATTGTGGTGTGAAAACTTAGTTAGGCTATGGTGCCCAATTATTTGGTCAAGCACCAGTCTAGATGTTGTTATGAAAATAGCTTTTAGATATGATTAATATTAACAATCAGAAGACTTTGAATAAAGCAGATTATCCTTCTTAATCCAGGTGGGTCTCATCTAAATAGTTGAAGTCCTTAAGAGCAAAGATGGAGAAAAAAGCAATTCTTTCTCAAGGTTGCAGCGTAGAAACACTGCCCAAGTTTCCCACCTGCTGACTTGTGTTGCAGATTTTGGGCTTAAGTCTGCAAACATCAATTCTTATTTGAGTTTCTAGCCTGCTGGCCTGCCTTATTTCTTTTATGATTTTCTTATGCCTTATTGATTTTAGATTTTCTAGCCCCCTAAATTGTATAAGTCAGTTTCATAAAAATCTCTGTCTTTCTGTCTCTATAAATAGGTTGGTGGGTAGGCAGGCAGGCAGGCAGATAGATGATAGAAATAAAGAAAGACCCATCTCCTATTGGATCTGTTCCCCTCAAGCGAACCCTACCTAAATAGCTATTACTGCCCAAACATTTTGCAAATAAGACATTAACCTTAATTACGTCTAAAAAAAAAGTAATTCTCCATTCTCATTTTGTGTACCTTTCATTTGCTTTGTTTAAACTGATCCAAAATATTTTATTCCTTTTATCTCAAACTGATAATGAAAATTATAAAAGCTCAAGAGAATTTCTTTCTACCCAATATTCCTGTCCTCTGAGTTGTTTCTTTCTCTACCTCTACCCAGCTCCTCACCCCTTTTTTATCCAGTCCATGAATCATCCCTGACACATACTTCATGTTTCTAAAATACAAGATCATTGAAGAGCTTTATGAACACTCTAACATAGCTTTTAAAAAAAAATTCGGTTTAAATCTCTTTTCTGTGACTATCAGTAGTATGGTCTGGTTTTTAGGTGTTCTCTCTGGTGACTGTTTTCTATCAATTTACGTTTAGCCAACAGTTAATGTGTGCTTGGATAATAGCTGAAATAAGCTCAGAGACTCTGGGTCTATTATCATAAGGCTGTCTTAAGAAGACTTGTTTTGTCTACCTTAAAATAAGACCTTTTATTAGTGTTTAAAATAAAGCTGTGTCTTCATTTTATTCTTTAGATTCAGAGTAACCAATTCTGACCAAAACTCTAAAAAAAATTGGAAATGATCAGTTAATTAAAGCAATGCAATAGTTAGGAAGACTGAGTTCCTTTCTAAGCTGATAAAATATTTCAAAATGCATACAAATATGAGACTTTTTCAAATAAGCATACAGAATTCAAAACTACAACAAAATTAGTCCTCTGCTGTTGCATAAGAGGGATGTAGCCTCTGTGCAATTTATGACTCAGATTATCTTCCTAAACAATGTTACCCAAATAAACCTTACTTGAAATCAGTGGTACTGGTATTCAAACATTTTTCCTTTATATGGAGTTAACTGTGTCCTCTATCATCTGACTGGTTCAACTAAAGTCATTTCTCTTAAAGACATCAACAGCTCAAGGAAAAAAAAAAAGTTTTCTCTCCGGGCTGGGGGAGGACTTTTGCTTTGCACTTTAAAATGTTTGCTCTGTTCCAAGAAGATATTAGGATCAGTTGACTGACAACAGGAAAAATTTTCCTGGCAGAGAAGGAAGCCAGAGGAGATTCATATGCAGACAAAATTTTAACTATCAGGCTGTTTGTATTCCCATGTCTACTCTAATATGCCAAGCTGGGATAAATCAAATGGACTCTAAAAATGGTAGATAAAAATGTGATTTCACAATAATTCTGGAGTTTTGCAGGATATCCATCTTAAGCATCTTTTTTCAAAGAGAGTTATTTATTACTGAGTAAAGCTATATAGCTATTCCAAGATAGGCACTACTCTAAAAAAAAAAAAAAACTTTGAAAACTCTACATTTTTAAAAGTAGTACAAAAATACAATGGTTTTGCTGAAGTGCTAGAGTGAGTTAAAAGAGATTATAGGACCCAGAAAGAGGTGCCTGAAATCTGAAATGAGGAAACCAGGTCAGATGAAGCAGTGTAGTGCTTGGTGGTCATGCGTCCGTTTTACAGGTGGCCATCCCTCTTTGGAGTGGCTGGGGCTAAGGGTCCTTCCTCAGGGTGTGGGGAATGTGTATACAACTTGTCTCTATTATGAGATCCTCAGGGTAATAATCTCCAAGTGAAGTGGGAATTGGATTCAGCATAAATGCAAAGAGGACGAAGGACACAGGAAAGCAATGCTGGGGTGAGTTCACAAACCAAATGCTTCAGACACCTCAGGACAGACTTTTCTAGTCAGCATTTCGTAGCAACTTCATAATCATTCAGTTTTCTCTGGTTTCTCAAAGAATCTCACAGGATCTCAAATGTGATCCTTATGAGGATTAGCAGAATAAGAGTCTAATCCAGGCCATAATTTATATTGTAAAAATCCCTTAAACAGTGGGGGAGATTCTGATTTCTGAAGATTCTGAGATTCTGAAGGGGTGGGCACTGGACAGACTCTTCTGTCTTACTGCTAGGTCCTCTTGATTCCTCTGTTTCCTTCATTGCCTTTGGGAACCTCACCCCACCTGCCCTGTTTAAGATTTCCATATGGGCTCCCCAGGTGGTGCTAGTGGTAAAGAACTCACCTGCCAATGCAGGATATGTAAGGGGCATGGGCCTGATCCCTGGTTGGGAAAATCCCATGGGGAAGGCATGGCAGTGGACCCCAGTATTCTTGCCTGGAGAATCCAGTGGACAGAGGAACCTGAAGGGCTGCAGTCCATAGGGTTGCAAAGAGTCAGGCATGACTCAAATGACTAGCACACATGCATTGGATCTTCTAAGCTAACCATCCTCCCTTTGTTAGTGTGAGCCTTGGGTTTTTTTCTTACTATGGTATTTCACAGGCAAAATGAAGGGTGTAAAGGAAAATTCAAATCAAAGGTACCCAAAGTTGATCCATTGACTGCTAAACTTGTCTACATTCTACTTTATATAAACTTAGACTTAATGCATACCTAGTCTAAATATGAATCTTACCACAGCAATACTAGGAGAACGTGATTAAGTCTCACCCTCATTCTTCTTGAAGAAGGCTCATTCTGAGAACCATTGAAGAATTAATTTGACATAACCTGGACCAGAAAACTAATTTAAACGAAAACCCAACAGCAACAAAAAAACAACGTAAAGAAAAAGCCCCAAACACTGATAACTCTAAGAGACTTAATGTAGTTGGAAATCACTTATAGTCTACAGAAATCTATTTTAAAAGGTGTAAACTATTAAGAAAGACTGGAATCTGTTTTATTAATGATAACTGTATGAAGTTCTTAACCTCTTAAAGATTTTTCAGGTTAGAAATTACCTTAGGGACCATTAACTTTTCATTTTAATTGAAAATATTCTTTTCTTATTTTGGGGGCCATTCCCCCAAAGCCTTAATTTCTATCACCTCTAGCACATACATAGTATTTTGTGAGAGAGCTATCTTTTGTTAGATATCTTTTTCATCTGCCCTTAAGATTAGACTTTTCCTGTCTCCTTTCCTCTCAAAAATCTAACTCAACTTATGTAAAATCAGTGCCAATAAACAGGGATTTTTCATAATTGTTAATCTGGGGCTGGTGCCATACTGATAAACCAAGGGCTTTAGCAATTGAGTTGCTGGCCTAGTTAGAACCTGGCTAAAATTGTTGATATAAATAAAAGAACTGAAGAAAACTTTTTCATAATATCATTTTTAGTGAATTTTGGTTTGTCCTTTTTCTTTTCTTGGTAAGAGCTTTGAATTTTAAGGATTCTCAGGCAAAGATTCACATTGAGATCTAAGTATAGGAAAAAAATGCTAACTTTATGGTTAATTACATCTTAATTGCCTTTCTTCTTTAGGTTATTCATTAAAATTATTATTCTGATTTTTTTAACAATATGTTTTTCTGCCATATAAGACACATGTAAAGAATAAAGCCAAAATCATATAATCCCACCTTTGTATAAGGTTAACATTTGGTGAATTTCCTTTCAGCTTTTTGTGTGCATACCTACATTGCCATGTAACTCATCCTAGAGTTTATAGCATGGAGGGTCTATGTTTTATATGTTTTACACTCACAGTGAGTTTTGCTTTTTTGCTACCCTCTGTATGTAAAACACACTGGCCTGTATTCAGGAAGACCAGCAATTGACATGACTCTCCATTAGAGGAGTTAGAAGGTGGACATGTTGCTTAGAAGGTGATTGGCTGATAGAAGACAACATGAGTGTTCTGGGGAGCCAGGCCTTATCGTGTTCTACACACTGGCAGCTCCTCTAAAGAGCCCAGAACATGCTTCCTCAGAAACATGTGTTCCCTCATCCTATCTGCTGGTTACAAATCCTTTTGGTTTGTCAAAATTCTGCTATTTCTCTTTGCTGCAATATAGTCCCAAACACTTAACAATCATTGTCTTTACTGGAACACACGGATGAAAATATCTTCAAGTTCTAAAGTGACCTTAACCAGCAAGTGAAGAACAACTTTATTTCTGCCCTCTGTAAAGGATGGCTGGAGATATGTCTGTCTATATATCCACCTATCAATGTACTTTTTTGAAGCATAAAATATTCTCCTAAATAGCTTTATTTTTTAAAATAAGGCATAATTTAAAAAATAGGATAATGAAATATTTTAAATCCTCTTTGCAGTAGTATTTGTGTAATATTTCATAGACGTGTACCCAAATAAAAACAAACAAAAAAAATCCAAACACACTTAAAGGGAAACACCAAAATATATAAAGGTTCAGTTCATTTCAGTCGCTCAGTTGTGTCTGACTCTTTGCGACCCCATGAATTGCATCACGCCAGGTGGACTGTGAAGAAGGCTGAGCGCCAAAGAATTGGTGCTTCTGAACTGCGGTGTTGGAGAAGACTCCTGAGAGTCCCTTGGACTGCAAGGAGATCCAACCAGTCCATTCTAAAGGAGATCAGCCCTGGGATTTCTTTGGAGGGAATGATGCTAAAGCTGAAACTCCAGTACTTTGGCCACCTCATGCCAAGAGTTGACTCACTGGAAAAGACTCTGATGCTGGGAGGGATTGGGGGCAGGAGGAGAAGGGGACGACAGAGGGTGAGATGGCTGGATGGCATCACTGACTCGATGGATGTGAATCTGAGTGAACTCCAGGAGTTGGTGATGGACAGGGAGGCCTGGCGTGCTGCGATTCATGGGGTTGCAAAGAGTTGGACACGACTGAGCGACTGATCTGATCTGATCTGAGGCCTCCCTGTCCATCACCAACACCCGGAGTTCACCCAAACCCACATCCATCGAGTTGGTGATGCTATCCAGCCATCTCATCCTCTGTCGTCCCCTTTTCCCCCTGCCCCCAATCCCTCCCAGCATCAGAGTCTTTTCCAATGAGCCAACTCTTCGCGTGAGGTGGCCAAAGTACTGGAGTTTCAGCTTTAGCATCATTCCTTCCAAAGAACACCCAGAACTGATCTCCTTTAGGATGGACTGGTTAGATCTCCTTGCAGTTCAAGGGAGTCTCAAGAGTCTTCTCCAACATCACAGTTCAAAAGCATCAATTCGATGGCGCTCAGCTTTCTTCACAGTCCAACTCTCACATCCATACATGACTACTGGAAAAACCATAGCCTTGACTAGATGGACCTTTGTTGGCAAAGTAACGTCTCTGCTTTTGAATATGCTGTCTAGGTTGGTCATAACTTTCCTTCCAAGGAGTAAGCATCTTTTAATTTCATGGCTGCAGGTTAGATGAATGTAATGGCTTATAGTTTTGTGTGTGTGCATGTGTGTGCATCTTTTTACCATTCTCTGCCCTTCTATATCGTTTCCCCCTTTTCTTCCCCACTCTTTTCCTCTCTTTCCTAGAATAATCATGTTGATTTGCCATATCCCAGAAGCACCAACTAATGGTTCTACTGAAAGTGAACTTGAAAGACTTTACAATGTTTGTCATCACAGCATCTCTTGGCATTGCTTTGGTCTGCACATTAGTGGTATATTGAACTCTAAATTGGCTAGGTTCCTTTGTTTAAAATGGCATTCACTTAGTGAATGTACACCATTACTTTATCATCTAACATGTCACCAAGAAGTTAATCAGGCTGTTTTGCTGATCTAGCATAATGTTAGTCTGTTCATAGATGTCCTGGGGGCTATTGCTACTAACTCTAGAAAAATTAGGGTGAGGATGATGCTTTTGATTACTTTCTTCCTGAAGGAAACACTGCTTCATAGATATTATATTTTATATATAATGTTATTGAATAAATTAAGCTTTAAAATTAAATGGAGTTGAATAGGGATTGTTATCAACTCAAGCAAATATTTATATGGCAAGAATTTGGTCCAGGTACTTCCCTGGCTGCACAGTGGTTAAGATTCTGCACTCCCAATACAGGAGGCATGGGTTCCATACCTGGACAAGTAACTAAGATCCTGCATGCCGCAGGCTGTATGCAAAAAAAAAAAAAAGGATTTGATCTAAATGTTTGACACATATTAACCTTTTTCTTCCTCTAATAATTATATGAATGTGTACAGCAAAATCCCTGTTTAATAGATGAGGAAACTGAGGAGCAGGAATGTTTGGATAAGTCACGGAGCTCTTATGGAGCAGAGCTGGCATTTCACACCAGGCCATATTAATCTCATATTAATCCTAGTGCCATATTATCCCATATTATCAGCAAATATTTGATCATATTTTTTAAAATATATAGACTATTATACTATGCACAGGAATGTGAAAAATGGTATTAGTTGTTGCTGTCCTTAGAAGTTTTCAATCTAGTTAGACAGGGCGAACAATATAAAACTATAAACAATACCAGGCAATAGACGCTGTAATAAAGGAATCATTCAGATGAGTTCTCTAGGATTTTGAAGATGGCCAGATCACCAAAGGTAGGAGAAATTTGTAAAGATTTCATATATCTGGACTTTTGAGAGATTTGGACCAAAGACTGAGATACATTTTATGCTCTATAAAGAAAGTTATTCAAAATATAAATAGCTTAAAAATGCATCTAAAACTAAGCCAGATGGTTGGAAATAATTTGAATTATCTGTGAGTAGAGTGAATACTTGATTAAACCCCAGTAGGTGAGTGAGAATTACTATCATAAACAAAAGAATTTAAAACACTGTTATTGTGCCATTAATATAGAATTAGAGTGATTTAGATAATTCAGAAGATGCTTGTCTCGATGCCTTTGAAAGTGGAACACGCAATGCCTTGGGCTGCAAACAATTAGTGCTGCATGTCACAGAAGCTTGGGAGTGACAAGACTGTTTGACAGCCCTGAACAAAGAATCAGTGCCCAGGAGAACAGCAATCTGGAATACTGGCTGGATTTTATACTTCTTTTTGTTTAAAGCAACCAACATTTCAGTGATCTACCGTACTCTAGGGTTACATGGATCTACTGTTACTGTGATGCAGTTGTTTCAGAAGAAATAATAGGTTTAAGTTAAATAACAAGACCAATGGCACTTCCGGATAAAGAAAAATACAGGAACATTTAAATTGTTAGAAATCTTCTACATCTATTCCTGCCATCTCTTTTAAATTAACAGTAAGATTATTTTTCTTCCTTTTACCTCACATGCTATAAGACTGTACTATAGTTTGCCACCGCATTTTACCTAATTATAATTTATTCTATATATTTCATATTTTCAGTGAACATTATGTATCAGTTTCTTAACATTAGTGTCTTTTGTAGAACTCAATTTACATGTAGGTTAAATATATCTCATTTTATCCTAATAATCTGGTATTATTCTTCTCTCTCCAGTATTTCTACCATCCATCCAGGTATTCAAAATTAGAAACTGGAAGTCATTCTTGATTCTTTCTTCTCCCTTCCCATGTCATTTCTAGTCAACATGTGATCTTGATTATCTCTCTTAAATATCTTATAGTGTGTACAATCATAAAAGCTAAGTATTTCTTTGAACCGAGAGGCCTTATGTAGTCCTGCTGAGTCTAGAACCTGGGTTTTCCAATTTCTGGTTCAGCCCTGTCTCTAATCTGCTATGATGCTTTTAGAGAGGGACTTTGTTTTCATTCTAATCTGTCTCAATTTGTAACTATGTAATGAAATGTTGTAAACACTAGCTCCTTGCAACACTAGGAAAAAGGCACAGAAATACCACCTACTATGAGTGTATATAAAAGACTATTAACATTACCTGACACCAAGCTCTGAATTTATCACTCTTATGCTTTACTGAAAAACTTCTTACTGAATGTTCACCATGCTTCCATCCTTTTCCTCCTCCCAGAAGAAACTTTGGCCTTTCTTCTGCTCAAGTTAATCTCTCTACCTGTGTACTGTGAGTCTTAACTGCTTTGCCTCCTCAAAAGACTTGTTTCGGAAATAATATCCCTTCCCTCCTGTATGTAACATCTCCCCCACCCCACTTGCTTTTCCCTTTCAGCCTATAAATATCCTTAGGTGCCTTCCAACTTAAGAAATAGAGCAAAACAAACAAAACCAATAAAAATCCTTAATTAAGAAAATCATAAGTCTCTCGTCTTTAGCTGAGCTACTTCCAGAGCAGACCTTAGCATGGTCTCTCTTTACTGTCTGGGTACCACACACTCCTCAACCCACAGTAGCTTCTGCATTACCATTGTCATGATTCCCATCACCTTTGTTTTGACAAAGCAAATACTTTCCCACGACTTTTCTAGAATTTGACACAGTGGACTGTTTGTTTATTTAACAGTTATTCAATTCTTTCCATAGACCAGGCATTGTTCTAGGTGCAAAGGACACAATTTGGGGGGACAGTTTCCTGGTTTTCCTTCTTCATTGGTGGTCTTTTTTAAAAAAAAACCATTTCCTCTGTGGGCTTCTCTTTTGTTTAGTGTTGCTGTAACACATAATCACTATTGGCTAGACATTACCCACTCCTCCTGTTTGCCTCACATGACTAAATGTTTACATGTGCAGTGAACAGGATACTTTACCCCAGTCTAGTTTCAGGAAGGACTGAAGACTCAGCTGTGCTGGGTGCAGTCAACACACAGCTTCCAAATGACAGTTCTACAAAGTCAGCCTGAGCTGAACGACCTCACCCAAGGTTGTGCTTTTTTGGTAGGACTGGAGCCAATGGCTGAGCAAGGGGAAATGTGAAGATCTGGCTGCTGTGGCCTAAGAGGGTAGTTGCGCAAGATGAACCTGGAAATCTTGACACACAAGAGAGCAGGGAAACTATTTAAGACTCTGAAGTCAAGCTAAACAGACTTTCCCTTGCCAAAAATGGGGTAATTTGAGTATCAGTAAGAATAAAAATGGCAATAGTTAAAACACATCAGTACCTTAAAACTTAATGAATTCATAGAAATACTGAAGGAGATCCACAAAACCTCATTCGTTATCTTTGGGGAATATTGGAAACAAACTCATTATTCTAAAAATTAGTAAATGGAGCATTTAGCCTTTTCAGTATAAGCTAGACCTGGGTATAACCAAGTGTTTGAGGAAGGAAAATTTCTCCTTAGAGATGTAGTCCCTCTAATAATGAATAGAATTAATGATTAATAAACTATATAATTATAATATTGCTTGCTTATCCTTTAGGATCTAGGTAAATTTTATACAAAACAAAATACAGAAATAAGCTCACTTATAAATACTACTGCAAAAATACAAAATAGTAGCAAATAGAATCCAACAATTAATTGCAGAATCATTTTTGTCTTTAGAGGATTTATGCCAGACATGCAAGAATGGTTCTATATTATGAAGTAGGTTAATACTATTCATCATATTATAACTCCAATGAGAAAATCATGATAATCTCCATAAGACACTCAAAAGGCGTTTGACAAAATTAAACTGCTATTTTTTTAAAAGCACCCAATACAAAAGGAATCAAGATACTTTATTAACTTAATAAAATGCACATATCTCAGCCCCAAGCCAGCATCTAACCTAATAAAAAAATGCTGGAGATATTTCCTAAAGTCAGACCAAGACAAGGTTATTTGCCATTATACTACTGTTCAGTAATGACCTGGGATATTAGGCAACATAATTGTATATGAGAAAGTGATTATGTAAAATCATAATAATATTATTAATATGTTAAATTATTGACTTGTATAAGAGAAAGATATAACATTATATAGGAGACAGGTGTAAAAATTGTAAATGAGGATGCAGAGCTATACTATTTGCAGATGGTATGATCATATACCTGGAATACCCAAGAAACTTGGCTAAAAAACTATATACAATAAGATAGTTTAGGAAGATGCTTTATATTAATATACTTTTTAAAAGGCTTCATGATACAAATATCCATTTAGAGGATAAAGTTGAAAAAAACATTACAATGGTATAAAAAAGTGAATATTTGGAAATAAACACTACAAAAAATGTGAGAGACATATGAAGAAACAGTCCTTATTAACACAAAGTACACTTGAAACAAATGTGAAGACGAGTCAGGTACTGAGGGACGCGTAACAACACATACAGGGTAGTTTGCAAATTTAACAACATCCTCACCCTCTAAAAAAACACCACCAGGTTTTGTTGTTCTTCCCTCTCCGCATTGGAGAAGGAAATGGCAACCCACTCCAGTGTTCTTGCCTGGAGAATCCCAGGGACCGGGGAGCCTGGTGGGCTGCCATCTACGGGGTCGCACAGAGTTGGACACAACTGAAGCGACTTAGCAGCAGCAGCCTCTCTGCCCAAACTTAACAAGCTAATTCGAGTCATTTGGGAATTTATGGCAAGTGTAGCCAGAGGAAAATCACTGATGGGGAGATTATATATATCAGATACTGAAGCAAACTACAAACTTTGAGAATTGTGCCATTCTGGGAATTTAGTTACCTATGGGGATTTAGTATATGATCAAAGTGGCTTCTCAAATCAGTGGGGGAGAAATGGAAGACAGTAAGTGATAGTGAGGTTCTAGAGCAGCAGGTTAAAATCCTCTGTCCATGGGATTTTCCAGGCAAGAATACTGGAGTCGGTTGCCATTTCCTTCTCCAGGAGATCTTCCCGACCCAGGGATTGAACCCAGGTCTCCTGCATTGCAGGCAGATGCTTTACCCTCTAAGCCACCAGGGAAGTCCTTTATATAGCAGCAGTATAGAGAAATATAAAGTTGTATACTTTACCCTGTTCATCAGAATGAAAGACCAAATGGATCAAATACTTAAATGTAAAATAAAATCAAACATTCTAGGAAAAAAAACAAGTAAATTCCTTCATAGATGTGAAGTCTAAGGGGCCTTCTAAATATTACATTAATGATGTTAGAAGCTAATATTAATGTTTCCATAGCATGTACTATGTGCAAGACACTGTCCTAAGAGTTTTACATATATTTACCTATTTAGAAAGTGAAAGTTCCTCAGTTGTGTCCCACTCTTTGTGACCCCATGGACTATACAGCCCATGGTATTCTCCAGGCCAGAATGCTGGGGTGGGGAGCCTTTCCCTTCTCCAGGGGATCTTCCCAACCCAGGAATCAAACCCAGGTCTCCCGCATTGCACGCGGATTCTTTACCAGCTGAGCCACAAGGGAAGCCCAAGAATACTTAGAGTGGGTAGCCTAGCCTTTCTCCAGGGGATCTTCCCTACCCAGGAATTGAATCAGAGTCTCCTGCATTTCAGGTGGAGTCTTTACCAACTAAGCTATCAAGGAAGAGCTTTACCTATTTAATCCTTGTAACAACCATTTGAAATAGGTACTCTTATCACTTCCACGTGAATGTAAACATAGGACAAGGCAGAACACATTATATGTTCCTTGAGAGAGATACAGCATATTTTAGAGATTCAAAAGAGGAAAAGCTATCAGGTTGGGGAAATAAATATGACTTCATGGAAACAGCAGAATTTAAGCTCAGAAAGATGATGTAAGGTGATCAGTAAAACAGTGAAAATACTGTACAAATCCTAATTCAATCAACATGGGGTATTCCAGGAATAACTGCTGGTTCAAGATGCAGGCATAGGAAGATCCCAAACTCATCTCCTTCCAGGGACACAGTGAGTCTACAATTACATACAGAACAAGTCCTCTTTAAAAAAAAAACCTAATGCCTGGCTAAGTGATGACTACACATTGAGCCAATGAGAAGAAAAGCACATCAGTGTGTGTAAGATAGGCTGGGACACAAACTTGGCATAAACCCCACACCTAGTGTGGTGCCCCACAACTGGGACAGAACTTGAAACTCAGAGCTTCTCCTTGAGGAGCACAGCATTCAAACCCCTCATCAGGCATCTTAACTTCTAGGACATACACTTGAAAAGCCCCCAAAATATCTAACTCTCAGAATCAGCAGCCAAGACTCATAAGACTGTAGTGATCTGAGAAATGCCTCTTAAATGGCTCACATACTTGGGCTCATCCACCCTGTGGCTCAGCTCATAGG